>NW_008824755.1:371334-377645 GCF_000699105.1 Pygoscelis adeliae | reverse complement strand
CTACTGAAGTATCGCTGGAAAAAGTATAGAGAAGATAAAATCTCTCAACAGCTGTATTCCTGTATCGTCATCAACAGCTGGGACAAAGAAGTCATTCTCCTTATCCAGTTTTAAAAGTGAAGCAGCTTCCTGGCTCAGTTTAGCATCAGCTAGTGATAGAAAGCTCTTTACCACTAGGTTGTTAACTAGTGTAGTTAACGTGGGGGCTGCAGGCAGCTATGCTACACAGGCCTCGGGGCCTTTGTCCTTCATATAAGCAGGTGGATACCTATCATATGGTAATTGTCCACCTGTCATACGATGTGACATGTACATGTGCATTGGTCATTTGACACATCACAGGTGTTGATCATGTAATGGATTAATGTCCAAATGTATGTTGAGTATGTATGTACGGCTCTCAAGTACTCTTAAGAGGCTAGTCGAGTAGAGTTCCATTTATGTTGTGATTCAGGATACCATCCTCCTTTGCATACTAAAAAAAGCAACCAAATATAATTGTATAAATAAATGAAGACAGTAGCTTCCTGGAGTGCTTAAGGAAGTTGCTGTATCTGGTAATGCCTGCTGAGATGGAAGGCTGAATAGTAACGAAGGAAATGGATTCAAAAGACTTTCTGATAGTAAACGTCTATGAGCAAAATTCTGACAGCAGACACATGCATCTAGTTCTGCCTGACGTTAATGAGAGTTGCAGGCACGCATCTAAGGCCAAAGTTGAGTCTATATTTCACATCATATTGGATGTGTGAGCTTGTCACCATTTATTACATTAACCCTTTGGCCAGATTATTGCAAAAATACTGCGTACTGTTGATACTTGACAGCATGCAGTCTTTGAATCATATATACAGAGTTAGCTTTTGAACTTGTAGCCTCTTTGATTTATTTGCTGCTGCCTCAGGAGTTTCTGTCTGTTTTAAAATCATGTCTGAGTTATATTACTACTAGGAGTTATTTCATGGCTTAGCTATTCTATGGCTCCATGTTTCCTTTCACTTACTGCTTATCTTAGTCACTCTTAGCTTCACTAACGTACAAGTCACCATTTTGACTTCATTTTCATTAAACTTGTGCCTGCATAATAAAACAAAAAAAAAGTGGAAATTTTCTTTTAATCCAGATGCTAACCAAAGTCAGCTGCACTTGTTTTGAATGAAACTGCAACCTCATTAAATCATAACATTCATTTACTTGCTGCCAGCTTAGACATGCTATGAAGAATATATCATCTGCTCCTTTTCAACCACAGCCTTTGTATGGCTTATTTGTAAATGCATGTGTGAAGTTAGAGAGCAAATGAACATCAGTGAGCTCTTACTAGAAGTATGAAATAGGTCTGTTAACTACTCAGGCTCCATGATGTGATCACAGACATAGAAAACAGCTATTATTGGACTGCGTTATTTTAGCAAGAAAAGTTGAGGTTCAAGTACATTGTTTTTAACTGTGATCATGGATGGAATCACAGAGCGGGTTCTGTAATGCAGGGAGCCTTTCGAGGACAGAACATAGGGAAGACTTGTGCCTCCTCTGTACTGTGCTCCATAGGCTTCATGTACCTAAAAACCAAAACTCTACTTTCTATCAACTATTGAAAAATTTGGATGTTCCCACACCTCTCATGGCACAGCTCTACTCAGTAGCTGCTGATTCTGTATATGTGTCAATGATTTGAACCTAATATTTTAGCTGTGGCAGTTTCATAACAGGGATCAAAGTTAAGTAATTCTTGGAGATGCTGTGACACTAAGCTAGAGGGTGCAGACCTCCTATGTTTGAGCTTTTTTGCATGAGAACAGAACCAGATTGCCTGCTTATCTTTTTTGTAGCCTTTTAATTTTTTTTTCTTTTTCCTCCAACAGAACTTCTTGCAGAAATTGGAATCTCACAATCACAAGAAAAAATGAAGCAGTTACAGATAGGGAGAATAAGGGAAAGCGGACTGGCAACAGTTTTCTCCACATCAAAGCCATGAAACAGGAATATTGGGCAGTTTCTGTTATGCAGAGCTACTATCCAAGTGTATTTTGAGGTTTTATATATATTATAAGAACAAGCAGGTGAGAAATTACTGGAAGGAAGGAGAAGATGGGTATGTTGTTGCTTGACTAGTCATAATTCAGTTAGGAAGTTGTGGCAGCCTGAGGCCAGAAGGTATATCACCAGGACACACAGTTTTCCTCTAATCACATGTCCGTAGTGAATAAGCAGCTCTCTTTTATATTCATTATCCATGTTTTTTCTTATTTACTTGAAAGGTAGGACTTTGTCAAAGGAAAGTGCCTTTGGGAGGACCAAACATGAGATAAATGGAATTTGTAAGGAATAAAAGGAGTCATCTTTTTGCTGTCACCTCTAGATTCTGGACAGTTTCTGTGGAAAGTTCTAGTCGCTCTTAGAAATTCATGTAGTTAAAATCATTCCTTAGTCTTTCTACTCACTTTGCAAAATCAGAGGTTGTGGCATTTGCATATGCCTGTCTCCTGTTTCTGGTTTCTTCCCGTGCTGATGTTTACCGGCACAAAGATGTTGAAAGTAAGTGTATTAATTCTTCATCCTTCCAACATCTCCTCTCCATTACTTTTGTGTTGCATTTTGCTGAACAGCTTTGCATAAAATATCTTGTCCGATTGGAGGCTATATCTAGTAAGGGCAGTTATTTGGTATATGGAATATATTGTTTTGTTTCTAAGCAAAGCAGCAAAAAGGTGGACTAAATCCAGTGTATGTTAAAAACCCTAGTGCCTAGCAAGTAGATCTGAAGGTGGTGTTTTTTTCTTTAAAGGTGTCATTATAATGAGTTACGGCAGTGGGTCCTGCAAACATAGTTGTGTATTCCGTGTGTCACTGTACAATTCCATGGTGTACTTGTAGTGTTCTGGTCATCCAGGTCACAGGGCAGAAATAGGAAAGATGCACAGAAGGCTAAGAAGAATATATAATAGCTTCTATAGAGGGGTGGAGGAGAAGCTAATAGACCGGATTGTCACCCTGGAAAAAAGGTGGGTAAGAGGAGAGATGAAGGTGGTCTGGAAAATCATGAGGAGGAGGAAGGGAGAAGGTAATTAGAAGATGGTTTCTCACTGTTCCTTGGAATTAAAGCATCAGGGCAACCTGGTAAAATTATCAGGCGGGTGGTTTAAAACAAACAAAAAACCCTCGTATTCTGAGATGTCATAGTTACATTATGTGATTCAGGTCCATGGGATGTTTTGGAGGCCTAAAATATAAACATGAAAAGGCATCAAACAGGTTCATGGAGGATAAGTGCAGGTGAAAGAGATGTTCGTAGAGAGCATGTGCAGTTGAATATTAAGCACAGTGGTCTGTACTTCCTATGTTTTCAGCTTCAGAAATCCCCAAGCTACAGATTACTGGCAGCAAGGAACAGTAATTCTCTATATGCATTTGTCTTGTGTTTTTTCTGGGGTGCTCCCTGCTGGCCAATGTCAGAGGTGACGTTGTGGGCTATGGTGACCTGTGGCTTTACACAGTGTCACAGTTATTGTACTAGTGTGGAAATGTACTGCTGCTCAAAGAGCTTTCCACCTAAACAGACCAATCAAAAGATGGGGGAGTAAAACAGATACTTATAGAGGTAAGGTACTGTGGTCAAGGCTCTACAGGAAACGAGCTACATGTACGTTTGGAGAAATATGCATGAGTCTGTAAGATTTGTTTTCACTTTGGAGATAGGAATCTGGTCTAACGAAAAGAAGGAATTTCTTACAAACTCATGAGGTTTTATTTCTGCAGATGAAATGAGAATAATTTGGGACAGTTTTTCTTGTGAGAAATGACTCAATAAAGCCACTTTTCCTTTCAGTGTTGAGTTTAAGTTTAGATGAGTCCAAACAGCCATTTTGATATTACAACTGATGCTCTTTAATAAAATCAAGTCCTGCTTCTCAAGCTGATTATTCTACTTGACTTTAGCATACAGCCTCTTTGGGTGTTGTAGTTTTAATGATATGCACCTAACTGGGTGTTCGCCACTAGATTGCAGTAGTTACCAGTGGAGTTCTTGATAGCTCTGCTGTGCTGTTTTATTCAAATTAAATGCATTAAAATAATTCTTTTTTCTTTTTAGAAAGAAAAAAAATCCTTTTTTTAGAAAGATAGTTTAATGTCTTGATGTCAATGATTTGGGAATGTGACTTGCCCACAGCTGGTGATGAAACAGTTTTAATTCTCATTTTAAAGACGATATAAACATAATCATTTGGAGCACTATAGACACCTCTCATTCCATTGCAATTGTTTCCTCAATTTGATTACTTCTTAATCTTTTGTATTATGTAAATTAAGAAAGACATAATTAGGAGTCAGTAGGATGATTCATAATACTTCTGCTACAGTTTTATGCCTACCAAAGCCAATTGATTATTTCTCAGATATTACCAAACCAGAAAAGAACTGAGCTACGTAGGCCAGTGAATGAACTTCCCTGTGCACGGAAAAGCTGACCATTGTTTTTTTGTATGTATGAGCTTACTATAAGAAGGTCTGCCTGAGATTAGATGTTTTTAAATGGAATGAGAGAGTTTGCCATATAACTTTCAGTAGTGTTATGATCCTAGCAAGTATTGGAGCATGTAAAGAATGAAATAATGTTCTGTTGTACAAGCTATTGGCTATCTGTTAATTGTGTTGCCCTCCAAAATATTCAAGATGATGCATGTCATGTAAAATTTCTCAGGAGATTAAAATCTAATTTTAGATGTAAAAATGAATGCCAACACTGTAATGGAAATGGCTTAATGGCAAGCTTCCTCTTACCCTCATACCAACTCTTGACTTTGTATCTGGTTTTGTTTGCTTACTGGGACCTGCCCTTCACGTTTCCAGGAGAAAGCACCCCATACATTCTTTTTTCTGTCCTTTTGGAGAAGGCAGGAATCTCGCCTCTTCTGTTGCCAACTCTTCGAAATTACCTATTCAGTATAACACCTCTCCAAAATGTTACCATATCAAAACAAGGAGAGTGTTAATAGGGCAAAATAGAAATTATTTACATTACTAGCCTGAGCTGATACTTTGCAAAGCCCAGTATCATGAGAACCAAAAATTCTCTGACCATTTTCTGGACAACCTCGCCTTGCTAAGTAGCTAATATTAACATGCATAGTTAGCCTTAGCAAACTGTTGTAAATTCAGTCTGATCTAGCTGAAAGCTTCTCCTCCCTAATTCCCAGCTGTGCATTCCCACTCTGTTTCAGATGCAGCAACTGTACAGATACAGGAGGTAGGTTGATGCTGTTGTTCTGACAGAAATGTAAATAACCCATCAAGAAATCCTCTGGTTTTCCCCCTTTGATCAATGAGCTGATCTGACATTCTGCTGCTGCCTGGTCATTTGACCGTGGAAGGAAGTTTGGGGTAGGGAGGGGGAATGTGAACGTCTGTTTTAGTGCCAGACCACAGCAGTGATGGCAGAATTGCACCTTCATATGTTCAAATTTGCAATATCATCAGATGAGAGATGTTAATGTTTCCTCAGATGTAATGTTTGCTACTGCATTTGTGATGTGTTTAATCTCATCAAGCTTCAGGTATTTGCAATGTAGTCATATGTATCTGCTCTCTTAGTTTTATTATCACTGGAAAGAACAGTGCATTTCAATAGTGCAGGTCATCTCTTCCTAGGCTAGAAATCAAGAATACTTACGTTCATTGATGAAAAAGGGTGTCCAGCTGACAGATACCTAGTTTGGTGAGGTGAGGCACAAACTTTGTGTGAGAACATTTGAAAGCTTTTATTTTATATCAGCAATATTAAATATTTCTTGCTACTTCATTTTCACTTTTTGTTCAAATCAAAGAAAAAAAGAAAAAGATTAAGTCCCTCAGCTTCTCATACAGCATGGAGAAAGATTTAAATGAAAGGTGTGAACACTGTAAGCAAAACTAAATATTCCAAAACAATCAATTTTTTTGTCAAAATTAATAACATTTCACTGGTTTTGTTTGAATGAAGGTACACTTTTTTAACTCAAGTTCTGCTGAAGCTGTTCGTATTGGTGACATGATTTGCTCTTTTTGACTAACTCAGAGATAGCATAGATTAATTTTTTTTTTTCCTTCTTAGGAAATAGAAATTATTACTGTCCAGGCACATTTTCACAGTTTCAGTGTAGATTACTTAATATATTCAGATTTTCAGTTATTATTTAACTTGATGCTTAAGAGTAGGCGTTTTTGAAAACTCGAAGGAAGTGCCTCAAAGAGAAGTGCATGTTAAAAAAAAAATTGCAGCTTTGACGTCACAGGTTGGCATGAAATACCAAGTTTACATATTAGGCTTTTGC
>NW_008824755.1:354636-371286 GCF_000699105.1 Pygoscelis adeliae | reverse complement strand
AGTGGGGGAAAAAAATCAGTCACTTATTATATCAATGCAGATCTGACCCAGTTTTATATAGTGTTAAAGACAAATTATTGCTTTATCTCCCTTCTGTGGTAAGACCACATGCACACTGGTCTGAGTATTATAGGAAGGATCAGCAAGGTAATTTTTAAAGATAGGTATCTGAGCTCATTTTATGTAAGGCATGCCAGGCTTGCTTTATAGGAACGCTCAATAAAGAGTGAGTTAGCTCATGTAAAAACATGAAAGAGATTCCACAGTCCCCATAATGATGTAAACATTTGGACAGTTGTGAAATAACTGTATGAGAGACACTGCAGTTTATCATCTTCAGTTATTTAATAGATAATCCTAAGTGTAGTTTAAATAATTGTCTTGTGACTGTTGAAAGCTCACAGTGAGACAGCCAACACAGTGTGTGGTTTGTATTGATCAGCGAGTATTGTTTGAAGCAAGAGTACTTGAACTAAGAGAATTCTTTGTAGTAGAACGAATCCTCAAGAGTTATATATGATGTAAAGGAAGTACTTATTTTTGAATGTGGTTCAAGGCATTTTTCATGTTGGCAATGAAGTGTCTGTTGTGTGAATTAATGATTTTGAGGTCTTGAGCTTTCAGAAAACGTCAGAAACCAAATATTGGACTTGGGCTCTATGTTTAAAAGAATATTTTTCATAGGATATATTGCTTTAATTTCTAGATCAATTATATATTTCTGGGATATATCTTCTCTGGCACATGGATACAGTTAATATGTTTGAAAACTGTAGATTTAACTGGGATTGTGTATATGCAATTGAAACAGGTTAGCTGAGGATACTGGTTTTTTGCTCTCCTTCCTCATACTAGGGCAGATTCAGTTTGGGTGAAGTCTTTACACTTACCATTTTTCATTTTGTTCTTGTAAGTACAGCAGTTCTCGCCTGTCTCTTTCAGTCCCATAAATATCTTGTACTCCAGCAATGGGGTTTTTTGGCTTTTCCTTTAGAGTAAGCTCACTCAAACCTGTAGCAAAGTTTTTCCAGCAACGGAATTTAGAAACAGGTAGCAGAGCCTTCTTCAGGATGCTTCGGGGTGTACTGTGTCCCAGTGTTTTTAATGTGAAGGTCAGTGCAGAGCATCTTGGTCTTTCCCTTTAAAGAGAAGACAACAGGCAAACAGTTCTAGAAGAGAGGAGCCAGGTGATAATACTGGCTTCTTTTCCCTTAATAGCCCTGGCTGGTTAGGGACAAGGAAAGCTGTACACTGCAGACCTCTGGTTCTGCAGTTCCCAGAGTATTTTACAGTGGGGTGGTCTGTACGGCCAGCAAAAATAACCCCAGAATGATTTCCTTTCTTCCAGTGTTGCTGTTTTCTAGAAGCAAAGATCTGTTCCCCCAGGTTTCCTGTGGCTTAAAGGGCCAATATATCATCTCAGAAGAAATAATCCAGTCTGCTTCCCTGAAACAAACCCCAAACCAATACAGTAGACACTTTTAATTGTTCTTTTTCACCTCTTTTGTTTTTAGGCACTGTACTTCCAGTCCTATTCACCATGTCACATCCTACCTTCTCTCTTTAAAGGGCTTTTGCACAGCAGGCAGTCATGTGAATAGCTCTCAGGTCACTAGGTTGTTTCATTATCTTGTTCTGAATGTGCTTTTAGCTGTGTGGGGAAAAAATTAACATTATCCTTGGCTTCCAGCTTAAAGCTGGCAAAATATGAGTTTCAGTTCTTCCTCATGAGTCTAATACAACAAGCTTAACAGGTGACACAACAACTGCTTTGTATACATAAGCCTAGAGGGTCTTGTTCACTGCAGCTGAAATTTCTGGTGAACAGATCTCTACAACACGAATTATAATGTCATAGCAGCTTTATGCTGAGTGGTTTAATTTCATGCCAGCTTTAGATAGGATTTTTTGTTTTTGTTTTGTTCAACTCAAGATTCAATAGCCTGTTGTTAAAAGTCAGCAGTCAGGTATGTGCCTGTTGCAACCTAGAAGCAGAAAACAATCCAGTAGTGCTACAGCAATGAGAAAGTTATCTTAATCTAAATGATACAATAAATAAGCACAATATTTGATGGGGACTCTGGTTATCATTTTATATCCTCCCAGCTTGTGCTCTTTGTTGTGACAGGAATTTATACATGAAACTTAGAACCAGAAAATAATATTTAACTCTTCATGGTAATCCTTTCTAGAATCATACCTACTGAGAGGAGAATTAAGATTTTTGTTTCCCTCGCCTTCATCAATGTTAATATCTTAAAATAGAGATTAACATGGAGGGTTCCATCAAACTAAAATAGTTTAACTGCAGCTATGGTGATACCTTTTAAGAACATATAACCTTTTTATTCATTCAGTCTTTACTGTGTAGTTATAATTTTCAAGAGCCTTTTAATTATAAATAACGAATATTTTGGAGACAGTCTACACATTATCAAACAAACTTACATTTTGCTACTAAGCAAACAAATAGGTGAATATTTACATACATAATTTATTCACAGAAGAATCTTGCACATCTTTCTTATGCATGGAAAGTGTAACCTTGTTTGTTTTCTGAAGATAAGCACAAAAAAAGTTAGCTCCTTTCTTTGAACGTGCCTACAAACACACTGGAGAAATAGGAGGCTGTGTCTTCGGGCTCAGTAACATCTTTCTGTAATCAGTGTGATACTGTAGAGACTGTGGGGTGTAAAACCATACTTAATCAGCTGGTCAGCCACGTCTCCGAATCCAACTTCTGAATCCAAGATTCAGAATCTTTTTGTGGATATTAGAGAATGTCAGTGCAGGGGGTTTACTTCAGGCTTACTTCTTTGTCTGAGTTAAAATGCCTTGCATTCGCACAACACAACTCATGCAGAGAATTAGTTGGTCAGTTTTAAGAGTGTTCTACAATCTCCTTGTAAAGTGAATTAAGTTTCCTTTTGCCATGAGTTACTGTGGAACAAAGTGTATGTGAGTGCTTCTCAACCTCTCTGTAACTTGGCTGCCTTCCAGCAGCTAGCTTGATGTGTTTTGCCTTGCAAAATGGCCATCCTGTGGCCCCTGCTCTGTGCTCATGTTGATGGGATGTGATTTTGTCTACTAAATACAAAGTGCAGCTGCACCAATGTGCTTCCTGTGTTACTGTTATTCCCCTGTTACCACTGCAGCTTTTTAATACCTGTGCTTTGTGCACCTGCCTGGTGTCACAAAGTCTGGAATTATTCAGTACTTAGAGCAAGGAGAAAATGTGGGTCTGTTTATACAACAGTCTTTGTTGTTTACATATATATCAGCAAAGGCAGGAGGGTCAGAAAACTAAGGAAAGAAATAGGACTTGCCCTGACCCCATCATTTGAGGCATGGTAGGGAAGTAAGAAGTTTGTCCTTAAGACCTAAGATCTCTTCCCCCTGGTCATAAGAGCCTGAGTAAATCTTAGAAAGACTGGAGAGAGAGTCCTGATAGATGGAGCCGGAGCGGGGAGATTGGGAGGAGGAGATTAGTCGAAGCTGACTCCGTGTTCAGTTTACTGAGTGAGAAGTAGTTGCTTAGTCCTGATTGCCTAATCCACAGGGAGCTGGAGCACATGTTCTTGTTAGGGACAAAGAAAGCCCGGTCCAGCCACTGAAGTCAGATTGGCTGGTGAGGATGGCTTAATGCAAGGAGGGAATGGAAGAGCTATGAGTCCCATAGGCCCTGGTGTAGCATCGTTCATATCTTTCTACCCCCGGTCACCATCATCCTCCTGGAAATCTTGGCTAACATCAGCAGTTACTATTTGTTTGTTACTATGCCAACAGAAAATAATTTGAAATTATTTTTGGTATAATAAATTTTGGGAGATATCCTAAAACACAATCTAGTAGTTATCTGCGTATTGCACAGCTATTTCAAGGCATTTCAGATAGCAGGCTTGACTTTATTTTTTACCTTGCCTGGAAGTTAAGATGGCCAGAACACTTAAAAGTGGGTTTCCCAATTCTTGTCTTGTGGCGCATTTGTAAAGCTTTACTAAATGCGCATGTTAAAGTCTTGGGCCGTGTCCTTTGCCTAGTGTAAGTTACTGTTTGGGAAATGTGTGCTTTAAAATTTAACTGGCATTTAATCCTGGAAACCTTCGACATGTGAGAAATAGCATGTTTGATTTATGGGAAGTTTTGGGTTTTTTTCCTCTCCCTTAATAGTATTTTCACTTAAGTTAGCTTTAATTGGATGCTCCAGTGAACAGTGAAGTTGCTCATTAGCAGTAGACTGGTGTAGCTGTAGTGGAGTAAGTTGTCCAGCTACATTAAATTATTCCCCATTACTTAATTTATTCTCCTTAAAAGTTTCAGTTTATTTATATAACCTTTGTTATAACTTTTATTTCTTTGGAAGCAGTCCCTTCAAATACCGTTACCTTTCCTCACATCACAATTTTGAGGTTAAAAATCCAGTTACTGTTGTAAGATGCTAAGTACAGAAAATGGGGATCACAATTTCTTTTATGTTCTTTCTTTCCTAATATGTCCCTGCACATTCATTTGATTTCTGCCTTTCTGTTTTTTCAAAGTGTAAGTCAAGTCAGCATACACTAGAGTGCTGCTGTTTATATTTTGCATTTAATCTGATAATAGGGCACTTTAGGCAGTAAGAAATTGAAATTCTGTTCCTTCACCCAGCTCAAAGCTGAACTAAAACACTCCAAGCCTTAAGCTAAGATTATGTGAGAAGTCGACCTTTAAAGCTTAAGCTGCAGTGAAACTCTGTTTCTAAATAGGTCTTAAAGTAGATGGGAAGAGATCACAGAACTCCATTTGAGACCATTAATTTTCCTTCACCTTTTGCACAGCAGAGGACTTTTTCCATGTTCAAGGGCCTCAGCTTGCCATTTGAAGTGATGTAATCTGTCTTGCTTGCAGTTTCCCTTCCTCCATGTATCCAGGGTCAGACAACGAAAAATAATGAGTTTGATCTGTCAGGCACATACCTAAAGAGATTCGGGGTGAGTGCTCTGATTTGGGAATAGGGGCGCTTCTGTGGCAGATACTGCGGCATTTTCAGAAAATTTCTTCAAGCTTTCTCTTCTTTTGGAGCAAGCTGTATATCCCAAATAACCCAAATCCCACAGGTAGCTTTAGTTCCAGCAGATCAGTACTTTGAGGAAAAAATATTTAACTAAAATTTTCTTCTGAACCTTCAGCGTACTTACATCTCAGCTAGTGAAATTGATATGGTCAATGAGAAAGTCCTTTAGAGGTTTAAACTGCTGGGGATAGCCTGTCTTCTGTTAGGAAATCTGATGACAAAGGCTGGCTGTACCAGACGGTTAAAGATCTGGCTTTGGATACCTGGGTATCCAGTATTACTGAAGCTGACGTCTTTGTGTTCTAGCAGACAATGCCTCTGTAGGGGTGGAGAGCTTCACTGGCCATGGATACGACATTACTGTACTCCTATAGAATAACTGTCACCAAGAAAACCACTGACCCAGACTGAGTGGTTTGGATAGGATGTTCAATGCAGTTAAGATTATTCTAATAAGGTTTGCTCTTTCTACTCCTGCAAAATGCTAGATAGAATTTGCTAGACATTTGAACACTTATATCTGAAAATTATGTTTGAGGGTTGAACTTTGGGACGCTTTTCTTTGCCATGCTGTCGTGGTTTAACCCTTGCCAGCAACCTAGCACCACACAGTTGCTCGCTCACCCTCCCCCCCGCAGTGGGACAGGGGAGTGAACTGGAAGAGCAAAAGTAAGAAAACTTGTGGGTTGAGATAAGAACAGTAAAACTCATGGGTTGAGGTAAGAACAGTTTAATACTTGAAATAAAATAATAATAAATATTAATAAAAATGACAACAAGAACAATAACAAATTGTAATGGAAAGTAAAACAACAAGAGAGAGAGGGGAACACAACGCAGGAAGGGAAAAGGAAAAAAACCAAGAAGTGATGCAACCGCTCGCCACCTGCTGACCGATGTCCAGCCAGTTCCTGAGCAGCGGTCACTGCCCCCTGACCAACTTCCCCCAGCTTATATACTGAGCATGACATCATATGGTATGGAATATCCCTTTGGCCAGTTTGGGTCAGCTGTCCTGGCTGTGCCCCCTCCCAGCTTCTTGTGCACCTCCAGCCTTCTCAGTAGGTAGAGCATGGGAAGCTGAAGAGTCCTTGACTTAGTATAAACACTGCTTAGCAACAACTAAAACATCGGTGTGTTATCAACATTATTCTCATGCTAAATCCGAAACACAGCACTATGCCAGCTACTAGGAAGAAAATTAACTCTATCCTAGCCGAAACCAGGACACATGCTGGAGGCATGTAATCTACCATCAAGCTGTTCAGATTTAAGAATTGTAAGACTCGGATTACAGTCTGAAAAATAAAGGTAAATTCCCAAGAATTTAATTTATTTGCATTTTCTGCTTATCTTCTTTCTTCTTGGGTTAAATGCCTATTGGAAGCAGGTGCCGTTGTCCAGTTATTGACAGTTGTTACTAGAGGTAAGGAATGAGATTTCTTTGAGCATTATTGCATACTATGGGGCAATTTTTATTAAGGTATACAGGGAGTTAACTATATAGATCCCATTAATTTAAAATTGGAGATGTGATGATGATCAGTTCACTAACTCATCCTGCTGGAATTTTTCAGACAACATAATCAGGAATGACATCTACTGGTTTACTCTAATATCCTCCAAATTACATGAAAGAAGAGGTGGTGATCAGTGACAATTATTTGCTATGCCATACATGATTTTATAGCCCTCTATCACCTCCCACCTCAGCTTGTTTTCCTGGCAGAAGAATGCTAATCTAATAATTCTATGGTCAGAAACAGTTTCTTATCTCTGATCATTCTAGCCACCTTTTTCCATGTTTTTCCAGCTCTGCTGTACCCCCTTGAGGTAAGGGGACCAGAACCGTAAGTAGTGACTTTATGATTTCTATTTGGTCCATCCTTCCTTTTCTGAGAGTTCTAAAAATTAATTCATTATGCATTTTTTACTCATGTGGAGTATTGAACTGACAGTTTCCTACAGATCTCAATTATAATCGTAAGAGCTCATTCTCTTTGCTTTAAAGAACATGTTTTCAAAATAAATTTCTAAGTTTTCTTGAAAAACTGTTTTGCTTTTAAATTTTACTTTTTGGACTCTTAAATAGGATGGAACATGACATGCCGATGTATAATTTCCTGCAAGTAGATGTTACCTGTGGCATCTTTATGGGTATCTTTAGGAGTACTTCAGGAGAGAACATTTTCAGAAATGCATCAATTTTTTCTTTTGAACAACATATCACAAATGGGAATAAGGACAGAGAAGCCTATTAGAGGAACGTGCAAAATCTGATGTGCTGTCATTCTAAAGTAAAACGTTAGTGTTTGCTAAAAAAAGCTCCTAAAACATATAGGTTTATTTTTCAGATATATTACTATCCGTCTATATTTTTGTCATGCTAGAAATATGATCTTTCTGCTATTTAGATTCCGCTATTTCATTGAATGTTTCTGACCGTACTTCTTTTCTGAATGGATACCATTCTTTATTTCTCTATTCACATTCAACGTAAGCATGGGTTTTGTAATTCCTGCATTTACAAGTACTAGTATGCAATATTCCTTTCTCCTGTTTTTTCAAATTAGAGAAATTATGTGAAGCATTTTAGTTTGCATACAACTTTATTTCTAATGTAATTTAAATTTTAATTTCCATTTAATCATCTGCATTTCCATTCATTGCCTTTTTTACTTACGTTCTTTTGAATTTTCAATGTTGCCTTAAGTCCTAGTAATCTGATGAATGGTGCCCTAGTCAACAACGTATGTATATGCCATCCTATACAAAGCTAATAAGTAAGATCCCATCACGATTAACATTTTAGATAATATGTAGAAAGTGCTCGAAGATGTAAGAGAAGATTAGAAGTGCTAAATATTAATGTAGAAGCAGGCTCAAGTAATAGTGTATTTATGATACAGATCATAACTATGGGCAAGAGTAAAAGCTTAACTCTATTTCTCTTCAGCTGTCCTCTGACTCCTGTAGGATCTGGGTTTTATCCAAAAAAAGAGAAAGTGGTCATATATAGATGAAACGCCTGCTGGTTACTTCTGTTTGATTCGGTCTTGAACTTCATCAGCTCTCTGATAACTTGGTCATTCTTTCTCATGCATTATTATAATTGCCTTTCAGAGTACGTGACATTGTTGACTCCAGTTATCCTACAGGGTGAGGTATTATCTTCCGAAGAACTTGAATGGGGAGGGAAGAGAAGGAACAGAGAGGAAAAGAGGTAGGATTTGGCAAAAAAGCACAGTAGCAACATTTGTGTTCACCATGTTCAGACGTATGTGAAAGTTTCTGCACTGCCAGCTTGTCCAAGGAGAGTAATTGCTTACACAGCAGTAACAGGTTACCGCTTTTCTCTCTTGGTCTGTATATAGTTACCTGTAAAGAGTCTAGTGATCCTATTCTCTACTCCTGGATTTGTAATGGAAACTCTACAGGATCCCATCAAAGCCAGGGTGCTGAAAGAAGGAGAAGAAATAATAAAATAAAAACCGTGTGGTTTCTAATAAACTATTAGGAAACGATGGAGGAAATGCTGATGTCTGGCAGCAGAATCTCAGTGAACAGCTTTCTATAGATTATTTCCAAAAGGTGAGCTGAGCAAAATAAAACTATTTGGTAGCAGACAGTGATACAGAAAACCTAGAGGTAATTGGATACACTTCCTGTTAGGAAATGCAAATTGTGTTTTGCTATATAAAATGGTCTAGCCAGTGATCCTTGTGTTTTTGCTTTGCTTTGCTAACAATGGAACTGGACCAGTGGGAACTCAGCAGAAGAATAGAACAACAGTGAACAGCATTGCCCACAGCTTAAAATCTGTTCATGAGAAGTAATGTCCAATAAAACCAATAAAAAACCCCTTTATTTTGCTTAGTTGCATTACGGGTAATTAGCAGCACTGGATGATAAAGTTTTGGAAAGCCAATGTTAGCCAATAGCTAACACTTGACAGATGGCAGTGTGCACAGGGAATATGACAGTAGCTGTTATCCCTTTCTGTAAGGGGTGGAAGTCAATGAAGTTGAGGTGTACAGTAAGCAAATACATTCATTATTTGCTACTTACTCTTGTAAGATCTTGGGACTATTTGATCTCTGAGGAGAAGAGGAAGATTGTCTGCACAGTTGCAATTTTCTTGTTTAAAGTTCAGCTCAATAAACAAAGGCTTGGACAGCTGTGAATTTTAATCTTAGCTTTCCTACAGAGTGGACTTTCTAGCCCAGTGTGTGCTAGAAGTCTGTGAGTAGATACGTGCAGCAGGGCTTGAGGCATTTTACCTTCCTGTATGCATAACAAAAGTATGCTAAAATAAAAGCAAACTTTTGCCACACTAAAACTTGTGTTAGTTTCACTTTATAATTTACACATTTTGTTTTTAGAATCAATCTCACTACTTTCTGAACGTAACTTCTGGTAATCTATTTTTGTAAGTACATGTACAATTTTACTTTGTGTTTGTTCATTGTATCTGTTCACTTCATGAATGTGGTTTACAGAAATGAAATAGGTTACTTAAATGTCAAGAAAAATCTACTCATAGCACAGATTTTGACTAGTTACAAGGCATGGCTACACTGCATAACTCATTAATCTTCCTCGGGGGGCATAGAACTTCTTCCTTCTTTTTGATGTTTTGCCACTTCTCTGTCCTTTTAAACTCTTCGGGCCAGGGCACGTCAGCTCTGTATTTAGAGAGAAAAGCATAAGGCATTGTTGTGACTCTCATAAAATAGTAAAAAAATTTTGAATGCACAGCAACGAATATCTATCACTGTAGTCCAGGATCTTCTCTGTGACAGTAGGAAAGTGTTAGGCGTTTCAAATATATTAAATAAATAAAATTTCAATTATGCAATGATGTGACTTTTGATGAAATTTTCTTAGCCTAGATGCCTTGTTGATTTATTTCTGAATGTCCTTTGTGATTATTTTTATTTAAAATAGCGTAACAAGGAAATATCTTAGTATTTTAAAATTCTGCTGTGTCTTATGTCTCATTTATAACTTGTGGCATAGAATTTCACAGCTAAATCATGAACTCTATAAAGAAGATTTTTTTTTTTATCAGCTGCATATGGTGTTACATCTTAATTTCATCAGTCGCACTAGTGCTTTTGTTTGAAGGCTAAGAACAGCTAATCAATTTTGCTAACTCACTATTTAAATTAAAAATTTCAAAATGAAACAGGTGCACTCATGTGGAAGGGCTCTAAATATCTTTGGCATTTTTGTTACCCTTCTGTGAACCTCTGCTGTTTCTGTTACATACCTTTCTTCTCCGGTGGTGTCAGAAAGCACTGGTCTAGATAGGTTGTCAGCTTCTCTAATAGCATAATATTTCCAGCGACACCTGCAGAAAACTGCATTTCTTTCTTAGCTATATTTTTTCCATTTGTCTTGTCCTTTAGAGACAGTAGTTTAAGATTATTTTTCCTCTGTTCACCTCCAGAGAATGTGAAAAAACTGGTAAGCTTCCTAGTTACTTTTCCAATTTCAAACTGGTTGCTATTAGTAGGAGTGAATGCCTTGAGTACCAGGGACATTTGAAGGTGGAAGGACGGGATGTTTAGAGGGCAGGCTAGTGTGCCGCTGATGTTGGGTGGTGGCGGCAGAGGCCTTCTGGGATCAACAAATCTCTCCCGTTAATGGAGTCCCCACAGGTGAGGCCTGCATGTCCAGTAGTGTGACAGCATGTGCATCTCACTGAGTGACAGGAATGCTTGCTGCATCAGGATATTTCTGGAAAATGTTAGCTTTGCTGGGAAATGTGCCCTCTGTAATGTGTTGGGCAATAGACACATCGCCGATGCCTTGAGACAGAGCACTGCAATGCACATGCTAGCACAGCTGAAAGGGAGTGTGAGGTAGGTATCAGTGGGGCATGTTCAACACTTGAAATTTGGATGTGTCTACTCAGCAGCACTGTAAAAGGCATACTCTTGACAGCTGTCATTTATAAATATCTTTTATATGTACAGACATAGGTTATCATTATAGATAACCACAACAGTGAAGATGCATGGCTACAAGCTAGCAGCCAAACATCCAGGAAGAGTCTGTACTCGGTACGCTGGGTTGAAGACTACAGCAGTGTTCTTCCTAACTTGGTTACAGTCTCACAACTCTTGTTTTTCTGTGAAGACAAAATGTAAAACTGATGGTAGCTGCTCATATTTCCACATATGCTTTGCGTTCCATATAACAAGGGATAGTTAATGATGTAAGTGAAAAGATTCCCATCTTGACAACATGGGGACTTTTCCAACAAAAGTAAAGCATGAAAGTTACCCAGCTTTTCTTAGGGCCTCTGGTAACTGTTGTTCTGGAAACAGGATATTGACATGGAAAGAGAGCGGCAGGAGCTACATAGACTCTCACAGACTTGCCTGTGTGCTGCAAAACTGCAGGACAAGTACTGCTCACACAAATTGCCTCTCTTTTAAACAGCAGTTGCTTTTCTGTAATTATGCAGCTTATGCAATGTGAGGCTTCATTCACCAAACATAAAAGCCACTGTGTGCCCAGTCACTGAGAACAGTTCTGGAGGCATCTGGTTCCACAGTTACCATTTGAATGAGGTAACATAAATATCACTGGGTGATGCAGAGTTCTGTGCAATGTGGATTTGAAGATACTAGCTACAGAGATGTCAGGAAAGGCTGTTGATTTGATATAGAAGCAGACAAAACAAGACATGGTAAATAAACACTGCACCCGTTGCCCAAGATTTTTGAGCTATGTGGAATTTGCAACAATACCTTTATGGATAAAAAAGGCCAATTAAAATGTCCAGACTGCATTGCAAATGCACTAATTTTACACATCTTTTCCTTCTTTTGGCTGGATATCTGATTTTAGATGTCCCTGCAAATATCTTTGAAAGCAAAAAAGTAACACTACTCCTGAGGGTGGTGACAGGCCACCTGAAAAGTCTTGGAAGACCTTTGAGCAAACTGTTTGCTGTGCAGGTGAGGACCTGCAGGTGAGCAACAATCTCGGAACAAGAATGACTCTTTGTTTTCCCAGTATACCAGAGCACCCAGCCAGAGTGTCTGGATTGGGTGTCTCCAGGTCATAGAATCATAGAACAGCCCAGGTTGGAAGGGACCCTGAAAGATCATCTGGTCCAAACTTTAATCATCATCAGGTCATCGGCGAAAAGGAGTATTTTGATGGGGCTGTGGATGGGTCAGAACTACGGTCAATGTAGAAGATGCCACATCTACCTCCAATTTCTCTTTGGTTCTCCTTCTTCTGTCCTTATACCTGTACCCCCGGTGTGTATACTCGACACAGTAACCGTGGAAATTATATGTGCTTACAGCTTGCTCATATTTCCAGGTGTAGGAACTTTAGGTGGCAGCATAGAAGGCCAGTGACAAAGTTTTTCTTTGGTTGCTGAGTCAGTCCAGAGGTCCCTCAGAGCAAAATTATATAGGTCTGCTAAATGAGATCTTAAAATGAGAATACAGTAACAACATTACAGCTTTCAAATCTTTCTGATTGAAAGCTCTAACTCTGTATATCCAGAGGGTGAATTATATTGCTTTCACACTAGCAAGCTTTCAGGACCCATTCAAAAATCTTGAAACAGGGCCAGAATGACATAGTCTCTACCTCTTTTCAAAAGGAAGGAGGGGAATGCTGAAGTAGCATAAGGTCACTGTGAGAAACAAAATTAGGGCTGGCAGGCCATATAAATGGGGGTTCATTATGCTTCCTTCTACCCTGCACAATAAAGAGCCAGCCACAGACTTGACTGAAAGTTAAAGCTTGTCCTTTCAAGCAGCAGTCCCTGTGTAAGTTACAGGCTTCTTGGTTATGAGTGCTCACCTTGCTCTGAGGTGCCCTTGCTCATTTCAAGAACAGAGTCTGAAGCACCTGCCTCCTATCTGAGTAATTGCAAATGAATGTCATGAAGCCTGCAGTGGTTTCTGAGCAGTGGCTTTTTGCTTCTTACAGACTTCATGTGGTACTACTGGAAGACAGGAGCTTTAACAGCGTCAGCAGAAAACAGTGGGTCAGGACTTTCTATCTATTTAGATTCCAGCTGATACCTGAGAGTATCAGGAAGACTAACAGCATGTGATTTTGACTTCTTAAAATTGGGATCCTAACATGCCTTTTAACAACAGATGCAGACTCACAGAATTTACCAATCCATTTCAATTCCACATTATATACAGAGAGATTTCATCCTACTCACTCCCATGTTAACGTAAGAAGTCTCGTCTCAGGAAGTGGTATTTTAACCACTGAAGTATTTGTTCAAATGAATTACTCTAACAGGCAACACTTATCAAATAACAGAAGCACGAAGCTTGAACAAGGAGCATCACCATATTTCATGTCTCTGACACAGCCACTTAGTGTGTCCATGGCTTTATTTCTGTATGTCAGCACTGACCAGGCCACTCAATTACAGGGTGTGTATTTTGCATGCATTTGCAAGAATAACACTTGTGTAAGTTACGCAATTCATAGAATTATTAGAAGAATAAGATAATGCTTGTGTAATTCACTTTTTTAAAAAATGACAGTTTAAGTCAGACATTATGATTTATGTAACAGCATTTTGATTACAATGATCTTGGTGGTGATAAATACTAAAAACTAAGGTCAGGAGGATGTCTCATGCACATTTTTTTTCACGGGGCTTCAGATGGCTGAGCACAAAACCAACTGATAGCTCCTTTCTAAATGATAGATGCATGGATGAAAGTCAAGAATTGTGTCTATGGTTACCTCAGGGAGCAGGAACAGTAGAAGATCAAATTCCTTTTCAGTATTGCTTGTGCTCCTTCAGCTATGCTAATATCAAAGTAAGAGAGAGTGAGTCAAGCCTTAGTGTACATACAAGGGGAGAGCAATGCTTCCTTAAAAGCAGAAGAACTTGAACTATTGCTTGAAGGGTGAGTGTGGCTCCAAAATCTGTATGGAGTTGATCCTCAAGGTACATACCTTCTTCCTGTCCCACTTGGGGCAGGAAAGACTTGTGTCTGTCATGCCATATATTCAGCTGATACCAACACTGTTCAGGTTTCTCCATCTAGTTGAAGATCTCTGTGTGGGGGAAAAATGAGTAGATGAGCAGAAAGGAGGGACAGTAGGGGACCGTATTTCCAGTTCTCCCGAAGTACCAGATTAAAAGAGAAAGTTATCTGCAGGAATGACTTCTGTCGTGTTCAGGAATGACTGATATTTCCAGGGGAGGAGGTAATGCTTAAGGTTACACTATTAATGCTCTATGTATTAGATGGTAAGTAGAAAAAAACTGCTCTGTCACTGTAGATAAAACAAATATTTTGAAATATGCATGATACAGATAAAGAGGAATTTCTAAAGTCAGGTCCACCATGTACCACACAGAAGCAACTCTTTTCTCTAAATGACTGTGCTTCTTTTCAGACATTCACCCATAACTATTACCTTTCATTATAGATTTGCTTTCTGTATAATAATCATTTTTCCCAGCATGTTTTGATAGCTCAGCCTCTTAATTTAAGGGACTCGGAAAGCTCCTTCCCTGAAGCAGACCTTTTGGTTACTGTTTACTGCAGTCTTTTTATGCTTTGGTTTGCATTAGCTCTTTCTGTTCCATCCCACACACTCCCCATCTTTTTCTTTCCCAGCTTGCTGCATTTTATTCCATGGGAAATAAAGTACGTTTTTGTTGTGATTTAGGCTATCTTAAAATAAATTTTAAGTTGCATAAAATAGAAAGTTCATGCAAAAATGTTCAGCTTGGGTGCATTTTGCTAGCACTTTTTCCTTCCTTCTAAGATGGTTTAAATCCATTAAATGTACTAGAGGTTTAAAGCTTAAAAAAATCTGAATATAGGCTAGAGATGCAAGAGCGTAGAGAAAATCCTCTCCAAGTTTATGAGCATAGAAAGAAGTTAATTAAAGCCAAACAAGAAAATACAAATGCTAGAAAAAAATACACATTATGAAAGAATACAAATGCAGAATCTGTCTGTAACTGTAAGTCTCCCTGAATGATGTTGGGACAGATCCAAGTAAAAGCTTTTACCTTACACTTCAAAGTGCGTGTATTGTGATTACAGAAATAATGTCTGATTCTGGCAGATCACAACCCCTCTGTGCCTTAAGAACCCTTTTAATTTTAGCCTTGCTCAGAAGGTTTTAATGCATGTCCAGTACATGATGCTGCAAATGACAGTTTGTATCAGTTCAAGGTGGATGGGGTAGAGAGCTTTTGTTCAGCAGAAGTATTCTGGCAGACCTATTTTTGTGTTGCTTTATTTCTGTATATTTCTGTATATTTCTGTATATTATGTATATTTTATGTCTTCTGCCTGTGCAGACAGTTTTATTTCACTCTTGATGCCTTCATTAAAAGCGATGTTCTGAATTCCCCAAAAAGACGGGTGAGAATATGTAAAGCTATGTATGATATGTCCCCAGTGAGATAGATCCAGTTCCCTCTTTATGTTATGTAATGTAAATGTAACCTGGAAGTTCTAACAGTAAATGTAAATATTCATTTTTAATGTCTCTGTTTAATCACTTCAGTGAAGTTGCTAGTGCTAATTAACCATACCTAGGTGAATAAGGAGTCATCTGAGGCCAATTGGCATCTCAAATTGTAGTCTAAGTGATTTGCAGAGCCAAAGCCTGGATGTTCAGCTGAGTAGAGTGAGTACAAGGCTTATGGAGTTCCTATGTGCTGTATGTTGTGTGTGGATCAGAGGTGCTGAAACAGTGCTGACTCCTTATACACATCACAGAGAATCAGAATGTGAATAAGGCATCTGTCGTAGTCTTAACTATAAATGCATTGATGTCATAATTTAGTACCTATGAACTTGTGTGTTGTCGTCTAGTAACTGCTAATCTTCGTGATGAATCTCTAGAGAAGTCTTTTACAGCTAATGGAGAGAACCACCATGCTAAAAAAAAATATTAGCTGCTCTTAGTGTAGGGTATGATAGCATAATTATGTTGGGATGAAACTGCTTTAGGGACAAGAATGTAACATTCAGTTCAGAAACCTCCTCCCAAAGTTTACAATATATCTCAAAGTACTATTTCTATTTTTTTATCCTTTTTAGTATCAGTGATAGCATGTAGAAATGTATCAAAAAAAGGAAGATAGTTTGAAAAAGGGAATACAAAAAGCAATAGGTCTAGACCAATATTTAGTACAACTTCAAACCAGTTGTAGTATGTACCTAGAGACATTTGCGTGTGTGTGAACTGGCCCAGCAGTTGGAGTGCATTGAATTCCCATGCCTCATGTCATACAGGTTTGAAAGGAGGACAGACTGTGTTTGAAATCTTCACAAGCAGAGGTTACCAAACTGTAACCCATTTCTGAGCAGTTACAGCCTGTGTGAATACTCTTACACCACTTAAATGCAAAGCCAAACTGGTGAATTCAAAATGCTGATTCCAGGTTGCGTTGTTTGACTTTGCAGTGGAGCTGGCTTGAAAAGTACTCAAGCAGTCAGAGTCAAGAAGCTTTTAGAAAATTACTTTACCATCTCTTGCCTCGTGAATGACTTGAACTAGAATGGGCCAAAAGCAAATAGGTGAGCTTAACATTGCTCCTGCCCGCTGCGCACCCCCCA
>NW_008824755.1:353106-354602 GCF_000699105.1 Pygoscelis adeliae | reverse complement strand
CCTTGTCTTCTCACTAAAACAGAGCAGCAGTTCTTAAATATTCAGGAGCTGCCAAAAGCAGTTTAAGAAGGTGCAGTCCCTTTGCTGGAAATCACATCTCCCAGGTGAGATACAGTGACACATTGCTTGAGTGTCTTCCTGCAAAATCAGAGAGGAAAGTGTGAGTCACATACGAAGATCCTCCCAGTGTTGCAGCAGGCTGATTTATATTCAGTTTATGATAGATTAGATTATTTTCTGCAGAATTACTATCTGCCCAGTTGTTCTTGTCCCTGTATTTGCACAGTGAGTTATTCCTGTCCCAAGAGTAGTTGTCTTCACTTATCCTTACTTGAGTCCTTCCTTTTTTTTCAGGATCACTTCTTTAAACGATTCACGGTGTTCTCAACATAAGTCCTCTCCACACCACCACTAGTCTCATTCATGGTTTAAATCCTGTCAGGCATTGCAGTGGTCTGCTGAGCCACTGCTACCATTGCATTAGATCTAATATGCAAGTATGTATTATAATATACACAAATGCAGAGATATATAGATACATGCTTCAGAATTTGTCCCCATGGATAAAGATGTAGAGATTGTCCTATAAATTTAATTTCAAAATCTTGGGACTACGCTGGACGAGAAACAATTAGGAGATGTTGTATCATCCAGAAAGGCCTTTTTTGTATTACCAGTGTTCACCTGCTTACTGGGATTTTGTACAGAGTAGTGAGGAGTAAGGTAAAGTTCCTACAGCCAAGATAACTAATAACAAAAAGCACCATACCAATGTGGTGTTTTGGTAGCTTGAGGTTAAAACTGACTTGGAAATCAGACTGTTCTCTCTTCCCTCATTAAAATTCTTCTAAATGAAGTTTTAAACTAAGCAGTGGTTTATCAGTGTCAATTGCCCATCTTTAATTTTCTGATAATAGTAGAAAGTAACTGCCTTTGATTAACGTTAGTTGTAATGAATACAAGCCTGTGCTTAACTTCATACAGTTGCCGATCTTACTGTCTTAGATGTTGTTATTCTGCAGACCCATAAAAATTCAAGTTCTGCACACGTGATTTTATAAGCCACAAAAGTCTTGCAAGTGAGTTTAAAATTGGCTGAAACATTATTAAAAGAGGGGGAGGAGGGAAAATTATGTCCAGAGACTATGCGAACAGAGAGAAGACTGTCTGGAAGCCACCGAGGCGAAGGGCTCCGAAGCGGAGGATCGCGCCGGGGGACCCTTCCTGAAGCGGCAAAACCGCGGCAAAACCCGCAAGAAGCAAAGGCGCAGGGAGTGAGAGGGTGCCCCAGCCCCCCGCCCCGAGCCGGAGGAGGGAGCCCCTGACGAGCGGCAAGCCGGGGGAGGGATCCCCTGACGAGCGGCAGCGCTGACTCACCGTGGGCGGGGACAGGAGGGGCGGCGGCCGAACCTCCCCAGGTAGAAGAGCAGCCCCCAGGGAGCGCGAGCGACCCGGAGCGCGTCAGAAGGGCGTGGCGCGGCAGTTCGCGCAGGCAG
>NW_008824755.1:319861-349179 GCF_000699105.1 Pygoscelis adeliae | reverse complement strand
TGAGGAAAAATGTCTTTACTGAAAGAGTGGTTAAACGTTGGAAGAGGCTGCCCAGGGAAGTGGTTGAGTCCCCATCCCTGGAGGTATTTAAAAGACGTGTAGATGAGGCGCTTAGGGACATGGTTTAGTGGGCATGGTGGTGTTGGGTTGATGGTTGGACTCGATGATCTTGGAGGTCTCTTCCAACCTTAATGATTCTATGATTCTATAAGACTGATTTGAGAGAATGATTTGGTATGTAAAGAGAGAAAATGGGGGGTGTGCTTGTGTGTGAAAACTTTAAATCCTCGTAGGCACACCTTCTCAGAGAAGCATAGTTTAGGATAAAGAGATATGAAAAACTTAGCATTATTTCTAATAATACAAAATAATGCAACCATTCTCATCTTTCTCAGTTAAGAAGGTGCTGAAGTCTTCCAATAAAATCCAAAAATTTTTTAATTAAGCAGAATATAGGAGTACGTGACATGGTTAGTCTTTCTCTACTTTTCCAATAAGATGTTGATTTTGAGCATTGAAACTATCTTTAAAAATATGCATCCTGGGACAGTAGAAGTGAATGTGCCTGCCAGTCAGTCAGTGGATATCCTGTATATATAAAACATAAATTATTAAGAAGGGATGAAATCAGTTCTGATACAAAACATGAATCAGTTGGCGGAAGGCACCAGCTCTCAATATAATTGCACAAAAAGCCTTGAGAGGTAGTAGACGCTAAATCTTTAGCATTTCAATAAAGTATGACTGTAGTTTTGAATTCGATATAAGGGAAGATTGATATTTGAAATGGTTACACTAATGAGCCCATCTTCATGCAGCGTAGGAAAAGTACCTTTCAAAGCAGGTGCAAAATATTCCAGAATTTCCAGTGGTGATGTAGCAGTAGTTTATGTACTTGGTGACAGATCTTGAGAGAAAGCCTCTACTAAAATTGCTGGGAGGAGCAGGTATTTAAAACTATGCAGCCCTAAGCCTTTATTTTTTCCTGTAAAATATAAAAGGCACATTACATTGCGTGTTAGCCTCACATCAGATTCCTAGATTCCAGCCTGCATCCTAAAACCTCATGGCCTTGCGGCGTCAGCCTGGCAAGCCAAGCCTTGTCTCAGATTTCTGTGCAGTATGAATGTATTGGATGAGCTGATCTGAGGCTGTTTCGTATACCTTTGTTTTTAGATCATTATAGGCTGCTTATACATTTTTTCTTATTCCTTGCTGCAACCACAGGATTTCTCAACCTTGCCAGTGCTTTGCTCCTGCTTCTCAAGTTGTCAAATTGACTACACAGGCAGTCAAAAAGCCCATACACTCTTGACAAAATTTTAAGTTATTTATTGTTAACCTGTCACTGAAAATTAGCCTCCTTGCGACTGTGTGGAAGAGAATGAAAATTAACGCTTTACTGATTGCTAAAGAAGGCTTGAAATACTAATGAGGAATTGCTGTTAGTTATGTACAGAATAACACGATTCAATAGACTTAATATTTCTTTTTTCCTTCCTGACTTTAATGACATGTCCCTGGCTACCAGTCTCTTCTCCCCACAGTTGCATAATCTCTGACCCTAACATAGTCCTGCTTCACTGCTGTTACCAATGTGCTTCTCTCAGAATTCTCTACTTGAGAGATATAATTAATTTAGAGTTATTTTCTCGACAGGCATTTAACTTGAAGATTGCTTTTTCTGTTCCACACTTGACAAGGCGCTTGGGTGACTGAACACTGGCATGTCTTTTGTGTCTGTGGGTCTAAAAAGAGATATGATCTCTCTTCACAAACATTGCTTTGCTTTTGAGGTCAGCACACTGTTGGTAATGGTTTCTAGAGCACTGAATCTGGAAAACACAGTTGAAACAGAAGACCAATAGCTCTTTTTCAGTTATCTAGAAGTTCTTTGTAAATGGTTACAGTAGTTTGCTATATGTCATTCTTGTTTGATGAGGAGGACTCTAATTTATAATGCTGTTTTAAACAGGAAACATTGGCAGCTGGTATGGACCTTTTAGGTGTGGTTTGATTATATAATTTAGCTAGGCTCAAATCCAGATATATGTCTCTGCCCCTCCCTTTCACTTGAGCGTACAGCAGTGCAAGCCTGACTCAGTACTCAGTTGCTGTGGATGCTACACTGAAACTATTTGTTGTTTTTTGGGGGGATTAGTTTTTTGTTAGTTTAGGTCCCTGAATTAGCTCAGCATGGTCCAGGTGTTTGCCAGTGTTAGTGCAAGGGAGTCAGAGGAAGCCCTTGGTGTGAGCAGGGCAGTGAGACTGCCTTCTTTTGCACCTCTTAGTCGGTCACAAAACTGCACAAGAATGCTTAGACCCCTATCAGATGTGTAGTATAAACATACTCATAATGTACAATCATGGTAATGGAAATTCTCTGCATGAAGAAGAAGGTAGCAATATGGGAAAAGGATTACACTGCAGTTTAAAGATCCACAGAATAAATTTGAAAGGAAAATTTTGCTATAGTACTTCAGAAGGTATTTAAGAGCAAGGAAAGGATTTAAAATCTCATTTTAAACCAAATGGAATTAGGCAATATTATTTGTTCAAGTTTGTAGTATGAAGCATATATGAAATAATCAATACCAGTTAAATAAGCATTGAATTTCTTAGGCTGATGGACATTCATGCCACAGCTGTGAACAGATGTTGTTTTATTCCTCTGCAGTAGTCATGCAGGCACATGTAAAAATGAAATTACTGATTTTTATGAGGAATACATTATTAAATATGTAAATTCATGTGCTTACCTGAATCTGATTTGCTTTAGGTGTGCAAGTCATACAATTTGTAAATCATCATACAGAAATCAGTAAAATAACAGGCAGAAAATAGTGAACATAAAGAATGCATAGTTAATCTCTTAAAATTCATGCATGTTGTGGCTGTACCTGTGCTTTGTGGGCTTAGTGCAGAGACTGAGTACTTGCATTTAATGCTGCTTTATTCTCAAGGATAGACCCTGTGCCCATTCGCTCTAGAATGTGACTGCTGCCTACATCCCATTTAGGGCCTGTCAACAACTGTTTTATTTCTAGGATACAAAGAATTTAAAATTGAAAAGAAAATACTACAGTGGTCTGAATACTCCAAAAGTATGTCTAGAAGCTGGGCTGTAGATTTTTTTTTTTTTGAAGTTGAATAATATATTTCACTTAAACAATGGAGTGTAGGAAGATATGATATATGACCTGAAAACTGAATGCTAGGAACTTTAACAAATCACATTAACTTCTTCTGTCTGTTGAGATTTAACTTATCCTGAACTGAGCCTTGATCTTACTCTAGCTTCTATTGAGTTGAATCCTCTAGAGGCCCCCAGAAGCAGTAAGTCTGTGTGGGCAGCAGCTGCGGTGACAAAAATCTTTCTTCCAAGAGGTCATTGTGTCCCAAGTGAACTATTCTGTTGGGAGAAATTATGTTGAAAGTTCCTGGACTCGTGATGCTTCTCCTTGCAGGCTGCCACGTATTAAATCTTCCTTCGGTTTTCTGTCACTATCATTATCCTTTGTATGTGAGATGCCAAAGAACTGAAGTGCAAATTAAGGTTGTTCCCACATACATCCTGGGTTCTGAGGTCCAGAAGAACCGTTGTTCTTATCCTGGGTGAATTTCCCTTGAGAAGTTTCTTTCTCTTATTTCCGTGATCATTAATTTGGATCTGTGCACTGGCAGGGCCCCCAGCAAAAGAAATCTGATCAGAAGCAGGGTTGTGCATATGGTAGCTATTCTCTCGGATTAGCCAGAGTACTCGAGATGGAGTTTGTGCTGGCTTTATTCCTTTGCGCTGGCTGCAGGTGGGCAGGTGATGCTTAATCCTTCATAAAGCCTGTTGGTGCTAAGTTAACCATTCATCAGTTTTTGAACAGATCTGAACTGGCAGAGTGATTTCGTACCCAATCAGCAGGGTGAGCTTATTCCAGATCAGTACTTCTACACAGCTATGGCAGTTTTGATGAAGCACAAGGAGCCCTAAAGCTGGGTTTACGGTATTATTGAGCCATAGCCTAAGTTCAAAGGCTGGATCAGAAAGCTATATAATTTAACTTCTTTTGGCCAGTTTTTTCTGACTTCAACCTTGAGCTATTCAAAGGAGAGCTTCCAGTGGACTTAGAGGATAACTCAGAATGGCTGCCTGGGGAAGATTTTGTCACAGGGCTGCTAATGCAGGACTAAGTGTTGTGTAAAGGCTTGAAGATTCAATAAAGACACCTGCAAGGAGCTTAGAATGGCAGATGGGAGAATGAGAGTAAGTCGAGAGGCAGACTGCTACTTTTCTTCCCAAGATGTTCATTCTAGTGTATAGCTAGTTTTATATTTTCTATTTAATATAAACAAATATTTCAGCCTCTGTCAAGCTTCCTATTCAAATAAATTATATAGGCTTCCTTATTAATTCCTTTATGGAATTCAAGATATTCTGATGTTGTCAAAAGATAATATCTTATTTTAAAAGTCTGCTTTTGTTCGATACAAAAAGAAAGTGATTTTCTCAGTCACAAGGTCAATGGAAGTCCTGAATAAGACACATGTGGGAGCATTAATATTTCTCAAAGGGATGGCTTAAAAAGAGATGTTTTCAATGAGTACAGTCAGAGGATTTAAAAAAGCACAGGGAAAGAAGA
This sequence comes from Pygoscelis adeliae, assembly GCF_000699105.1. Classification (NCBI taxonomy): domain Eukaryota; kingdom Metazoa; phylum Chordata; class Aves; order Sphenisciformes; family Spheniscidae; genus Pygoscelis; species Pygoscelis adeliae. Next base: position 344,545 of record NW_008824755.1, on the reverse strand, counting down.
AAATGAATTGCAAAGTACATTATGTGTAAAATAATTTTAAATAAGTACAGAGGAAAAAATACGCATTAATCTCATAATGGGTGTGTATGTATCTTCATATTGCTGGAAGGTTAAAGGTGATCTTTAGCTACAGCTCTGGGTCTGGGGTGCCCTTTAAGTGACAGACTAGCATAAGCCAGATGACGTTGTTGGGGCTTTTTTAATGCTAGGCTGTCCAGAGGTTCATAGTTTATTCTTGTGCAACAGCCTCTCTGTGAAGGGACTTGAGGTAATTCCTCGGCAGCTCGTGGCATTAGGAGTAGAGCAACCTAAGGAAATCTCCAAGTGAAAGAATGGCAGAAACAAAAATCTGAGAATTCTTGTGTGAATATGGGAGAATGCTTGAAAAGGGTGTAAACTTTATTCTGGATTAAAAGGTAATAGCTTTTAAAAAAAGAAAAATTGGAAATTAGTTTCATTTTCTTTCTTTAGTTAGTTTTTATTATCTTTTTAATAGTTTTTAGCTAACTGAGGAAGGAGAGGCCAACTATGAAACTGTGACGTAGTCTAGATCTAAAGAACGCAGCATTCTAATTAGAAACAAAACTGATATTATTGGAGAGTACAATTAAAAAGATGAAAATATAGATAATGTCTGATCTAAGCCTGAGCAGACATTATTGCAATTTGTAATTGCTTGTGGAGGAGTACTTGGTAGTTTGCAGTTGACGTCAACAGCGAAACCCCGGAGAGTATGGAAAGAATCACAATTAACCTTTTTCAAAGTAATTTGAATTTGCAAGGCAAATAAGTTATCTGGTCCAGACTGAAGCTACAAGAACTTCAGAAGCTTTTTTGCCTCTAGTTCTTTTTCCTACAGGTCTTTTTTTCTGTGGTCTAGAGAACTATGTTTATTTTTTCCTTTTTTTTTTTTTTTCAAAATAAAAATACATGCAGTTTCATGAGCCAAGAAAAGCGAAATTATACTTGGAGAGTGTTGCAAATGTATAGTGCATCAGACCATTTTGCGCACAAACGTTTGCATTGGTGTGAACAAAATACAGCAATATTATCTCTAACCTACAAAAATTCTTCAGAAATATGATATGTCTGTGGTAGGTAATGGGACACAATTTGAGGGCATGCATTTAATTCATCTTTGTTGACATGCAAGTTGAGACAAGGTTGTATTCTCTGTTTTTTGACAGCAGGTGTCTGGAAGCTGGTTGATTTGTCATTTCCTATGCCACTTCATCCTGATTTACTCTCCTAGGAAAAGTTATTGTAGTCCTGCACTCTTGGGAGTGCCTGGAACCTTTAGATCCTGTGACCTAAAATCAGCTCACCCATGCAAAACACCCATGTTCATCTTACGTAGACTAATATAATCAATTAGTGTAGTAGATGTGAACTTTAGAATCTTCAGTAAATTTATTCTCGCTATTTTCCTCTGAAGTAAGGGAGTGCTGGTTTCATGTTAGAGGTGGAACAGAGACATAGAGATACCGGTAGTACACCAGGGTCACACAGAAGTCTGTGATGGAACAGGACCTCTAACATGTCTAGAAGTCCTAGACAAAGGTCTTAACCAATGGAGCCTTCATGGTTTTATCTTCCAAGTCTCCAGCAATTCTCAAAATCAGAGAATCATCTGTTGTTTAATGTAAAGTATTAAAAATCAGGAAGGATTTTTTTCCTAAATTTCTCAAGAATTTAATTTTAATTCTTTTTTTTTTTAAATCAAAGGGTACTCAGAGATCATGCAGGTCTCTACTGTAAATTGGATATAGTATAAATACGTTCAGTAAAGTTTAAACAAGCATAGAATTGTGTAGCATTTTTACAGCTTATGACTTAGAGAGAGACAGTGTAATTCCTTTCTAGCTGAGAACGGTAATGCTGAAGCCAGACTTGGTTAATGACATGATTATATCACCGACTCTATTAACTTAAAAGAAACGGGATCTACCATTGTTCTTGCCATGTCTGTTATGTGTAATTATAAATATCAAATTGCAGTTTCCAGAACAATTATAAAACCTAAAGGAGAAATGCAGGAAGTTTATGTTGCTTCATGGAGTGGCTTTAAGCATATGGTAAAAAGAGAAGTTGTATACGAAGGACACAGGAACTTTTCTGAAAAGGCATCATAAGCTTGCAAAAGAGTGGTTCTTTGGCTGCAGTTTTCAAACTACAGAGTTTTGGGGACTCTTATTCTTCCTGTCTCCCCACCATCTGCAAGACGTGAGCCAAGCAAACTGAGAGTAGGGTCTGTTACCTGCCAACAGCCTTTGAATCAGAAATCAGAATGCAGGGAGACCAGATGAGAGATCCTCCTTTTTTCTTCAGAGTGGCTAAACATGTGTTCAGAGAGGGGGGAACCGTACTAGGTAGGGGAAATGAACATGGGAGATTATTGTCCAGCATAAGATGTAACCAGGCAGATTGTGCTATGCAGCGGTTGATCTCTGAGAGCTGCTTTCTAGGGGGAATAATCAAATTCTCTAGCTCTTTGACAAAGGTGGATATGAGTGGAAAGAAAATTCCTGTCTTTCAGTCACCCTCTATGCCAGAGCCACAGATGACAAACCAAATCAGCTTTAGTTCTCTTAATCAATATGGTTTGTTTTGTTAAAGTATCAAGTCATGTTATAGGTCTATGTTTTTATTGCTGTGCCTGCTGAGTAGTTACTTACATTGATTATTTTGCTATAGCACTATTATATAACCATTTTGTACTGGATTTAACCTTTTATAGTCATTTTAGGCAGCAGGGAATCAGATTGTATGTTTTTAGAACTGATCTTTATTACAGTAATGTCACTCGCTATCATTGTCTTCAGTATTACCCAGAATTCTTGTTGAAAGCTATTGTCCAGATACTCAACATTAATAACTAATAAGAAAGTCATTTAAAATAATAGGATCTTTTAGCAAAATCTCTGATTAGATATTTTAATTGTTGGTCCCCATTCTCCATTTATCTTAAGTCCACGTTTCATATGCTTATTTTTATCTCATTAAAATGAGAAGGAAAACGATGACATTTTGAAGGAGGATAATCTTTTGTTTGTAATTCTGCTAGAATACACCATCCATCATTTTCCTTCTGTGATTTTTTTTTTCCCCTTCATTGCCAATCTATCACCTGTATGACTTACTCTTTTGAAAGCAAATTTTTAGCTCAGCTAAGTTACCAAGAAAGGACACTCCTTCCAGGATTGGTACGCTGAACAAATTTCAGCACATAATATATTATTGCTGGGGTTGTGGTTTTTTTTTTTGTTTCACTGCAGGTCTGAAATGCTGGTTTTGTTAGCAAAATGCAAATCCCTCTCATAAAACAGAAGCTTTATCTGTGTACTTTAATGTATTTAATATCTAGTCAGAAGTTAAACAGATACAGATGCTTACTCATATTTTATGTGGCAGTACTCTGACAATTGATAAATATGTTCTGTTTTGTGAGAGCTGCCTTCTGCTCAAATGTTCCATCCTAACCTGTGATTTTCTTAGTTGAGTTTAGGCTGCATTTCACTGTAGATGGAGCTGTATCACACACAAAGCCAACCAAAAAAATGGTTGAAGTTGCCATCTGCAGTTAAGGTATCTAAAACAAAATAAATAAAAATCATAGAAGTAGTTGTCATCTTCCAGGCAGAATAATGGCAAAGGCGAAACCCAAGAAACCATGTGAGAGGTGCCAATGCTGAACATGGGTTTCTCAGTGCTGTGTTGAGATTGTGCTTTCAGATCCCGGGGCCCTAAAGAACAACCAGTACAGACTACATTCATGACCATCAGGGATGTATATACAGAAGAATCTATACATAGCCTGTGGCACTTCAAGGCCTGCTCCCTAGTCCTTCCTTAGTCAGTGAATGCTCTCATGTCTGTCACTGTGTAGGGGATCTGTAGTACCATACACAGCAAATAGCTGCCTTCTGGTGAATCATCTGGCTGTTCCCCCAGCCTGCATAGGGGCAGTAGTACTCTCATCGCAGGGACTGAAGTGTGGCCTCATGGCTCAGTTTATTGAGTAAGCTGCAGTTGTAGACAGAGCACAGAGTCACCCAGTAATGAGCTGGAACACTTGTCCTGTGGGTATGTGGCGCCCGAACAGGGACCTGAACGCTGGAGTTAAGCACCGGTGGGGAGCCCAGCTGAACGAACAACAGCCAGCAGGAGACGGAGAAGTCTCCCGAGAAGCCGAAACTTTGAATCATTGCCTCGTTGGAGCAAAGGTGAGCAGCTGGGAACTTAAAATGGGATCGCAACTAATGAAGGAGGAGGAGTCTATACTATGTATTTTTAAGAAGCTATTAGAGAAGCGTGGGATTAAGTATGATGATTATACTCTCCGCCTGTTGCTTGCACGGCTAAAAAGAAAAGGGATTCCACTGGACTCAGCAACAGCCTTTTGGGTAGAGACTTGGGATAAAGCTGGGGATCTGTTATGGGATCGAAGGGGGAGGAAGCTGCAAAAAACCTGCTGACTACGAGGCGGCTGATAGCAGATTCGTTAAAGCAGTTAAAAACTGACCACGCCGCCCATCAAGTGATGGCAACAGCCACTGCCCCGGACCCGCTGGTCCCGGCTCCCTGGGGCCCCGCTTACCCAAGCACCCATCCCGCTCCGGAAGGTGATGGGGGAGCAGCTGAGGAACAAAAACCCTGACTGCTGCACTTACAGACTTGCGGGTATCGGACAGCTTCTCCTCGCAGCCCATACAGACGCAGGAGCAGTCACCCCGCCGAGGAGAGGATTTCCCTGGTTATGACCCGGACGGAAGATGGTCGAAAGGTCAGTTTCTGCAGTCTTTATTGTAAAACAAAAAGGGGGAGTTGTGGGAATAGGCAGCTCGAGGACAAGCATTGTGGAGTTTGACGACCAAGCCTTGTGTCCTTGAGAGGAGAACAACAAGTAAGAAGAACGCAAAGGAGAAAGTGGAAAAGTACCAAAGGAAAATAAAGCAATATTAACGGTCAGAGAACTGCTGTGTTTTTAAAAGAATAGCCTATGTGCTTGTGTGTAGCTACGTGTGATCAAAAGGCTGTGCCCTATCAGTAAGCTGCTGATAGTGCGTGATCACTTGAGTTTTGTATAAAAGGAAAAGTTACACCATAATAAAGGTCTTTGGTTGCTGCCTGCCAGAGTCCGTGCCGTTAATCCCCACAGGTATGGACTCCCTTCTGCTGACACTGGGTAGGAGGGCAGCAACTTTGAACAGAAATCAACTATTCTATGATTCTAACTTCTGGGAGAAGAGTCAGAAGGCAGCTGGTGACTGCTGCAGGTTCCTCAGTGAACATAAGAAAGTGGCCCCGTGAGGCTTCTCTCTGAAGGAATCTTTCGGTGAGATTGGAGAGAGAATGAGATAGTGGCATACAGAGAAGAGGCAGTGGGGTAAGAAACTCAGCTAAGACACTGGAAGAACCGTTGTCTTGCTATGAGACGTAAAAACAGTTACAGTGTTGAAAAGAAATCTTTTGTGAGTAAGATTAAAAACACTATTAGACACTGAGATGTCTAATGACCTTGCTGTCATCCCTCCCACTTGATATTTATATCTATTTACCCATTTTTCAGTCAGACGAGATCTTTCCTCAGCTTGACCCTCATTCTTCCGTTTTATGCTTGCATTGTATGTTCATAAATGCTACATTCACATTAACTGAAGTTTAATGGTATAAAAAACTCCTAGTTTGCATTCACTTTTCAAAAGTCTTGTTGCTTAAATATTTTAACTTTCAGATGCCGAAAATTCCTCAGGTAGAAGAGCTGAGCTTTTGTTTGCAATTCTATCAAAATGTGCCATCTGTCTCTTTCTCAGCCATTTCCCTGTAGAAAGTAGCATATTAAAGTTCCTGTGTCTACACTGGCACAGAAGACAAATAGGATTTTCCTTCCTGAGACTTGATGTTTTCTAAAAATACTGAAGGGGTGGGATAAAAGTGGAGAGTAGAAATGGCTTGAGAAGAAACATGTTCTAAACATTTAAGCCTTGTCTTACTCAGAGAAGAAACATGGACTTTAATCCTCTCTTACACAAAAAAGAAAAAAACATACAAAGGTCCCTGCTTGCTTAACAGCCCATGAATCTTTGTTCCTGACACACAGTTGTATAATAGCTGTAAAAAGGAAAATTCTCCTGGGTGTCATCAGAATCAGGAGCATTCACTGGCCCCAAAGTCTCCAATTTTCTTTGAATTTCAATGTGCTCTTTTTTGTTAATAAAATGGAGAAGTACAACCCCAGGAAGTGATCTATCCCATGGGTTTCCAGGTGTTCTTCTGCTTCCAACAACCAGCCATTTTCTTGTTACAGAGGTGTATTCCACTGTAGTGAATTTATTGCTCACAGGCTTGACTGTCTTGATTACCACCCATAGACCTCTTAAAAATGTGTGTAGACACCAGGAGTCTGTAAACTGGTGGCTGAGAAGCTCTGGCCTAGATTTTTTGTGTGATGGGTGTTTATGTAATCTCTTTTAAAAATCTTACAGCAAAGGAAGTCCCACCACCTTTCTGGATTGAGAGATTGACCACTTGGGTTTAACAAGGTTTTCCTTCCTCATATTTAAGCATACTGAGACACTTTCTCTGTCCTTAGCATAGTCATCGCAGAGGACTACTGATTACCAGCATTCTTGTAACCTTCTAAGTGTTTTAAGAGGGCCATAGTAATCTTTAGTCTTCTTTTAAAATCCTAATTTTTTTGTCACTATATTGCTTTCTAATAATCTTGTTATTCTAGATGGTCCCTTTGGACTTTATCGAGTTGGCTTACAATTTTATGGAAGTGTGGTACTCTAAAATGGCTTCTTGAGGCCCTAGTAGAGCAAGTGAATAGGTACCCAGCCTTTCTGTTAGTGCATCACATCCTGAGCACTGTCTTTATCAACATCATATTGTTCCCCTGCATTCATTTTGTTAGTGGTATAATTACTGTATCATCTTTTGAGATCCACGATCTAGCCCTTAGTATATGTGGGCATTGGCTTCTCCCTCGCAAGTGGATTATTCTCTTGAGAGGTTTGTTTTCTTGGCGTGATTTGTATTTGTTTGTTTTTAATTGAATTTCATCTCTTTGATTTGAGACCGCTTCCCTGATCTCTGATTTTGAATTCTGTTCTTGTACTCCGAAGTGTTTACAGTCTGTCCCAGCTTGGATCCATCCATATGTTTTATGAATACATTCTATGTTCCAGCATCTAAGCTGTTGGCAAAACTTAGAATAGAAGTAGGGCCAATATATAACTCTGCAGGACCCTGTTTGAAAGTCCTTTCCTCTATTAAGGTAGCCTAAGTGGCATTGTTTGTCTGGGAACAGACTGCCCCATGGGAAGCAGATGTAACTTTTGGTGGAAGATTGATTGAAAAATGTTGACTTTGTCCCTACATAAAGTTGGACAAGTGAATCAGCTTGACTGGTGATGTGACACCTCTTTTACCCCTCTTTGCGAATGTAGTTGGTGAATAAGTCTCTTCTCTTGGCATTTCAGATTTTGTTAAGACCACTGTAAGTGGTCAGCACATGCTATACTGGTGAGGGTGAATTTCAACAAAAATGTGTGAGTGACCAGCCAGCTTTGCTGTCAAAGCTGTGTGCAGTGCTAAACATCAAATAGTCCATACTCCTAGCTGGAACCAGCATTTCAAACTTGCACTACATTTTTTCTGGTATCTGCTGTGTGCTGTTGGTGAATCACATAGGTAGGAACATGTATTTTCTTTTTAAAACGTATCAGACTATACCTAAGCTGTTACAAATGTTGAAGACAATGGCACTACATTAATTTACGTCAGCCAAAGTTCACTGTCAAAATTTTTACCTCTCTAGTGATTCAAAGAATGGATTTTTCCCCACTGGATCAAACTTTGAACTATTGATTTATACCCAAAGTAAGTTATGCTTCCAATATTTTTTGTTATTTGGCTTTATCTCTGACATCTAATTTTGCTTTTGCTCACTCAAGCATGACACGGCAATCCGCAGGCACTGAAATGATTTTATTGGCACAAATTCAGCACTGCTGTTTGCGCATAACACTTGCAATGAACAAAGCAGTAGGAGAGTGGTGTGTCTGTGGATTTAGTGTGCAGGTGCTCTTTGTTTGCACCTGTGCATGGGGACCGATGTGTTTATTACATCTTATGTGCAGATCGTTCCTATGTGGCAGGCTCAGTGAGTCTGAGGCACATATTGAGAACTTATTTTTACAAAGTCAGAAAACTGAATTCTCATGAAGTGATACACATAAACAAATGACCCAATAGAAAGTCTTTGTGGAAGAGAAAATTACTTGAGAATATTAGCGTAGTTCTTGCAGCTATATAATAATAAGATTGCTGAATTATTTTAGAACTTTATATAATGTTATGGTCAAAGATTTACTGCAAATATGTATATTTACTTCTATTTCTTTTAGTCCTAATATGTTATACTATTGTTTCCTTCAATTCTCTCTTCAGACAGATGGTTTTTTGTCTTTAATTAAAATACTGTCATATTTTGACAACACTTCCAAGTAAACACCCATCATTTTGTTTTTACTTCTGTTTATAGTGAGCAGTTGTGAAATACTTAATTATACATTTTGTATGGCTTCCCCAGTCCTAACATAAAATTTCTTTTGTTCTGTCTCTCTTTCAATACAAGGATGCAAAGAGTATTCAAATAATCCTATTCACTAGAATGAATATGATTAGCAATGTGATCAGAATCTAATTGTATGAAATATGCTAATGTTTAATTTATTTTTACTGAGCCACTTTGAGGGTATAAAAGGGAATTTAAATGCATTAGTAATAATAATGATGAATTTATGTTATAGATGTGTCCAAAAGTCCTCTTTGGCAGTGGAGGTGAATTGTGCTTGGAGCTATATGAATACTCATGCTGCATTTTCATAGGTTTTGCTGCCAATTACTGAGTAAACATAATTAAGCCTCGATTTTCCAAAATAGCTCTTGTTCCCATTTTAGACACCTCTTTGTGCGGGTGATGTCTCTAAACTGCTATCAACCAGTGGCTTCCATTGTGAGTATTAGCAGTTACGTGTTCAGGTCTTGACATAGAGGTGAAGGAGCAGGAAGTCAGGAGAGAGAAAGCTCTGATGATCTGGTGTTGGGATCCCAAGCTGAGTAGGCAGAACCATGTCTTAAGAGAACAGCAGAAGACATGGGCTAGAAAGCTGGAGCCCAAGTTTGGGGTGCACAGTGGGAAGAAAGATTGAGTTGTGATGCTAGGGTCCCCTGTTTGGGAAGGGAAGGATGAAAGCGTGAACTGCTGCTGCTTCTGCAGCCTCCAACATTGGTAATATTTATCAATGGCACTGCTGGAGGCAGCAGTACAAGCTTGGTGCTGTGTCATAAGGTATTTTTACTGTCAGCCACTATGGTACAGCATCAACAGAAGTTTCTATTTACTGGAAAAGTAGTAATAGTTGAAGTTAGTCTGAATAAGATGAAAAGAGTTACTTGTCTCATAAGTTCTCAAAACTATTTCCTCCACCCTCATTTTTTTTCTGTTTTCTGTTTTAATCTCTCTGTGTAATCCTATACTATTAATTCAGATGGCACCTTAAATACTTTATCTTGCTTGTAAATACAGAAATAAATTACTAGTATGAGTTTGTTTTATTGGTTAATTAATTCACAAATGCCTCCTACAATGACTGATGGAGGAGATATAAATTAGAAATTTATCCAAATAAACAGAATAGCTACAGCATTTCAGATGCTGTCAGCCCAGTACTTGTTTGAAGGTCTGAACCTTTGTATTTTATGTCAGAAGTTTATTTTAAGGTATATGAGTTGATACAGCCTCAGGTGTTCTTTTTGGTGGCTTTGGGAGAAGATGTTAACATCTCTCCCCATCTTGCTCAGCACGTGCACACACACACGCACACCTGTGCACACCCACATCTGTTTCTGAACTAGTTTGCATTCTGTTCCTAAAACCTTCTGTCCTCCTCTTGTCTGGAAGCTGCCTCTCTGCTTGCTGAAGTTCTCAATCTCTGCTGATTAATTCCTTTCACAAAAGCTGTGCTGTTGGAAATTCTTATCTTACCTCTTGACTGCTGGCAGAGAAAGTCATTCCACAAGTGCATGGAAATTGTGAAATAGTTCAGGAATGAAAAATTGGAGTTTGGTCTTCTGGGTTTTCAGCAGCATCTGGGAGAAGATGATGACAACACCTCTCATCCCGATCAGCAGATCTAGAGAACAACAGGAGGAGGCAGAAGACTGGCCAAGGCAAGTGTATTGACAACAGGCACCGAAGGCCAGACCTTTGAGTTGCTTCCTAGCATGGGGGCCAGGTGAAAGTGGATTAATCGGATGACCTACATTTTTTTGAGATCTAGAGGAATGACTTTCAAAAAGAGAACCTAGTAGGTGGTCCCTGGGATACTTGCATCAAAGCTGTGTGTGAAACCCAGGAGGTGGGGGTATGTCCAAGGCTGAGGGGTTTTTTTTCTCTGAAGAGAAATCTTCAGAGATATCACTGTATAGGTTCACTGTGAGCTGGGTGTGCTAGAGAGGAACTAACATGATGGCCTTTCTTGCAGTGTTGAGACAAAGTAGATCCTGATGGTTTTTTGATAATTTTGTATGAGGATTGCCATAGTTCCAGTGGAACTGAGCAATCAGCTCTTGACTTTCAGACTTGTTTTCTCCTTGCTGTGTATGAAGCTAGTATGAAGTTGCTGGTCATATGTAGGGTTACTGGGGTCTCCATGTTGAGAGTGGTCTGAACTTGCAGGAATAAGCTGTTTCCTGTGAAACAACAGGGAAGATAAAAGCACTGGAAAAGATAACTCCAGTTGGGAAAGAATGTATCTCATAGTGCAAGACAGTCTCGGATATGTTGCTTCCTTTGGGTATAGCTTGAGGAACCACTACGGCTACCACCGGCAGGCAGCCCAGATTTCATCCTAGACATGTTTCCCAATATTTTTCCTTGCACTGCCACTTGTCTGGCTTCCTGGAAAGCTGACCAAGGGAATTTTTGGCATAGTTACTTTTCTGTTGGATTGGCTCACAGAAGCTAATCTCTGGGAAAACATGGAAGTGACTGCTCAGAGGCATCTGCAGAAGGGCACGTTTGGAGCTGCTGGGAAGGAGGCAGTAGTGGTGACACCCCTTTATCAGCGTTTAGCCATTAGATTGGCTTAAAAGTACTGTTAAATTGTACAGTCATGATCTTCCCATGCTGCTTGATGTCTTTTTTTCTTCCCCCATTTATTTCATTGAGGGTAGAATGCCATGCTGCTGCAATCCTGCTGGAAGGACTGTGTCGAGTTTCTCAGTTTACTGCATTGTAGCAGGATATAAATACTGTCACCTGTCAGAGTTGATGTTTGTTATCTTTGTGTTCTTGGGATATTTGTGTGCCTGTTGGTCTGGCCATGTTGTATCTTTGTTTTGTATCTTTCTCTCAACTCTTGTAATGTAAGTGCCTGAAAAAAAACCTAGCTTGTTTGTAAGAAGTGAAGTTTTAATATAAGTCTAGGTAGAAATGCCTAGTTAGTTCTGTGAGCAAGGATTACAGGGGTGATGCGTCTTGCACAGAAGAAACTAGACAAGTATTTAATTGCTGTGATTCTGCCCATTTATTCACAAGATGGTTCAGGAGAAAAACAAGCATTCATACTGTGATTGGTGACTAAATGCAAGAAAGGAAGAGGGCAGAAGCAGACATAGGTATTCATCACAATTTAAGTCATATTTCACTTGCCAAATTACTATGTCTCATGAAATTCACCCTTATTTCCACCTCCTGGCTCTGTCACCCATGTTTATTGACAGATGATGGGTTAGCAGATTGTTAGCATTTTTCACGTTTGTGTTAGCGGGCCTGAGACCTGTCTGAAAACTTTTTCTTCTCTTTTTTTTTGATTGATAGTCAGAATCTCTTGAGAGTTTTCTGGGATTTTTAATGCTTTCCAAACTGCTTCTTTCTCCTTGCCTCTCAATTGCCTGACACAAGAGAGGCAGCTCAGGATTTTAATACTAGCTGTCAGCAAGAGGTCTGGAGAGCAGCATGTCTGGAGCACCAAGAAATGTTGATTCTTCAAATGTCTTTTCATTAAAAATTCTTCAAATGGAGTTTCTGACCTTCAGGGACAAAAACATTCCAGGGGAAGAAAGGGTCAGCTGCCAGCACAGTAGTCTCACAGGTATGAAAACCTTCTGAAGGACCATTCAGAAATGACACTTGTGAAAACCAGGATATGTAACTGGCAGTGATAATTGTAGGCAGAACATATACATAGAATGAACGGGCTCAGAGTCAACCACCTTCTGCAGTGCTTTCGTATCTTTAAAGTAATGTTGAGACAGAAACACACATAACAAAAACATACATTTTTTTAATATGTGTAGAACTGAAATGTAAGCATAAGTTTATGAGTTAATTAGCGTTCTTTTAGAGTTACTGAAGTGGCTGATTTCAGCTTTTGAAATATCTCTACATGTTATGCTATCCCCAGATGGCTAAGAGCTGCTAAAGATGTTGTTCTTATTAATTTTGTGATTTCATGTAGGTCCTGGTGGCTAAACCTGACTGTGGTTTGAGCTGTGTCTCTGAGATGCTCAATTTCTGGCTTCATATTTTTATTTTAAAATATGGGAGTTTTAATTTATGAGGGATTGTAAAGTATTTGGTGTTCTTGAACAAATTGGTACCAAACGAATTCAATTGTAACCTCTTCCAAAATAAGTAGTAGAGTTATGTGATTTCATATATAAGCAGACAAAGTCCTTCTGTTTGTTTATTTATAAAGACAATCTGGAGGGGAGAGGAGAAGTTTAGGTTTGTAACGGATAACACCAGACATTTGCATGATAAAACATTTCAAAGCCAACCTCCATCCAGAACAAAAGAATTCAATTTGAAGGAAAAAAACATATTTTTTTAAAGTTCTACCTCACAGTCATCTAGGTGGAGGGCTGTCACAAAGGTTTTTCAATGTGTTTTGCATCTGTGAGGTTTTTTTATGGTTAATGTGACTTGTATACATAAATTCCTGTGAACTGTACTTAGACTAGAGGCAGTACGATGACTCAGTTTGCCTGAATGCTGGGTCTAGTCTGGCATAGGCCCAAGTCAAAATGGGCAACCATATCATATACTGACAGTCCGATATGAATGCTGCTCTAAAGCTTCACAGGGACTATGAATGATCACTGACAGTCACGAAGTTGCCTTCAATAAATGTTGTTTGTAAAACAACATACAAAAACCAACCTCTATTTTTTGATGCTAATTGTTGTATGAATATTTACATGAGCCATGTTTCTAGAAGTTGTTCCTCCTGCTGCTGAGGCTGTGAGAGCTGTACACCAAGCAGGAAAGTCCTTTCAGCTGGTGTTTCACACTAACTCATCACCAGAGTGATGACACTCTGCTAATATAATATACAGACTCTAACACTAGCAGAGTGCTAGTGAGTAGAGGTGCCATGTTTGTGATTTAGTAGCCCTATATATGATCACAGTGTCACCAGCCAATGATTGCTAGCATGACCTCTAGCAGGGAAGGACAGAGGGAATCTTTAAAGCAAGATGAAGATGAGATTAAAAGAAGATTAAATCTTCTATGGATCTCCCACTTCTGTGAGTTATTTCTTGAAACGCTGCATGCACATAGGATAAATTGTCCTTAAACAGATCTTACTGTTCTTGCATGTGGCTTAAACTTCTTTTGTTTTAGGGTGGGAAATAAGCTGTTAACAAGTATATTTTACTGTTACTGTGCAAGAGGGCAGAGAACATTTTTTGCATGCCAATAGAGCATGTTCAGTGACTTAATCGAGGTCTCAATTCAGCCTTTAGGCTGCCTCTCTAGGGAGCCTATGCAGTGCCTCCTAGAAAAGGGTAATACATCAATAAGATGAGATTCTAAAAGTAAAACAAACCAACAAAAACCCCAGCAAGAACAACAACAACAAAAAACCCTGAAGTCATGAGGCACCAATCTTAGTATCTACAGAACTTGTTTTGTGCCCTCTCCGTGCTACTGTGCCTGGTCCTTTTCCACAGTGCCGTACATTCCCCCTCTGTCCCAACTTTCATTTGCAACCGTGTGCTCCTCAGTAGTGTACCTATATGACATCCTCGTTCCAGCGTGGGAGGCAGAGAGTGGGCAGCACCCCATATTTGTCATTCCGCTTCCCTGGCCAAAGGTTTCGTTCCTCTCCCCAGCAAAAGGCTTTAGCAGTGCATAGCGGTCAGACAGGAGATAGCTGTGTAATTCCTGGAGGAGCAGCAGGGCAGTGGAAGGGTTTGTGTGAGGATAAAGAGCAGGATCCCTTTATCTGAGATGTTCAAAGTGGAAAAGCGGCACCCATTCTGCCACTTTGTGTTGCAGCCTCCAGCAGAGAACCATCTTTGTCTCTTTTGTAGAGCAGGAGATCAATGAGGGGACTGAAAGCCCATCTAAATTCAAAGAATCATTATGACCCTTTCCAAAGGCATTTGGCCTTGTGATACATGGTGATTTCAACACCCTTTTGTGTGCCTGTCTGTGCATATATCATAAAGAATGTAATATATATTTCACTCAAGCAATACGTGCAGATATAGGCGTTCGATCTCATTCATGCTGTTCATTTGGTTTCCAAGTAAGAAAGAATCGTGCCTTGTTGCAGCAAAGCTATGCTGTGACAGGTTCTTTCCCCACCACTTCACTATTACCTCACTCACGTAATGAACCAGGATTTGGGTCAAGTGTTTATGAAGTCAGTTATCCATATGGATTGAATGTCTGTGGGAACATGAATGTTTAATCAGACATTTGTTAGCAAGCTAAAGAGGCAACATTATGTCAAGCACTGTGCTGTCAGAAAATTCCTTGCCTACTATTGCTATGGTAACAGCCAACAAATACCTGCTTATTTTGTGTTAGCATCTGAGCTGAAGGAAAATCTCCAAGCGATAAATCTTGAACATCTAGTGGATGGGCTGGAAGGACAGGGAACCAAAGAGGGCACTGCCATTTTCTAAACTAGTTTGACTGACTGATAAGTTTCTTCTGGAACTATTTCTGTCAATCAGCAAGGAGCACATCATCTAACCAGCCACATGGACTGAATTTTAATTGCAATTGCTGCGTAAATATATTCAGCATTTCTCAAGAGTTGGCCCAAATATGTTCATTAAAAACTTAATAAAGCATTGTCCTGGTTTCGTCTGGGATAGAGTTAATTTTCTTCCTAATAGCTGGTACAGTGCTGTGTTTTGGATTTAGTATGAGAATAATGTTGATAACACACCGATGTTTTAGTTGTTGCTAAGCAGTGCTTATGCTAGTCAAGGACTCTTCAGCTTCCCATGCTCTACCGACTGAGAAGGCTGGAGGTGCACAAGAAGCTGGGAGGGGGCACAGCCAGGACAGCTGACCCCAACTGGCCAAAGGGACATTCCATACCATATGACGTCATGCTCAGTATGAGTATATGGGAGGAGTTGGCCAGGGGGTGGTGACTGCTGCTCAGGAACTGGCTGGGCATTGGTCGGTGGGTGGTGAGAAATTACATTGTACATCACTTATTTTGTATATTCTTTTATCATTATTATTATTATTATTATTATTATTATTGCTTCCTTTTCTGTCCTATTAAACAGTCTTTATCTCAACCCACGGATTTTACTTTTTTTTCCCCCTCCGATTCTCTCCCCCATCCCACTGAGGGGGGTGAGTGAGCGAACGAATGGCTGTGTGGTGTTTAGCTGCCTGCTGGGTTAAACCACAACAAGCATATATATATTTCAAATAGCAAAATATCGTCAGCTAAGTGCTTCATCTGAGGAATACGTTGTTTCCAATATTAATTTGACTGGCTCTGCTGCTAAAGAGGTTAACAGTCTGGCTAGCCCATTAGCAGCTATTCAGCAAACCAGAATAGTAAGTGTTTCTGCTGGGCTACTTGAAAATTCCCTCATGTTTTAGAGTGGCAGTGTTTTGTGGCATGTCCTAGCAGGGATGTGTACAGATTTGTGTTAGATATTCCTCAAGCAGAGCCCTACTCTCTCTACAGGAGCCTTACTCTCCATCTAACCTGCCTCCCAGCTTAAAATCACAAAGTTAACTTTGTGTCTTGAATGGTGCACTTCTGCGTTTCAAGTCAATGCCTGTATTCTTTGAGTCAGTGCCTTTTTCCTTTCTCTCTCATCCTCTGACTTCTGTAAAACAGAGTAACTCTTCAGAAGATGCTCAGGCAGAATCTTTCAGAGAGGAATTAGCTAAGATAATTCCCAGTGGCTACCTGTCCTCCTTCCTCACAAAAGATCTATGCTAGGTAAGAAACTGAAGCATGATGAATGTTCCCATCTCTTCCCACCGCCCCAATCTGCCTTCCTGTTTTGTCCCTGGGAAGAGCCTAGGGAAACACACAGCCTTTGGGAGCTTTATCTCACTGGGACCAGGGAGCAGCTGAAGGATTGGAGCCATTGGGTAAACCCTGCTAGGTCTAGCATAAGACTGCAGGTGAAGCAGAGTTATCTGGCCCACTGAGCAGATGTTGACGGAGAGCTGTGTCTTTGGGAACTATTGCACTTTTAGACTAGAGGTTTAGGCTACAGAGAAAAGATGACTGCCTCTGCAGCCAGGCTGCTGTCTCTCTCAAAAAGGCTGTGACTTGTGAAGCTGTGTCTGATTCACATCGGCTGTAGCACAGACAATTGTAGCAGTTGTCAGAGGAATCTTCTTTTCAAATGTATATGGTCTCCCGATTAATGAGACCAAGAAGTTTTGTTGAGATACCTAAAGACTTTTAACTACTTTGTCTTAAACAGCTGTAAGATTTTTTTCATTCCTCCAGTCATACCTTAGTACATGGTATTCTGTCTCTAGAAGGAATTTAATGGGTTTTATTGCTAGATTGTATTGTTTTGAACAGTTCTATCAGCTGTCGGAGCAAAATTCTGAAACTGAAGGGCTAGTTTATGTATTATGAGTGTGATATGTAGACACAATTTTGATCTTGGAATACTGCAGTGTTAGAGAAAAACTGGTCTGCTGGCAGGGAAAGTTGTGAAGGCATTCAATAGAGAGACTTCTAGAAAGTGTCATGCATACTTGACATTCTCTGTCTTGGACACTTTTGTTTAATTGAACGTTCGTTATTTTCTTGGACTATACCATACTGCAACCCTCATCCTTTTAACAAAATCCCTCAATAGATTTGGACAGTATTGAACAGTTGATAATCCATTTAGAAAGGCAGAAGATGAAATTAAATGGAAGTGGTTTTGTGCAGGCAATTTACCAAGCTTGTTTCAAATGCTCCCTTCATAATTTTTTGCTAAGGTAATGTGCAGCGGAGAGGATATGCTTACCATGATGATTACAAGTTATATGCACTTCTATAATCTTGTAGCTTTTAAATGGTTAAGAGGCATCTGTGGTCCTTGCTTGATATTAGGCTGCTGCAGCAGGACTTGTGGAAGTAAATACATGAAGGAGCTGGAATGTCTGTGCTGGAATGTGATCACTGTTTTGGGGAGAGGTATGTCAAGATGTGACTCAATATGGAGGTCATTTTGCTTGATACAAGCAAAGTGGAAAATATATATACTTCATCTGTAAAGACAAGGCAAACTGCCCTTTCAAGTAGTTTAAAATAAAATGTCCATGGTTGAGTACTACTAACTGGGTAGGTGACACACCTGGAAATGACTGCTTGCTCTTCAAAATGCCTGTTGAAAAAATAAGTTTTCTGGAACATAAATTTAATAGAGCTTTCAGGTATTTTCCTACAGCATGCGCGCGCTCTCTCTCTCTCTGCATAGGATAACAACATTCAGTCACAGATGCCTAAATGCAGGTACCTAAATAAAGACCTATTCCGTTTCCATGGGAGTAAAGTGGTGGTTTTTTCATTGATCTGACCTAAAATTGCCACATTTTTCAAAAGTAAATTCAAAATGAGCTGTCAGTACATAGCCTTTTGAAAAATCAGGCTGATTACTTGATTGCCTGAATTTTGACACCCGTATTGAACACCTCTGCTATATTATTCTAACCATTAAAGACAATTATTCCCAAAGGGCAGTCCTTGAGACTGTACAAGGAAATTCAAAGCTGGTCCACAGGGGAAACAATTTCTTGTTATTTTCATTAAAAACTTGATGATGATAGCAAGTGGTTCGTGGTTCATGAAAACTGGTCATGAAAAACAGTTCACAGTGTTCTCTCCAAAAATTTGGACACTACTGATGTATGGCAAGTGCATCAAGTTCCTGCCTCCTTTTGATGTAGCAATATGAATTCCGAGGCAAGCTTCCTGCGTGCCTTTTTGTGCAAAGAGAAATTCTTGTATTTATATCTTCATGTTTGTGCGAACTTATTGTACATATTCAAGAAAGGTGAAAATAAAATGACTAGAATGTCATTTTTGGAAGACATAACTGATGATCATTTTGTGCTTTTCAAGTGAACAAGACTCATACCTTTGTATTATGTGCTGGCATTGCTCTTTCCATGTCCATAAGCAGAAAGCAATTGTATCTTCCTTTGTTTAGATTCAGTCTAACGCACTAGTTTGTTTCTGAAAGCAAAGGTCTCAGGTATTTTCTAAATAATCTCTCTTTCTCTCTGTCTTGAACAATTGGAAACTCCTGGATGAACTTTGACATTCAGGTCAAAAGGCTGCCATACTCATTCTCCTGTTGATGGAGTGGACCAGATAGCATGCAGCCACTGTACATATCACTCTGAACTCGAGTTTAATGGAACCGGGAACCTTCTCAGCCATTATAAAGGACTCAGTGTAAAGAACCTGATTTTTAAGGAAGTACCTGTAGCTGTGGTTGGCCATCCTAGCACCCAGAAAGCGTTTTTTAGGAGGGAAACAGAGTCCAGTCAAGTCTGACAGAAGGTGTTATACAGCCAGTGGCATTAGAAAGCTGACCCTTGCAGAACAGCAGGGATGTTCGTTGTTCTTGCCACACAGAAGAGTGATGATAGCAGGCGCAATAAAGGTTGCGCATATAGCGCTATAGCATAGCCTCATGAGAACTTCTGTGTGTAGAGGAAACATAGGGAAAAGAGAATAACTGTAAATATATAATTTGTGGGCCTGTATTTTTCATAAACATGAGATTTACATGGAAAATACATTTGGCTGTTGGTCTGTAAACATGAGACTTGTCTATTCCCCTGCACACGACTGAGATTTAAGTGCAAGTCAGTCATCTCTTACATCATGCTGCTGTTGGCTGCAACTGCATTCAAATTGAAGGTGAGAAGACACAGCTGGTTTTTAACTCCAATCCAAGCATTGAATAAGCAAAAAAATTGGTGTATCTTTTCTCTGCAGTGAAGCTCTGTTGTATTTCTCTTGGTTATTCTACTTGTGTGCTGTGGTCCACCCTGGCCTCTCCTTCCTGGTCATGAGACATTGCTGAATCGTGACATTTACTGGCTTACTCTTAGGTATCCTCTGCCTTACCCCTAATCCTACAGCTTTGTGATTGCTTTGCTACTGGCTTGGTGCTCAGTCTTCTACATGAAAAGCTGTTTGAGAGACAAAAGCATGAGATGTCAGAAAGAAAGTGAGAGTAGATTAGGAGCAGAGGCAAAAGATGGAGAAGAGGGAGCAATGTGCCCGTGGAGCAGGTTGTTGCAGCACAGTTACTAGGGAGCTGGAAAACTCTGTAGAGAAATTCAGCATCAAAACCACAGAGGGAGGAAACAGCGCAACTACAAATTTCTTCAGGAATAAAATTTCCAAGACCACATGTGTTACATCCCTAAGCTTCTGAGATGAGATGCAGTTGTAAATGGAAAATAAGTTAATCAAGTAACTTTAATTACTACTTAGTTATTATGTTTCTGGGCCCTTGCCATTTATGATGAAAATTTTCGTAGAATCCCAGTGTGATATAACTATTGTATAAATTATTAGTTCTACTTTATAACAAAAGTTACACATCATCACAGTGGAGTGTTGAAGCAGATGTTGAACACGTTTTTTACATGGTGTATTTGTCATACTTTGCAATTCCAAATTATTCATTGCAATACGTAGTGTAGAGTTTGCATTTTCATTAAGCTCTTGTTACTGCCTGTGTGTTGCTGTTGATGGGTCTGTTTTACATCTTGCTGCACAGTTAATAGTGATGATTGGAGAACATTTGCAGCCTTTTGTATTTCATCATATTGTTAATCGATTCTGTTCAGATGGCTGACCGCTCCGTCACAGTAAAATGATGGCATTCTCTAAATCCTATTTTAAGTTAAATAGGATTGATTAGTGACAAGGCAAAATGTAAATGGCTATTAGTATTTTTTTAAATGTGTAGTACAGTGTCTGACTGACTGGAATAAGAGCAAAACTTATGGCCATGACTTGAGCCCACTATTAACTGTTTATATTATTACATTAATTATTAACCAGTACTTTCTCATTTTATATAATAGGCACCTCAACAATTTGTTTTGGTGCATCTTCTGTATTTTATAAAACCATTCTGCTACATCTACATGTATATCCTACATCTACATGTGTATTATATCCTATATCTACACGGCTCATCAGTAAATGAGTTTTGTCCCTGGGGAACCTAAGAAGGAGCGTGAGAGATTACTGCTTATTTAAAAAGGAGAGCAGGAAGTCCCTATTGTGTCCTGTCGCTTCCCTGTGGAATTAACCTGGACTTCTACTCAAAAGCAGCCTTTAGCCTTGGGTACATACTTAAACTACCTGACACATCTGAAGTTTATTTATTTAGGCCTTGAAATTACTCCATTTGCAAAAAACATGACAGAATAAAACCACCCAGTTGCCAAAAGGCCTTCATTATTCCCAAAATGCTTCCAGAAGAATGGACAATTCCAGCACTTGATTAGGAAGGGATTGTAGACTCGTTTAAGTTAGGAACAGCAGAAGGAATGGTGGGATGTGTCTCCTGTCCTGGTGGGGACAGACATGGGAGTGTGCATGTTTGCATCAGTGCTTGCAGCTGGGCTGTGCTGAAGAGGTGAGAGGGAAGGCTGGAGCAACTGCTGTACCTGTCTGAGGTGCCCGTGCATGGAGTCATCCCTGCAGCAGAGCTCTGCCTTTGCCCAGGGTTGAACAGAATGGCCTCTGGCTGAGACATAATGAAGTCCCTAACTCCTGCTGCTTCCAGAATCTGCTGTATTTTATTCTTCTCCTGTCAGTTATCCCTTGCGTTTTTGATGATTCATTCTACTTTCGTGTTTTTGATTTTTTCTTTTACTACAGTCTTTCTCTTAATACGTATTTTTCTTTCAAAACAATGTATTCTATTACATCGTTTAAGACACAGTTATGCTGGGGTAGCCAGTGAATGAACCTGGCCTGCAGGGAAGGTAAGTGCGGAAATCGTGATGGATGGTGGGATGAGGTGTTGCAGTTTCTTTCTGTTAGTTGCAGGCGTTTCTTTGAAGGTATTTGCAGGACTGATTGTTTCAGGTAAAAAGAGTAAGTGCTTCTGTGGGATGGCCCGTGGCTTGTTTGTAGAGATTGAATATTCTACTCATTTTTTTCATCTCCCTAGTTCAGTTGCTTTATACGCATGTGAAGTTGTTTTTATTAAGTTTCTTGTTTTCCTTTATACCTCTGAAGACTGTTTAATTTACTCTGGCATTTCCCATCAATTCTGTTAGGTCCTTATTATTCAATAAGCTTACTTTACAGTCCTTGAGCCTCTTTCTCCACTAGGGTAGCTGTTGGTTTCAGGGACTGCCTCTGTAATTACACCCTTCTACATAAAGATACCCAGCTGGTGATGGTTTGTTTATCTTACTCTTCCTTTTGTATCACTTCACAGGAAGCTTCTCAAACCAGTTCTTTTGATCTGCTGTTGCTGTAAAATTCTGTCCTCAGATACAGATGTATAGATTCAGCTGAGAGTCAGTAAAAACCACCTATGTGTATCAGATACTGAGAATGGATCCTAAGGTGTGTCTTTTTTAAGTTATTTCACTGATACGTTTTCTGTAGTGTTCAACCAGGATGGAACATGATGCCACTGAATAGACACACTAGGGTGTGCTGCACTGACTTTGTGGGTCACAGTGTTACTGGTGCCAACATATTAGTAGTTGAGAACAAAAATTTCTCCTTCATAGGAAGTAGTTAAATGTCATTTTGTTTGCATTGTCTTTAGATGCTTAAGACTGTGGAAAAGAGCTAAATTGTCAGAAGAGTGATTTTTTCCTGTAGCGTCACACACAGTGACACTTGGAAATGACCTGACTCAGAAATGCTAGGAAAGCTGCTTATTTTGGTAATTTTCCAATAACAAGGATGATTATTAGGTGTGATGCTGTAATCAGCATTTCCAACTAGAAGCCAAATTTCCCCTGCTTTCATTCTTCATCTAATGTAACATACGTTGTGACACACAGGCTAATTCTTTCCACTTTACACCCTTTCCCGGGGGTTTTATGATGTGACTATGCCTCCAGCTGAAATGTTCAATAGTCTGAAGGGGGTGGATGTGTATGCAAACCTCCTTCCCACAGCGTACCACATGCAGAAAACCAGGGAATCACTGTATTACTCACCACACTGTCCATAGGCAGGCTTTCACTGAGATAGTATCTTGCCTGCCTGAGCAACTGTTGGATTGTGCTGTTATGCTTTCTACATCAGGAATTAAGTACTGGCTTCATCTACATGGTTACTTGTCATGGCCCATATCTGAGTGGGTTTTCTAACCATTTAAGTTAAGATTCAATTCTAATTCTTCTCTGTAGGTAACAGCTTTGGGAAAAGAAACCCCCGGTTGTCCCAGGGAGTGGTCCTCAGGTGAATAAGCTCAGATACTGGTTAGCGTAAGCAAAGCTGTCACCATCTCTATATGTGAAGTACTGTGATACAGCGTATGACATATAATAAATTTTAAAAGATGCTTTCAGTTATTGGATCAAACCTAGGTTTCTGTTAGCAGACTCTACCTCTAGTCATACAGTACAAAAATTGACGTGGATGAACAGTTGCACAGGCTTCCCCCCAGCCGGAGCAGAGAATGGGAAATGTATATTGTGAGGGGACCCAAGCAGAGATCCTGAGGACCCTAAACAGAAGTTCAATATAATTATGTCCAGGGACATGTAAGAGCAATATTCCTATGTATTTTTTGATACAGATTATATGTGGATTTATCCTGCTAGTGCTGATTGCAAATACCAATGAAGAAAAGTCAAGGTTCAGGATGAGATTATTTTATTCATTAATATGTCTTAAAATGCTTAGACAGGTTGAGACCATTCTAATTATCAGTATACAGTGATGGATCCTTAGGGCACAAGGAGATTAAAGGTCTCTTTTCATGTCTAAGAGTCAGAATACTAATGCAAAACAATGAAAACATGTTTAGTTCTCAGAAGGATTACAGAGACTTCCAGAGATTTTAATCCATAGAGGAGTCCTAATTACTATAATAATGACTTTTCTTGCAATAGTTCATAAATATTTGCTGAGCAAAAAGGGAAAGGGTCTTTTATGCAAAGAAATTCAAAGGATTTTGTTTTAAGTTACTTTGTAATTAACCTATAACTGATCATATAGTTGATAAAAGGCCTGTTGCATTGTAGAGATAGTATTTCTTAGTCAGTGACTGTAGTGAAGGAAATTTGTGTAGCTTTCCAAAGTCACTGTTTGGGAGGTTTTGTTTTAGTGCAGCCAATCTAACAAGACAGTGAATGAGGATAAATTCTGAATTAAGCAGAACGTGGAGTGGTGCAGTGACTGCATTATTTATACCAGTCTTTTCTACTTTCATGTTAATACTATTTAAAGGTACAGCTTATAATTGACTTAAAATGATAGTGATCTACTCCCACATTCTGCAGTTCTTGTTGATTCATGCAAAAATGCCAGGCTGTAGAGTATGAAGCTCACCACGAGTTGTCTATTTTGCCACTTCCCTGGCTAGAATCTGCCTTTTATCACTTATAGCCAGTTCACCTCTTGTGTATCTTGTATTATACTGTAATCTTCCCATATTTTTTTTTATACTACTTATTATCAGATGAAATCCCTTTGTTCTGAGGAGAAGAACTAAAGGAATAGAAATACATAGCATTATGAATTTTTAACATGGCTAAGTAGTGGGATGTAAGAAGAGAAGTATTTCATTTCTCTGGAGATTAGCCAACCTCTAATTATTGGAGCTTAAGAAGGAACATCGTTAGGAAGCAGGTCATGTCAAAACTGCATGATTTCCTGTATCTTTTGATACTAGCTGCATTTGGAGACAAGATATGTGAACTGCATTGAAAATGTCTATGTAATTTGTTTCTAAACATTTCTGTAACTTTGGAATATTATTTCAATTCAAGATTTAATCCATGCAGTTATTTGCAGAAAGTATCAGGTCTGTGATAGATAGACTTTTTTTTTAAGAAACTGTTTTGATGTGGGTTTAACATACATGCCAATATTTTCATCTGTATTTCTAAGCAAGCTTGCAGGTAAGAGATTGTTGTAGGTCTTGGAATCAGTGATAAAATTCAGTTTTACACCTATTTCCCAAAATTCCTCTTCAAAAGTCTTTAGACATTTTTGATTGCTTCCAGTAGATTTCCATCTTTTGCATGTGTTCAGGTATAAATAATATGCACAAAGTTTTACAATTTGACCTCTTAAAAGGATATATTTATATTGCATTTACAGGATGGCTCAAATTTTAGGTTCAAATCTGCACAGTCTTCCTGTCCAAAAT
>NW_008824755.1:268573-319528 GCF_000699105.1 Pygoscelis adeliae | reverse complement strand
GCACAGTCTTCCTGTCCAAAATGTTAAAGCCCAAGCATGAATGTACCCTTGGTCAGGCCTTGAAAGCACCAGCCCCTCTGAAGTTAACGCCATGAT
Source organism: Pygoscelis adeliae (assembly GCF_000699105.1). Taxonomy (NCBI): domain Eukaryota; kingdom Metazoa; phylum Chordata; class Aves; order Sphenisciformes; family Spheniscidae; genus Pygoscelis; species Pygoscelis adeliae. Next base: position 319,432 of record NW_008824755.1, on the reverse strand, counting down.
TCCCTGGGCTCGCTTGAGCTTTAAATGGTTTTATGGGATCCAGGAGTTGAAATTTAACCTAACCATTACTACGAATGGATGTGAGGAAAAATTTCTTTACTGAAAGAGTGGTTAAACATTGGAACAGGCTGCCCAGGGAAGTGGTTGAGTCACCATCCCTGGAAGTATTTAAAAGACGGGTAGATGAGGCGCTTAGGGACATGGTTTAGTGGGCATGGTGGTGTTGGGTTGACGGTTGGACTCGATGATCTTGGAGGTCTCTTCCAACCGTAATGATTCTATGATTCTATGATTCTACGAAAGGACAAGAAGAATTAGTTATAGTGATTGCTGAAAGACACCTTCAACCTTTAGGGAGTTGTCACTAATAATGGGGGGAAGTAATGGAATATAATTCCTGAGTCACCCATTTTCTCCCGTTACTGACCTAAACAGCATTGGCTTGTTCCTTGGTTCTGTCCTTTCCCTCTGCACTGACAATCACTGGCCGTTCGAATTCAGCCAGCAGTGGGTGTTGAAGAGCCTCAGGCAGCATCTGTAACAAACATAGAGTGAATTTGTAGCAGAATGCTAACAGTATTTATCAGATACTTTGTCAACTTCTCTGTAAATAGCCACAGTGGATTTGCTATACATCTCCTCTGTTTCAGTGCAGGGGTCTGAACACAGAGTAGGCTGCTTCTGTCCAAAGAGATGGGCTGACAAACTCAGCAGGACTTCAGTCCAGGCCACATACACAATATAATCATGCTGTAAGGAAATTTTTCATGATGAATTCTTGTATAAGCTAGCAAATTTCTCTACTGCCTTAGCAATGCATGCCATTATTTTTTTGCAAGAATTTTTTATACATCAGTGCTGAGATGTGTAGATTGATGGACTGACTCCTTACTTGTATTCTTTTGCTTTCCAAAGTGAATCTGGAGATGATAGTGCTGGTGTTCATTCTTGATTTTTTTGTTCATGCTGGTTATCTTTTGCTATGCTGGATGACACTTTTTCTTGTGTATTTTAAGCTGTAACTTGGAAGCCACCTCAAAGTGATCTAAGAGTTTCTCGTTTAATTTCCTCCACACCCCAGCCTCAGCCTCCCTTAGAATGGACCAGAAGGCTTCCCAGCCCTTCTTGAGGGTGGCGACCACATAGAGGTGCAGACTGCAGCCACAGCAGCTAGAACCCCAAAGAATTGCCGTTTATGCCGAAACTGTGGTCAGATCCAAGGATGGCATCTGTGCACACTCTGTCATGCTGAATGACTAACGAACCTTTCTCTCCATGCACATACATTTCAGTCTAATTCCATCTAGGGAATTCCAGGTGATTTTATAGGTGTATTTAAGAAGCAGTGTGTTTTCTCAGTGAGAAGATCTAATGCCACTGTTCTGACTTAAGAAAGAAGCCTTGTTTTGCCATGGCTTTTTTTTCCAGTTGTTGTTATTCTCTTAGTGAATGTGCCCAGCCTTTGTGCTGAAATTGTCCTACTGTCAAGCAGATGCAGGTCTAAGGAATTTTGTTAGTGGTCTTGGATGTTAGAGGAATTAGCTTTATTCTCTTCCTTGTACAACTTAGTATGGAAGTACATTTTGTGCTGCATGAGTGCCAGTTTGGTGGCATTTGCTGCTAATTGTGGAAAATGTATTTACTACTTTTCCTCTCGAGTTAAAAGGCATTGTATTATTGAGTGATAAATGCCTGTCTCCTTGTGTTACAACTTTATTTTCAGTTTCAGTTGCCTTTTTGTCAGCTTCTGGATGTTCTTAATGTATTCCAAGGATTTCAAAGATTATGTTAATTCATTTCACCCACAGTGTGTCTTTTGTTGGTTTATTATTCTGGAAAGCCACTTACACTGTCTCTCAGTTTGAACGCTCTCATCAAGACAACATAGCCCATTACTTTGGTGACCTTGCTAAGAAGGTTTCCATGTTACTTTTGTAACTTGTCCTTTTTTTAAACAAGTTTACAAAGAATTTGTCAATCATAAGTTTTTATTTTCACCTTCCTCTACCTTAGTCCACACAATCATTCGGGTACTTTGCATGGGCATTTTCCCATTTGATTGCCGTAAGTATAACTTGCAATGTCAGTGGTGCTCACAAGCCCTCTTACACCTCACCAAGGTACAACACCCTGAGAAGAAATAGACTTCAATGAGAGCAGAAGTGTGGCTTGTTCAGCACTTCAGTTAGCATAAAAAGTTGGGCCATCTAGTCCAGTATCCTTAGTGGTCGGAGTGATCATGTTCCTTCTTAACCCTTGGCAGCAAGTGGCTGTGTCATACCTGAAACATAAGGATTAATATACTTTATAAATGTTCAATGTTATCAGACGTAACCATGGAGATTCTTAGTGCCTATATAAATGGCTAATCCTCCTTTTAAGTTTTACTAAGCTGTTGACCTTACTGATGCTTTAGATCAGTGAGCATCTCAGGTTAATTATGTGTAGTGTAAAAAAAGCGTGCTTTTCCTCTATCATGTTTCAATTTTCAGCTTTTGTCTTTAATATCATGTCTCTCTTCTTGCATAATATGCCTAGAAGGGGAGTTTCCTTGTTTTACTGTCTTTCTTCAGAACAAACTGACAATAACCACGTTTGGTTTATACACTGGAAAATCCTTTATGTTTTTTTGTCACAGCCTCATAGGACCTGTAGATTTTTCAGGAAACCCTTAACATCAAGTGAGAAGTGAGGGAGAAGGAAAGATGCCACTGCATTAGTAAGATGACCTTGTTTTGTCCCTTAAAATATCATTCAGGATCTTCCCGATAAATAAATAGTTACACAGCATTTTATTTCAGTGTCAACTTTGTACTTCTGGAAAATTTTGGTGGCTTGCCAAAGTAGTTACTACACGCATGGGCATTCAAAGGGCTGGACTTCCACTGAAATTGCTACAGCACTTTCAACAGCAGTTGCAAATGGTGAGGGTGGAAGTGAAGATGATGGCAGCCAATCTGGAGCAAAACATGGGTGAGAACTGGGCACCTCTGAGATGATAGTAGACAATTAACGGACTCGGAGTCTAGTTTTCAGTTCATTTAGTAGTCGAAAAGTCCTTAGTGTAACTGAGACTTGGACCAGTTGTATTTTCAGGATCTCTCCTATCCTTTATTTGTGTTAGTGTCTCATATTCTTTTTTAAAATTTTTACTACCTGTTAAGAGCAGTAAATTTTATTTCACATAAAAATAATTGGTCATCTTTGCTGACTCATTTGCAAGCAGTGAAACAGCAGCAGCAGAATATATAGTTTCTGTCCCTCAGTCTTTGGTTTACCTCATTCAATGACCTTGTGCATTTTAACTAATGAACTCATGTATTGGTATTTATTGCAATACCATTTCTTTCTGCTAGAGAGACAAAGAATTAGAGTAATCCGTTGGAATGACATTCCCCCCTCAGAACAGAAAAGACATCTAGATGTTGAGAGGCAAACTCATTTCCTTATTATGGGTATGAGAGAGACAGCAAGAAAGAGGGAGGAGGAGAGACAGGAAGAGAGAGGAGATGTATAAACCTCATGCTGATTCAGGAAGGACCACTTAGTTTGTTCTGAAGATAGGAGTTTGTTCCCTCTAATGCAACTTGCATGCAAAACAGAAAATACTGGGGCTAGCCCTCCATCAGGAGTATAAAGCATCCCATTCAGGTCGCAAAATTTAAGGTTTAAGTGATCTCTGAAGGTCATGAGGTTCAGTCTCTTGCTCAGAGCAGGGCTAATTTCAAATGTAGACTGGGTTGTTCTGGGCTTTGTCCAGCTGAGTTTTGAATATTTCCAGGGTTGGATACTCTACTGTGCCCCTGGGCAAACTGGTCCTAGTGCCCTCACTGGGGACTTCTTTTTTCCCCTTGTGCTCAAGCCACAATTTTCCTTTCTACAATTTGTCTGTCACCCCCTCTGAGAAGAGTCCAACTCTGTCTTCTCCACTGGGTAGCTGAAGACAGCAATTAGATCCCCCTTAGTTTTCTCCTCTCAGTCCTTAACTTATTCCAAGTATTTCAAGACTATATTAATTCATTTCTGTCACCCAGCATTTGTCATTGTGTTATTCTGGAAAGGCACCTAGTTATTTCTGTTTGATTGCTTTCAGCAGGGCAATGTGCTCTGCTACTTTAGTGTGCTTGCAAAAATGAACACAAGAAGAAAACATGTTTATAAGAGAGAGAGCCTGAGCTAAGCATCAAGAAAGCAGTAATGAGCTCCTGTCCAGTGACAGCGTGTAGCTTGGAATTTGAAGGCATATATTTATGCCTTCTTGTCTGCTGTTATTTTTTTTTCTATGAATTCTTCCTTCTCCGTATTGCTTTTATCCTTTATTTCTCTGTAACTCTCCGCTTTTCCTTGGAATGTTATCCCAGAAGGAAACTTATCATATGCAAAAAAAAAAAAAAAAAAAAAAGTGGGAGCTCACTAACTAAAATGGAACACTGCTCAGGTTTTTAGAGAGTCAATCACCTTAATCTGCATGGAGTGTGATTTGATTAGGATGATGCAGAAGTTTTCACAGACATGTCTGTGGAGGGGTTGGAAGGTAACTTTAGCTGGCATTTGAGGCCTACTGTCAGATAATGAGATGAACTTTCCCTGCAGAGGATTTGTTCCAGTTGGGGACAATTTCTTCTTGACCAGTGAAGAGATGACAGGGATTCCTTAAGACCAAGGAAGCTGCGGAATGAAGGTTTGTCTTCATTTTCTTACAAGTGTAAGTAATCATGTGATTGAGGCATATCATCTTGATGGAGGGGAAAAAGCCACACATTGAGATACGAAGAGGCCCAGCTGCTTTGTCTGTAAAGCCCTTCGTGGCTTTGGGAAATGTTTCTCCAGTCTTGTTGAGTCTCAGAAGCAGCACTGCCTGCAATGAAGGAAATGAGACGTTAGAAGGTTATTCGCCATCTAAAGCATGTTTAGAAGGGCCTATCTACGAGTGCTCTCTCTTTGGGATGTCCCACAAATCCAGATCCATTATATAGCTTGCTGCATGAATTTCTTATGCTGAGATTTCTGTAAGTTAAGAAATGAATTCCTGTGAGACTGTAGCAATAGCAAAAGCAGAACATTTTTATAATTATGAGCTCATGTTTTATGTGGGGTCATTGCCTGTACTCCACCTAGCTTTCTGAGACGGAAAAGCAAACCTGAAGGTTTACTATATTAAAAGTTGGTGTCTGAAGAAGGCTGTTTAAATGTTTGTTTATAAGTATCCACATGTTTAGACAAACGTTTCTATCATAATGTGGTTCAAAAATACATTCTCTTGGTATCTTGAGTAATTATAGCCAATCAGCATGCAGTTTACTTCTGCTTATTTTCTAGCAAATTCACCAGCTTCTTCCATCAAAATCCCATGTCAGTGTTTCAGGTCTAATGTTCTGTGGCTTTAGAATTATCACCCGCATGTATATTCCAGAATTGCAGTTCTACTGTAAAGTCATCCTGCAGGGAGCTCTTGAGGCTTTCGTGACCTCATTTACACAGCGATAAATTCCCAAATCTCATTCAGCCAGTGTTTCCTCAGTGAGTAAATAATTCAATCACCCACCATATGAGGTAATTTTACAAAGTTGAAGTGGTATGGGAAAGACTGTTATAATCAAAGGTACAATAAACTATTAAACTTGTTCAAGTGAACTGTTGCTCTGGTGGAAAAAAGACAGTAAGCTTGTAAAACTTATTGTTCCTAATTACAGTGATGATTGTTTCTCAGGCTTCATCCATGCGGCTGTTCTGCACAGCCCTCATTACTGTGGCTAATTTTGGAATGGGAGCTTCCTTCTTTTTAATTTATGGATTCCATTAAAGGCAGCTATGGTCTATGTGTAGTTTACTAAAGCTTAATTTTCATGCAAAGTGAAAAAGTACTTTTTCACCAAACAAAAAAAAAAAAAAAACCAAACCCAACCTTCATTTAAAATGGGAATTTCAGTGAAAACTCCTGTTGCCAAAATAAGAGTCCTTGTATTCCTTTTTCCTTTGTTCCTGAATTACACTGAAGGCATATCGCTACATGTCCTCTAAAATGTGCATTGAATGCAGGTGCAAGTTAATTTACAGTTAGTACTGAAGGCAGAATTTGGTTCTATAATGATGCAAAGTTTTCTAGAAAAGTTTCCTTTTTGAAGAGGAGAGGGAGATTGCATGGTCATTGCTAACAGGAGTTCCTCATTGGAGTTACTTCCTATGCAGATACTTTAATGACAATTGATAACTAAATTAGAAAACACCCTTGAAAAAGTGATTTTTTTTCTCTTTCTAAAATACGTTAAGCCAAGTGTAATGTCTGTAGCTTCTAAAACTAACTCATCAAAAATGATGAAAGCACAGTTCAAAGATATATGGTTGCTTTAATTGTGGAACTTGTCTTAATTTTTAGCTATTCAGTAAATGCTTTTTCTTTCAAGGCAGACCATAGCTATTCCTGTCAAGTTCATATTCAGTACGTTCTTTCTTCATAACATGTCATTGGACCTAAGGCTCTCTGGAATGTTCAAGAAAGGGAAAGAATACTTGGGCTGGAAAACAAAAGGACTTTATTTTTGGAAATTGAACTTTCTTTTACCTTCACGTAAACCTAGAGGAGCTGCGTGTGTTTATATGACTTGTAATATTAAAGTGTCTTTGAAAAAATTAGGGTTTAAATTCTGCAGGAAAATATGCTAAATCTCTCAAAGCCATTATCATATTGTATATTTCTTTTGTCTGTTTGTTGGGGTTTTTTTTAATTATTAACTTATTCTCCTCAATACTGTTCTTTCAAGTTGGTTAATACCATGACTGTTGAATATCCCTAGTGTGAACACAGAAAAAGGAGGAGGAAAGAATAATGATTAGGGCATGATATTGTCTTCATGATGCATTCATTAAATTTTGTTTAGATAATTAAGCTGGGGGTTAAAATTTAACAACAATTGCCATTTCCACAGTTGCTGCACTGTGCCAACACAAGCTTTAACACAGAATTAACTTTATTTTTGGAGCCAAGTCAACATCTGTTGGGGATCCTTTGCTCATTTCAACAGTAGTTTCTTATAAAAATGATTCAAGTGTACATTCTGGAAAACTAAGTCACAGAGACTGTTTTCTTTGTGCGTATGTTTGTGTGTCTGACCGACAGCCAACATGCTTGCTAGGCCATGACAGCGGTGGGTGTATGGGGAAATTCTGGTTTGGAAAAGGCCACGTGGAAGTTTTTGCCAACTGAATCATTTTGCTCTTAGGAAAAGCCCTCCTTAGAAGGGGAGGAAGAAATGTGGCAGCACTGGTAAAAATTCTCACCAGTCCAGTTATTCTGAGATTTACTGCTGCAAACATCAGCCTTCAAAACTGAGAAATAGTTTGTTTCTTTTTGGGACAGTATTACCTCTGCTCCTTTTCAACAGATTGTGGGAAGCCCGTTGGAAGTATAGGGCTTAGTAGAGTGCATTGAGTAAAAGAGAAGCGGTTTAGGCTTGCTTTGGTGTGTTTTGGCTATGCAGGATAATAGCAATCTGCCATGGTTGTACAATAGGTTAGGCAGCTGAGGAGGGAAAAAAGATCCTCTAGTCTTAGCACTTGACCTGGGAAATTACATAATAAGCCATCAAATCTTCAAGCATCTATAATTATGCGATGATTCCAGCATCTGTCTCTGACAATCTCCAGTCGACTGACAAGTTTTGTTTCTTTTATGTAGACAATTAAATATTGACTAAGTATTTTTAAAAAATCTTGGCAAGTCATGTGTTTTCTTCTGCTTGAACACAATCTTGGAATAACCATAGTATTTGTTAATGAATTCTGGTTATTTTATCATGCATTTGTAATCATGTATTCTTTAGAAAAATAATATTGTATTTTGTAGATCTGCGAGGTGCTGTTAATGCTTTTTGTTAGATGCAATCTGAAAAAGGTAAGATTTAAAAAAATAAATCCAGGACAGGAACGGAGCTGTCAATATCTGATAGATGGCATTGTACTTTCTTAAAGGAGAACAATAACAGCTGTCTTTTGTTCTTGGCTAGTTAGGTTTGATGTCAAGGTTGTGAGTGGCTGAAACCTACATCACAGGCCCGAAAAAGAGGTTTGCTGGGGTTTTTTGTTTGAATTTATCATAATGAACCCTCCTATGGAAGCTGATGTTCTCCAGTAAGGATGTCAAAACTCTCCAGTTAATATCCCCATGGGCACTGGGTCACTGCACTGGTTGTCATTGCTTCAATTCAAGTTTTGGAAAGATATTTTCTGTAGAGTTTACAAACTGTATTTATTATCAGCACCCAGCTTGAGATAAAATATTGTCCCTGGACCTTGTCCCTTATCCTTCATGGAACTATTTAGCCAGATTACTCTCTTCCATCTCTAGCATCTTCACAGGCAGAGAAGATAAGAACACTGAACTGCTGTGCTGAGTATGAGGTTAATACCCAAGAGGTTTTTCAGAGCTGCATTTAACAGGGCAGGTTAGGCCATAAGTGACTCCTACAAAGCCATGTGAGGAACCCTTTCCCCCCACATTCACCAGTGAAGAGTCACAGGGTCAGAGCACTCAGTCATGTCTCGGCCGTTCCATTTTTCAAGTGCTGTACCCATCACATAAATTCAGGATTTAAGAAATACAGAGTTAATGGGACCTGGATTTGCTGTCTGTATTTTGTCTCCATAGCATATATTAAAGCTTCCTGCTTTCAGTACCTGGCAGCTTTGTGCTAGCATAGTTAAGTCTGCAGTATAAAAACTATTGTTGGCAGGCAAAAATTGTTACCGCTGGCTAGCACCGAATCAGCACTGAACACTGATGGAAGGGGAATAGGTAAGTTACTACTTCAGATTTTTAGAAGTGTCATAAAAATCAAATAGAGGCAAGGACAGTGAGCAGGCAGAAGAGAGAACATGATGAAGAAAGTAATGCCATTATGCATCCTTTATGTTATGCTTTGTACAAACAAGCTTATTAATGCACAGGGTAGAGGCCATATGGCAATCTCCATTTTAATCACCATTTTCAGTTTCTTGTAATCTGCAGAAACTTTCTGGGTTTACTTCTTTACAAGCAGCCCATTTTTATTAGGGAATTTGAGCATACTGGATGGAGGTGGTTTTTGTTCGTCAAAAGGAAAGTCTGTGCAACTATTTCCTAGTAGCTTTAAAGAGGGAGGATGGGGGAGGGAGATAAAATTCAGCATGAAAACAACCCATTCTGAAAAGCAATGTAGAATGATTTTGTTATTGTTGGAGGCCTTCAGGATTTGGATATGTATATGAGCATTTTCCTTTTCCACCCATAGCTAGAAGTAGAAGAAACTAATGCCTGGATCAGATCGCTGATCACTTATTGAATTTCATAGAACCATAATAGATCAAAATTTCTTTGGTCACCAGTAAAGCATCTTGCTGACCCAAGCGTCCTCATACATCTTCAGCATTTATTACCTCTTCAAATCTTTTCTTCAGTAGTCCTTTGTTATTCACTTTCTCGTATATTATGAAACTATAGGAAAGAAATAAAGTTCTGAGATAATATCAATTTTTTGAGCCTTTCAATTTGTCTCGTGTGAAGCTCATTGCCATGCTAGGATCCTAACATTGTATTTTATAGACCAGTCAAATTGCTCTGAAATACTAGTCTTGGTGTGGTTTGCTGCCTGGGTAGATGTCTTGGTACATGTCTCGTAACTCCTATTTAGTTTATGACATTGATGTTAGATGGTATTATCCAGGGTGTGTTAGTTTCTGAGGGTTTGGGGGTTTTTTTCATTCCATAATCAAAATATGCCATCTCAAGTTGCACGTAGTTTCATCACTCCCCAGCATTCAGCAGTGAGCTGAATCTCCTGACTGTCACTTAGATGTTGTCACTTTGTCTTTGACTGGCATTTTACTAAGCCCCTAATAAATTCCATGCTTGGTTCTGTCAAAGCAGCATCGTTTGTGCACAGTGAGGCACAGTTTAAATTGTAATTAGTATAACTGCACAAAGAAACTAATCTTTCACTACAACACTTCACCTTGTTCCCCATGGCTTAATCAAGATCTTTACACAGCTGTAAAGCTTGTTTTGGTTTACAGAGACTGTGGCAGAAAATGACTTGCTGTGCATCTCTCCTTATATTAGCGTTTTTAGTGAGTGTTTAGGTTTCCCTTTTCCTGAGACATGTTAGTTTTTAAACTCATTTAATATAATATTTCACATTGTTTCATGTCTTGGAATGGCTTCTTTCATTAAAAAAAAAAAAAAAAAAAGATATCATTAAGGCAGTAGGTTACTTTGAAGTCTTTTGTTCCAAAGCTTTGAGAAAATTTTAGACTTTGCCCTGGGCCAGAGTCTAGTCAACTGCAAGAGGGTACAGGATGCTTGAAAATAGGGGAACACAGTGTTCACTTTATCCTTGTGGCTAACTCCCTACTTACAGTGTAGCAATTTGCACAGTACTTGACTTAAACTCCAGGAGCTTTCTGAGAATTGTATAGGCTAGTATCTCTTTGTCTTTGCTGGGAAACAACCGTTAAAAAAAAACACAACACACCAATTTTTTTTCTGCCTTCTTTACAAGTTATTTTTAAACACTGTGATTTAAACATGTTCAATTGTAGTGATGCACTCAGCAGTGGAAATAATATAAATCGGTTTAAAAATGTAAAACATTCTAACGGGAAGCAGTAATATTGCGAGTCAGTCATTTATAACAAAAGACCGTTTTGCTCTGCTTTCAGTTTCTCTAGTATTCCTGTAGCAGTCTGGTACTGTCACTTTAATGAAAACAATAGAGGTACAAAAGTCTTTGATTATTTGTGGATGTAAGTGTGTATTTCAAGTGAATTCTGTGGTCTGGAAACCAAATCACTGTTGCTAATGAGAAATCTCTTTTGTTAGTGACACTGTAGGACCCCTTTCTCATCAAACCGACTCTAGGACTGTATGACGTAAAACGCTATGTGGGTTAGAAGTAGGATATAGCATGGCTGATGCTTAAGTTGGAAGTGGCATTGCCAGAAATACTTTTAGCTGTAGTATGTGTTCAAAGGGCGTAATAGACTATAAAATACTGTATTTCTCTGTTTCTGTTGTGTATAATTGGAGCTAATGGCATGTTGTTGTCTATGATGGATGTTGACATAAAGGAATACAGAAATGCATCTTCCCTCATAAGAAGATGGTATCTTAGAGATGTGCTACCTTGCAGCTTAATGTAGTTTAAATGTTGATCCAGAGGGCTTGCATAGTAGGCCCTTTAAAAGGAGTGCTTGCTGACATATGCTTTAGAGAAGAATTGTTTAAAGGAAATGCAGTTAGCGGGGGGTTGGAACTGATATTTTTAGGTTTTGTTATTTTGCTTTAGTTGATTTTTTTTGTCACAGTTTAAAGTTAGGCCCTTAAGAAAAAGAAACGTGAAGTTTTAGAAGACTGAAGAATGTCAGCATGAACCTTATCATAGAAAAAGGAGGAGAAAGAAAGAGGAGAAAAAGAAGAGGAAAAAATAGATGTGGGCAGGACAGAGTAGCCAGCCTAACTTCCATTTTCAGAAAAATACTGGAACAAATGTTGAGGCCTTGCAAGCACTCTAAAATAATACAGTGGTAAGTAGCAGCCAATATGGATTTGTCAAAAAGAAATCATGTCGAACTGACAATGACAGGTTAATAGACCTTGTGGCTGCTGATCAAACAGTACATGTAAGATGCTGTAGCTTCACTTCAGTGAAAGCTCTGACATTTCCTGTGGCGTTCTAATAAGGAAGCTAAGGAAATGTGGCATCTGTAAAAACAGTGTGGGACAGAGGTGGAAACTGTGTAGTAGCTGTACATAAATGGTTGGAAGCAGAGCAGCAAGGTGGATTTAGAGACTAGGTACTTTCGAGTAATAAGATTATTGAAGCATGGGAGTAGGTTGGAAATAGGTTTCTGGTGATACTTGTGGTATTTCCACCCCCTGAGGCCTTTAAGAAGAGGCTAGATAAATGTACATCGCTAACAGTTTCAGCAGAGAGGTTCCAGCCCTCCTTCTGATGCTGGGAGATAAACTTGATGATCTCTTGAGCTCCTTTCAAGACCTATTTTGTATCATATTATCTCAGAAAAGACTGGGCCACTATGCTCTGCTTTTCTTGCCAGCCAGCGAGTCCATGTGTGCACATGTTTTTATAGCTCTAACTGGTAGCCAGAATAATATTGGCTGCAAAGAACAGAACTCTAGTATATTGGTTACATCTCCCTGCTCTTTTGTGTAGCAAACATAACAAGAAAAAAATCAAGATTATGAAAATCTTTATTAAATAACTTTTCAACTTCATTGCGCAAAAGTACCCTAAACAAAACTAAGCAAACAAAAGGACTTAACAAAGAGGGCAGCTATGGTTGGTTGTATATGACTTTAAAGAATAATCTCCATTTATTGATTAGGTGTGTGCATTTCCCTGATGTTACATTTGAATGATTTTGTTCTCTTATTTATACTCATTTCATTCTCTGAGACATTGTTGACTAGATAATGAACCAAATGGGTGAATTCTCCTGGATATATACAGAATGTTTACTAAGTGATGTACCCAGTCATTTAGTTTTGATTGAATCCCTGACCATGTCAAATATATTATTCACATATTATTACAGTTCATTACTTTTCATCACCATCAGATACGACACATACTGCATTTTAAACATTTCCTTTGTGAAGACAAGTGCAAATATTAAGGGACAAATTGCAATTACTGCACTCTTCTCTCTCCTTAAAATCATGTCCATGATATTTCCTGCCATGCTGTTCTACACAAACCTTTCTGTTCCATCTACTATAGGAATATGGGGAGATTAAGAAATGCATGTCTGTGTTTGTGCAGTCTTTGTATCAGACAGTAACAGTTATAGCCAGTAACAGTTTTGTTAGCATACACTGAGTATGAAAGAAGAATGCAGTAGTTATTCAGTACCTTTATATGTCTAATTCTCTATTTTTAATTTTCACCTTCCACTATATTTCACTATGATGTTTTAGTGCTTTGGAATGAATCCACATGGGGATAGTCCCAAAATGTTAAATATAATTAAAAATACTTCTGCAACAAAGAATATTAATAATTTTTCCTTTTTTAAGAATTCTGCAAGAGAAGTGATAATGATTTACTTTCATACGTTTTAGTTCCCTGGATGCTAATACTTGAACAAAGATCAATGTATTGTGTATTTCAGAATGCAGCCTATTAATTTCTTATTTTAACATCTCAGGCTAGTGGTCTCTTTGAGTTACCCTTGTTACTTTTCCCATAATTAGAGAAACTCTTGGAAGAATATGCTTTTCAAAACCCTGGAGGGTTTTTTGCTGCATTAAAATAGTTTCCAGATAATGATCTGAAGTGAATTAATGATTAGTTCTATCAGTAAAATTTAAGAAATGAAATGGGGGAGGAACAATAAAGATTGAAATGTTAAATCAGTATTGCCACTGGGCACAAGAAACTACTATCAGAAATACATACATACTGCCTTCTTACTCTGGCTGAGACTATCCTTTAAAATAATCTTTCTCTAAAGAAAGATTTTTCTTCTTTCCATTAATACTTTGTAATGGCAGTTTGGTTTTCTAAACCAAATGCTTGCTGAATATACTTGAGATGATGGGCAATGGTTGCAGTTGGAGTTTTTTGTGGAGCGGTGGGGTGGTTTGTTTTTTTCACCTGGTTGGTTCCCAGTTACATGCAAATTCTTCAAGGGCAGGAGCAAGGTCTTAGCTTTCCTTAGTGAACTACTGATCCTGCTCAAAGGGAAGAGGAGGCAGGCAAGGGAGCCACAGCTCCATGCTGGGAGCCTGCAGCTGAGGTGGGACCAACAGAGTTTGGCCCCATCAATAGGAGGAAGAAATTCCTGGGAACCGAAGGGAACTGGGCAGACCTTGCCCTATCACTCATTTGGCTTGAAACAGGGACCTGTCTTGAGGACACAGTAAGCAGATAGAGAGTCATGTACAGATCTTTTGTTTTACTTTTCTGTCTTACATGGTCACTTTGAGTTTCTCTGTTTAAAGATGAAATACCAGAACTGTTGTTATAGTGAAGTTTGGCTTTTCCTGTGTTTAATGATCTTCCAGTCCTCTTTCAGAAGCTCGTATATGGAAATATTTGGGCAGCTCCATCTCAAAGCTATGGCAAACTTGAGATGCTCTCACGCTCAGCTGCATTGTCTTGTTTGCAAGCAAACTCTTTGCCTTTGGGGAAACAGAATTTCTTCTCTCTGAATCTTATGAGTAGAGAACACAATTCTATCAGTGTAAGGTAATCCTAAATTTGGTTTTGTCAAAGGTTTTGCTGTCAGGTCATTTAGTACTTTAATTTCACAAACGGATCTCTGTGAACTCTCTGGTTGTGTTTGATTACTGGAAAGAGTTCTGAGGAAAAAGGGAAGAATTTTGTTCAGAGCCACCTGTCCAGTACTGTCTGAGATAGTTCATACTGGCTACGCTGTGGTTTGTGTACCCCAAATCAGCACTTGATCACTTGTCTTCACAGCAATGAGGAAATTACACATACCTCTGTGCTTGTGTTTTGCGGTGTCACCTGGAGGTATCTGAAAGATAACCTCAAAGCGTAACTACTGTGCACAAAGTATGGGAATCATTCAATTGCACAGTGAACATTAAATAACAGTTACTGTATGTAGTACTATCAGCAGTCAGAGGGAGGCAGAGCAGTAACAGCTCCGGCCTGGGGTAGAAATTCCCAAGTGCTGCAGGCGGATCTATGAACTAAAGATGATTTACGTACTTGCTCTCATTGGGGCTGAACCGTGATTTTGCTGTGCTTGGGTCATGTTTCATTCTTCACTAGAGCAAATTATTAAATGTTTTATTAGCAGATTCATCACTTCCAGTTGCATCACACTGAGAATTTGCTGATGACAGCTATTGATCAGAAATCTTAATGTTCTCTCATCCTTCCTCTGATACAGTGGCACTGAACTTAAAATAATAAAGAATGCAGTACTCCCAGTCACATAAAGTGGTATTCTGCTTTTATATGGCAATACCTTTCCCAAAGCCAGAGAGACAAGAATTTTCCCCCCAGTATGTCCTCCTTAAAATTATCTTAAAATCTTACATCGGTTCACTGGGTATTTGTGTGCTACTTGTGCTACTATCCCTTCATTGACCTTTTTTTTTTTTTTTTTTTTTTTAAAATCTTAGAAGAGCTCTTGTAACGATAATGCTGCACACAGTTTCCCTAGCAAGTTATGCAAGCCACCGTGAAAGGGTTTTGCCGAATCACACTATAAATCCCTTGAATAGGTGCTTTTGATTTCTGAATAGGTCTTGCTGGTAAAGGAATGTGCTGCTCAGGCCTCCAGAGGTGTTACAAAACACACTAAAAGGACAATAGCACTGAAGAAGCAACAGCAGAAGAAAATCAATTCCGTGGCTAGTTTTTGTTTGTTTGTTCTCAGCTAGATTATACAGGGGAGAGTATATGGATTAAGCTATATTATTTCCACTGGGGCTCAAAGTCGCCTTCTTCTTATATTGAGAGCTACTTGATGTGCCTGTAATACGGGTGAGCTGAGGTCTATTGCTGGGTAGATGAGGCAAACAGGCTGTGGCTTGTCAGCTTCTTTACTTGGAGCGTGTGAACAGTGTTTCCTTACACAGCAAGTAAACACTATCTTTACGAAAAGAGTAATCCAGTCATGGTGCCACAAGTTACTTTAATGAGGAAGGTGTTTGTCTTATTCTGCCACCATCTCTTGTTTAAGACCAGGACCATATGTTCTGTCAGCTCATTCATTTGCTGTCAGATACTGATTTTTTTTTTTTTTTAATGAAGGCATAGGAAAGGCATCGTATTTGTAGAAAGTAACTGTAGTATTTAAAGTTGTATTTTCATCATACCTGCAAGTCATATTTAATGCTTATATTCATTCTCGTATGCTGAAAAATGGGAGGAGGAGAGGAAAAATAAGAAATTGCTGGAAGAGAAAATGGAGGAAGGTCCCAGAAAAACTAAGCTAAAATTCCCCCTACTTTCTTTTAGTCTTTATTTTAGAAAGATCTCTGATGTGCTGTTGACTTGAGCTTAAGTCTCCATTCTGTTGTTCTGAGAAGCCGTAATTAGAAGTCCTTACTTCTCCATGCCAGAAACAGCAAAAGTAGAGCACTGATTTTTAAATGAAGCTGAAGCTACCTTCTCTTTTCATTTACTTTTTCCCAGTCATTCCCCAGGTCAATAGGTACTCTACTCATTCCTTCATCTTTGGAAAGATAGTGTTATCTTGAAGGAATATGTTTTATCAGAGAGATGGATTTTAGCCTTTCTCCTTCGTACTGTGTTCTTTACAGCATGTATTTGGTTTTGTGTCTATAGCAGCAGATTTTTGAGTGTATTTGAATTTGTGGTGTTTAGGACTAGCAAGAAAATATAGATGACAGAATAAAAATGTTAGCTTTGACTTGTAATTTATGCTAAGGTTTATGAACCACAAGAATCCTTAGATTCACATCCTCTTAAATAATGTGTTCCTCCCAGCTGACAACGTACTACAAAATGTAATGATTTTAGCTGCAACTATAGAAACGTTTAATCAGTTGAAACATAAAGGCTAAGAAAGAGAGGTCTAGACCTATCTGTGGATGGTCGCTTTTGGACTAACAAAGTCTATTGGCTTTCAATATTACATGCGGGCAGGTTTTTTGTTTTTGGGTTTTTTTTTTTGTTATTAAATTTGGGAAGTTCTACCTCTTTTTACAAATCACCTATCTTTTAAAAAAATTGTCCAAGTAAGTACAATTAGTAGTAGTGCTAGAAGTATTACTTCTGTCTGTATTTCAGAAGCACCTAAAATACTTCTAAAAGATCTGCATGATTTTGGAGCCTATTTTGAAAGTGTTTGAGGAGCCATATTTCACAGAAAGGAGCTTTTAAAATCTTGAGAAGCACTTCTCTCTACTCATAGGCAATTGATGATATTTCAAGGCTGATCCTTAGGCAGTCTTGATTAGGACAACAATGCTCCAATTCTCACTGAGAATCCAGTTTAAAATGTTGGCGTTTCGCAGACAATTTTGTCCATCTCCCATACCTGTCTGTAGTCATATAGGAGGAGGAAAATTTTTTTTCTTGTATAAAAACTAATCCAGAAAGGCTTCCTCATTTATTAATAGCTATCATGTAACTGTTTCTTTATACTACCAATCTACTCTCATCAGATTTCTACCAGATTTTTTTCTCCAAGACATTTTCTTACCATTTCTGTCCTCTGATTTCACTTCAGTGGGAGCTGCAGTCTTGTGTAAGCAGTCTTACTTCAATGCTAACATTCTACAGAATTTGTCCTGTCCCTTTTTTCCCCCCATCCTCACATACGTACATTTTATAAAAGTATTCGGGGTGGAAAATAGTTTTGCAACTTGGCTCAAACCTGCTCTGGAACTAAGCGGTCCATTTCTGTGGACTAGTTTCAGGTGCCTACTGGGAAGAGGGAATAAAGGAATCAATATATTCTTTCTCTGTATTCCTATTCCCAACTTTATTTAGAATCATAGAATTGAAGAATAATTGAGGTTGAAAGGGCCCCTATTCCAACCCCTTGCTCAAAGCAGTCCAAATAGATCAGGTTGCTCAGGACCTTGTCCAGATGAGCTTTTAATATCTTCAAGGATGGAGATTCCTCAGCTGCTCTGGACCCCTGCTCTAGTGTTTGACTGCTCTCTGGTGAAAAAAGGTAATTCCCTTGTTATACCTTGTGCCTGTTGATCCCTGTCCTTTAGCTGCATGCCTATGAGATGACTCTGACACTGTCTGCTCTACACTCTCCCATGAGGCAGCTTTTTTAAATGGGAAGACACAACTTGTAATAAGGCAAACACAGTCGTTTTGATTAGTTTGTCTTAGTTAGAACTAGGTGCTGTTTTGCTGAAATTCTCCAACAGTTTATTCTTTATATTTGTTTCAAATACTGTTATAAGCAGCAAATGTTTGCTTGATAATTAAAGGTCAGTGTCTTATAGAAGGAATGGAAATACTTATAAACCACTATTTAAACAGTATACCTATAGAGAAACCATTAAATGGGATTTCTCTCGAGGCACACATTTAATATGGTACTGACACTTAGACAAGTATTTAGTAATACTTGTTCAGGGAAAGCCTTTCTCCTTAGTATTGACTGTAGAAGTCAATGACTACAGCCCCACACTGTTACCTGAAGAAGATGCTGTTGAATAATAACGAGTTGCATTTTCAGGTGCACTACAGCATGAGTAGCTATGCAGATTTTTGCATAATACATTTGAGAAGGGGAACTGTATGGAAGTATTCTAATTAACAAATGATGTACATAACAGAACACCCATCTTTGAGGTTCAAAAGAAAATAAAGTTGCCAAGGACTAAGAAGTTTGGTAGTTCAGACTTAAGGCACATGTAACACTTCCAAAAATCCTACATTTTCCCAGCCTTTGCCCTGGCATGTCACAGTAATCAATCACACGCTCCCTTACAGGTTGTCACATGCCATTTTACATGCTGATTGGCTAAATATGTGCTGGATTATACAAGATGCAAAGTCTAAATTGGACTCACAAACATAACCATTTTGTCAATATCAGTATCTTTTTACTCATCAGAAGTTGTCTGTGGCCTTACTAATACCTTTGCAATTATTTTAACTTGTGTCGCTTATGCTGCTTTAAAACTAAAGTTTCTTGGCAATGTAATGACAGTCACAATCAAGCCTGAGGAAAATGTGCATTTCAGATTGTTTTTACTTTTGAACTTGCCAGATTTCAACATTACCTTTTGGAAATGAGTATGTGAAGTGTGCAGAGGTGAACCTTGGCTCCCCTACAGAAGACCCAGTGAGCATGAGAAATTACTGAACTGGGGATTCATCTGTATACTGCCTCAGTTGATATTATCAGTGTAGAAGGTTTTTGTCTTTTAGGTCTGGATCAGGATTGGATGGCAAACTGCTCTTGTAGTCTTCAGCTGCAGTATGTAACGCAGCTTTGACTGTGGGCTTATATTGGTTTTGTGAA
This sequence comes from Pygoscelis adeliae, assembly GCF_000699105.1. Taxonomy (NCBI): domain Eukaryota; kingdom Metazoa; phylum Chordata; class Aves; order Sphenisciformes; family Spheniscidae; genus Pygoscelis; species Pygoscelis adeliae. The sequence goes on along the minus strand of NW_008824755.1, from coordinate 300,439 downwards.
GAAAGTTTCACTAAGAATTTGCCCTCTGTCTGCTATGGCTTGCTGCATGTGTGATTTGGAAAGCTTATTTTGCTCATATTACCTACTCTGATTGCAGGCTGGTGTGCGGTAGGAATGTGTCTGTCTTGGCAAATCAAATCCTGCATCACCCATCAGCAAGTATCATCACTGTAGCTATGCTGTCATTACATTTGACAGCGTAAAAAGCATTGATTGCATCAAAAATTATTTGAATCATCCTCAAGGTCAGTGACAGAGGAGACATGATCAGTATTTGAAGACGATTGGAGACTTTTTTAGGTTTTGGTCTAGACTAACATTGGCATAAATTCCTCACTCAGGAAAGCGGAGTCAGACTCTTTACTGCATTTACTTTTTAGTGGACTTGCATGGCTGCAAAGAAATACAAGTGAAATTGTGAAAAACAGTGTGATGGAAGTTTGATCTAGTTTAGTTTAGCGGCCCATGTAACTTCTGCAAAAAAACTAATGCTCTTGGTGGATGTCATTATATTGCAACTTTTCTTCAAATGACAGCCTTTAGTCCAGTCAGACCTATTTGGTACCAGCTTCATTATGGAGAGTAAAATAATGGATTTAGTTTCAAAAAAGCTAATTTCAATTGTGGTGGAAAGTTTACATATAGCTTTTGAGAAATATTTATTAAAAAAAACCACCCAACAACACCCAGAGAACTAAACCAAAGCAACATTGTTTTGGTGAACTGCTTTTATGCCCTATGTTAAGTTTTGAAAGTATGTCTCAATTTATGGCTATTTCTCTACATGCAGCTTCCAGCATATGCCACAGTCATACAAAAGCTGCTACTGATGACCTCCAATCTGACAACATTGCAGTGGGAAATATCCTCATGCTGTATTTCTCTGACAGAAGCCAAAGTGAGGAAGGAGATCTCTGCTTCTGTATTGGCAGTTAATTTGTTGACCTGTTATGCCTGAACTATAAACTGGATCAGATCTGAAAACTTACTGTTGATCCCTGGTATGGCAGAGTGAATCTGGAGGAAAGTCACGTGGAATCACTGAAGTTGGAGGGAATAGCATTTTAGGGAATAGGATTTGGCAGTGACTCCAAGCTACAGCTCCTGATTGCACTGAACATTTTTTCCAGGCTAGGGATTAATTTAACTCTGCATGGCTTTATAATATGAAACTGCTGAATTGCTTGTAGCTATGTACTGTAATAATCCTGAATTGATCTCGCTCTGAATGACTGCCACACTGCTTTCCAATAAGGAAAGGGAGTGGGATATGCCTCCCTCTCAAAGGAAAACACAATAAAAGAATAAATATATATGACTCTAAATGTAAAATATATATATAAAATACATATAAATAATTACAAAACTATATAAATATAGTATGTATATATATAGTTGTTGCTTATAGTTTCTACCTTTACATAAATTGTGAAAAAGAGAAGAAATGGAATCAATCAGAAATTGTTGACCTGTTTTGATTTGCACATACCCTTCTGCACCTTCTCCCCAAACATTGCTTGCTTTCCTCGGCTATCTTTTGCAGGTTTTATGAATCCCTTGAACAAAGTCAGGTGAACCCCGGGGATTTGCAAACAGAATATTGGAAACCACATCTGTGGGTCTCAATAGCAAAACTGACCTCTTGTACTCCATAAACTTGGTGGATTTTTGCTTCTGTCAGGGCTGCATTTGAACCAGAGCATTTCTTTAGACACACCAAATCCTCCATCTGGTACCTTGTATTCAGGAGACGCAGAGGAAAGGCAAAGTTTGATCTTCTATATTTAACAGCCTTGATTCTGATTATACATCTCTATTGCTTCACTGACTTCAGTAAAGAGGGCTTCTCTGTATTTCTCTCATTTCAGAATTGGGCCTGAAATTGATAGTGGTATCACCAAAAGGAAAATACTGTTAGGAACTAACGCTCAAGAAAAATGACACAGCCTGGTTTTGAAAATGGAACTAATTTAGTCACCGGCTCCCTCAGCGGTGAAGCAGAAATGAGTGGAAAGGGTGAGAAGTGATAACAGTGATGAAAGTTGTGGCATCCTTCTGTAGGCAGGCACTAAGGCTTCTTTTAAAAATGTTCAGTGAGATTTGTGACACCAAGTCACCATCTTCTGAGAAATGTCTGGATTTCTAAAGCTAGGCTTAAGACTCAAGGAAGAAAAAATTAAAAAGTATGTATCTTCTGCCCTCTCCCTCAGTCTTGTCTTATATTCTGCTGCTGGGCATTGGCTGTCAGCAGTAGAATCAAGTTTGGTGTCTGGGGATCCCTATTAAAATTACTCAGTTCAGCTCTGCAGCTGGACACCAGCAAAATAACAATTCTGGTTGAGTGCTCTGAAAGTAGTCACAAGGGTGGTCTTTCTGCTAGTGCTTGGTGTGCAGCAACCAAAGCCCATTTCAGATTGAGGGTCACCATTGTTACTGCATTAGCTGAGCTCTTGTTTAGAAACTTGAAGAAAATTAACCACACTTTCTGATGGCAATGAGTTAATCTTCCATGCTTGCATGCTTAAATTATCTTGGCAAACAAGATTTATACTGAAGGGCAACAGTACGATTGTAACATGGTAGACAGAGTAGCATGCGCAGCTGTGTTCATTGGGTATAATGCTTTCAGTGCTCTTTCATCTGCTGTAACGAGTGTTAGCCAGCTGGTTTCTTCCCCCTTTGCGCTAACGCTTGACTCCAGCTTGGGATTGTTCAAGCTTGCTGGATAGCATGGCCTGATTTAAGCTGTCAGTTTTTGTGTGGTGACCTGCTTTTTTTTAGCGATACCTTGTTGCTCCCTGCCACCCACTGCTCTAACTATACCAGCCTTGCTAACAGCTTTTCATATTTCAGCTCTTAGCAAGAGGGCATGTAGCACTGAGAGCTAACACAGTCTCCTAGCATATCAGTGACCCTGTAACAGCTTCTCCCAGCTCGTACCTCAGAGCAGGCACTTGCGTAAAGCTCCCTCCTCAGTTTTCTAGGTTCTTTGCTTTTGTACCCCGATGCTGGAAACTATTGGCTTTGAGTAGAGTGAGCCTTCACCCAGGCACGTGTGGGTGATTTGTGATAATTTCATACATTATCATAAATGGCAAGCTCTTTTCTGCTCTATGATAATTGTATCTCTCTCTGTAAGAAATATCTTTAGCTTAGTAAAGTAACTCATGAAAACAGTCATGTTAATGCCTGACACTTTGTCCTTTTTATTTATCATTCCTCCTTTTCACTAGATGCTTACAGAGTGTTCCCTATTTCTTTGCTCCCTTGTCCTCTGAAACTCTTCGGGTTGAAATGTGCTGAACAGATTTTGCTTTATACACTAGGCTTGTGCACACAATATATAAATGTATTTAAATAAGCAAAACTTTACCAGAATGGGGAGAGAGAGAGAGAGAAGCATAGATTACATCAGATGTGGAAACCTGAGCAGTCTACATCAGGAGATACTTTTAAGACCCTGGGCAGACTGGCAAACACCCTTGGCTGTATCCTCTTTCTGTAAGCTGGGTATGACTGCAGCAGCAGCCAGCTCCTGCACGCTTTCTTTGTCCTTGATTGTATGTTTTTCACAGCACGGCGGTCAGGTGCAGAGTAGTCCAACCTATGGCTAGATTGATCTCCTGCTTTGAGAAGGGGTATGGGGTTTTCTGCCAGGTTTAGAGCATTACTGTTCAGGGATCAGTGAGGATTCTCATGTCACTGAATGAAATCTTAACACTTCGGAAACCAGTGAAGCTACTACTGCAAACTGCAGCAAGGCCATGATTACACATGTAAGTTTTAAAAGGTCTTTTGAGTTATCCTCAGTCTTTGCAGTCATATCTCCAGGAATCTGTGTTTTACCTTCTTGCAGGAACATTAAGAATAAAAGAGCGTCTTTCCTCAGAAGCGAAGTTGGCAAAATGATAGAGCTTGTAAATAATACTTTCAGTGAGGGAGATTCGCCTTCCTTCAGTTTCACTGCTGGCATTACTTCCAAATTAGTGGTGTAATTCTTTCTCTCCTGTTCCTATTTCTGGAGAATCTATTTTGATGTCTTGCTGTACCTGTTTCCTGCTCCATTCTGCTTAGAGATTTCCATCTTGTTATGTGGATCCAGTAACTGTTGGGATACTCAGAACTGTTGAGCCCTTTCAATTCGAGTAGTGGGTTTTCCCCATCTCTGCTGATAGCTTATAGGGCTTCATTTTGCCAGGGTCATTCTTCTTCTTGCATGCTTAATGTTTATGCAGTGATTATGTTTGCATTTTCTGTTTGTACTGCTGTGACATTCAAAGACTCCAGTAAAGATCTAAGCCTCGTTGAGCCAGCACTCTACAAAGCCTAAGTAAATGAGAAAACGTGATATGTATCCCAAAGAGCTTTAATTCTGATGTGATGATTAGACTTTTTTAAGGACTTTATATAAGGCATGCTATCAGAATGTGAGAAAGAAGTTGTCTAGTTTGACTGAAAAGAAGAAAAAAAGACAATCTACCTGGCTATGGTTTAGGTCATGACTAGTGTGACTGGCCTCCTGCCTCACTCCTCTTCTCCCATTCAGCTTCAGCACTTTTGAGCAAATAATGAGAAAGTTTCCTGCAACCTCAGAGCACCACCTATAAACCCAGATACTGTTAACTAATAATATAGACAACTCCTGCATATAATTTAGAGGATCAGTACACTGCAGAACTCTTCAGTTACACATGCCACAGATGTTTTTCACTGATATTTGTTTTCTTTCTGTAATAGCTCTAGCATCTTGTTGAGTGCATAGCGCAGGAAAAGTGACCAGCATTACTCTAAACTGACTGTTATTAGCTGAAAGTGGGCTCTTACTAAAATATTCAAACACTACTTGCTATATTCTGAGATTGTAGTACTCCTCATAGATGTTTGCAGATTGCTAAATTATTAGGATACTAAGCAATTATGAAATTACTAGGATACTAAGCAATTCTGAAATGGAAGTGCTTCATGAATTTCATTTTCTGATATGCAAAGCACAAGGGAAAAATACTAATACTAATACAGTAGAGTCTCCAGGATAATTTAGTGAGAGAAGGTTACTGTGAAATATTTTAAGTAAGCTCTGCAGGAGCAAAGACTCACTTGTGCAGCAGCCCACTTACAATTTCAGCACCCATATCACTAAGAACTCTGTGGCCCTCAGTGAAAAGTTTCATTTGTAAAAGGATCTTTGAATCCTTCCTCCCCCCCTGCTGTTTTCATCATTCAACAACTGCCTTCACAGCAAGACACCATTTTCCTTCGTGGCCTCATCTTACTCATTCAAATCCCACCTATAACAAGCCAGGCAGGTTTTCTACAGACAGACAACAGTGTCATTTGAAGTAGACTTCTCTCAAAGCAGGATCTCTTCTGTGCCTTTGTAGACAGGCTAGTGGAAAGCCAAAGATCTGATTTGAGGAAAAAAAGTGTGTGTGTGTGTGTGTATATATATATGCACGTAGCTATCTTTTTCAGATTGTGCCATTAAATCTTACATAAAAATGAGCTCCTATAATACCTTCTTAATTAGAATTTATATAGGTAATTGAAAAAGTATAGAGGCCAGTGCCCATACGTGTTACATCAAAGAATGAGATAAAATGTATGTACTTACCAGATACCAGTATGTCAAGGCATGCAATGTGTGTACTGGGTAAAGAGTGCCTATCGCTTAGAAGAGCATGAGTCCCTACTAATAACAATGACAATTGTGGGTAGATGTTTGCCCCTTTGTATAGTCTCTGATTCTTTGGTTTGTGAAGATGCTGAAAGGGTGACCTGTTTACAGGAGTTCCCAATCAGAAGAAATACCAAAAGTGTGTGAGGGTGAATCTGGCCTTTTAGAGAGAAGGCTGTAATATGAATGCTCTGCCCTAGCTTAAAGACCCTCCCACTGCTATGGGTCTTAGTTAAATGGACCTACTTGGGGTGTTTGAGGGATCATGCTAGTGCTACAATTCTCATATACTACTAATGGCAGCTGAAACTGTAATATTTTTCTTACCTATTTAGTTCCCTTCCCTCAAGGTTTACATTTTCATTTGCTTTCATGCAGAAAATAAATTCCATGAAAGGGAAACTTAATAAATAGCCTGTAGTAAAGAGTATGGCATAACTGGCATAACTCCTTCAGTTTTAGAAGCATGAAGATTGCATCACTGAAGATTGTACCTGTCAGTAAATTAATAAAATACAAACCAAGTTCAGGAAATGAAATTCATTATAAATATAATGGAAAATTCTCATTTTCCTTACTGCTGTAGTCATGCACACTTTAATTGTTGCCTGGAACAGTCAATCCCTTGTAAAGAAAATAAACTTCCCCTTCTCTTAAGACACACCTCAGTTTTCTAGGGATATGTGGCAGTCTGTTTTACTGCTAGCCTGGATTTAGTCAGTTAATGCCTGAGCTTGTGTGATTTAGGGAATGTCGGCACTGAAGAGACAGCTTACAGGAACCATTACCATTGACCTGTCCTGTAATGACTATGCTGAAGAGTCATACATAACCTTTCTCAAGCACCTTGGGTTACATCAAAAAAATTTTGTAACTTAACTCCACTGAATTGAATGGAGTATTCTAGCTGTATTTCAGCCTGGCCCATTACATAGTTTACTTTTTTTGGTAGTATTTACTTTATGTTCATCTTTATTTAACATGGGTAAACACACTTGAAATGTTTGTAGCAGGAGGAGGAGGCAGCTGTGCACTTCAGTACTGGAGATGCCAGACTTTGGTATAACAGAACAAGTAGCTAGGAACAGATAATTTTGCCCAACTTCATTTATTAATCAGTTTGATTATTTCATTTTCTCCAGTTTTGCAAATTAGACATAATCAGATTCACTTAACAGTGTGATAGATCTGTGTGTTAAATTATACAGAGCAACGTTATTCATAGGTCCTTTTAATTTCCCCATATAGACTAATCTTATTAATATTTATCTTCTAATCTTCTTACAAATTCAGAGTGGGTAATCTCTGTCTAAATGAAGCTACTGTTCATACAGAGCTCTCCTTGTTTTCTTCAAAGAAAACAAAGAAATTGTAGTAGCACTTTACATTATGAAAAGCTTAAAGCAGAAAAAATGTAATTAAGTGTGAATTATCATTAATGATGCCGGTGTCCAAAATGTCTGTGTTGTCAAAACAACTGGCAGGAGGGTTGATAGCATACTGAAGGTTAAGCCTCAAGTTCAGAAACACCTTACCATGTTGGGTCTCGGCCCCTGCAGTTATGTTTAGCTATAGCAACTGTCTTGTTAAGATGGTTAAGAAGTAATGCGTTTGGATGATGATGAATTTCCTGCCAAGGTCCCAAATGACCTATCATCTACCTCCTTTCACCCACTGGTTCTATTCAATGGTAGCAGAGGCATGGGGGGAAAAACCGAACAGGTATCTTTAAACATGCAGGATATGACCTAAAGTTGACTGTACCTTCTTCCAGTTCCATGAATTGTGTTTGATTCTTGAAACATGAGGAACTGTAGAGCCAATCTGGAATATGTTCACTGATAAACAGTGTACTACTTAGATGTTTCTAAGTGGATACTTGAAGGACTTTATTTATTACTTATGCAATCTTCAGTCCCTGTCAATGGTAACAGATGTTTTGTGAAGCATTTAGGCACATGCACAAGTCTGTCCCTACTCAGTAAAGCACTTCAGCGTGCTCTTAACCCCCTTGATTTCAGCTCTTGGTTTTATCATCAGGAGGTTTTTCAAAGGCAAGAGGATGTCCTTATCTCACAAATGTTCTAAGCTGCCTTATGGCAAAATAGTCCTCAAAAACTCTTTGTTATACAAAATGTTAATTTTCTTCTCTCTCCCCTGCTGCAATGGTCGATGACCTTAGAACCATTCCTTTCTTACCTGTGCATTTGGGAAATACTGCCCTGATACTAATGATTTCACTTCTGCTGTTTATTCCCTCAAACTAGCACTGAAAATCCTCTGTATTTTCCCCAGATGGAGGCATCTGCAGGTTGATGCATCTGTGCCAGTCATTACCTCTGTAAATTTTCACATTTGTGCATCAGCTTGGTTAGGACAGTTTTTCTGGATGTGCACAAATGAAGCAAGGAAGATCAAACAGTTTTAAAGCATGAAGAAGTGCCTCATATTGCTTCCTAAGATTTTGTCCAGAAAGACACCACGTTGAGTGAGATTGTAAATTCTTGTAGCTAGGCAAAAACTTTTTACTTTTATCCCCTTTTTGCCCTCAATAGCTAGGCAAATTGTGGGGTGAAGACCAAGTATGCCATATCCAGGTTTCCCTGCTGACTGCTTTAGATTGAGGATGATGCCACAGATTTTTGACATTCAGGCATCATTAGAGTCATCTTTTCTGATGTCCTTTATAGCCCTGGCTAAAGTGCCTCATTTGGTAATGCTGAACTAAATTATCTCTAAAAATACCCATTCGTGATACAGAAACTAGAAAGCATAATACATCCCTCTGTAAGCTGTGCAAGTGTCTGCTGTCATAGTATAAAAATGTGTGCTCCCAAGTTGTTTCATCTAGTTTTGGATCTCATAATGAGTTTTTCTGCCAGATTAAAGCATAATGACCAGGGAGGGATAACAAGCAAGATTAGGGATGTGGAAAAACTTTTTTATGAAAGAGTGAAAAGATTGATACTGTTCGCTATGGAGAAGCGGTAAATAAGAACAGATATGAAAAGGTCTTTATCATTTGTTATTGTGAAGCCAAGAGGGGGCCCTTGCATTTCTTCCTTCTCCCATGACAACAGGAGGTAGAGATATTCATTTGAATGAGAGACCTAACATCTATTTGAAAGGAAATTACTTATTTTTCCCCAGCACATTCTTTTAGCTGTTTCAAGATTTCACTGAATAGAAAGATAGACAGAATATCCCATTATATATCCAGTGTGACAACACTACAAATAAAAAGCAAAGCCAAAAAAGCTCAAAATATTTGGAAGAATCTTAGTGTTTCAGTGCCTTGGTTTGTAAGCAAAACTCCTGTGTTGTCAGACATTTGCTCCACATAATATGAAATGTTGAGAAGAGTCAGAGGGATCAGAAACGTAGAAGACTTTACAAAAATACCACCTCTGGATAATGTTCTGCTTGTGTTACGGTCATAAATATATAAGCAGTTGATGTGAGCATCAACTCTGTGTAATATACTGTATATAATATATAAAATGGTAAAGGAAATTTCATATAATCTTTGGACTGCATGCCTGAAAACTTTTTAACATAAGAGTTTAAGAAGGGAAATTTTATTGTGTGGTTTATTGTTTGACTGCCTTGAGGAAACCCTTTGAGGTTCCTCTGAAGCTCCTTGTGCTGGCCATTCAGCCACAGCATCCTGTTTCAGATGGGCTGATGAACTTTGGTAAAGCAACTAACATGTTCTGACATCCTTTGGCCTGTTTTTCTTAAACATCAGATTTTTTAGGTTGAATAATTTCTCTCTTTTGTGTTGTATGACGAATGTGAAAGGCTTTTTTTGTGAGGTGAAGACACAAATTGTGTCTCCTGGAATGCAGGTAAGTAGGTATTTAGTTGACACCAATTGTTTATATAATATAAACAATAAAACCAATAGTTTTAATGTTTAATTTGTAGGGTGCATGAGGTTTAGCATATTTCTCCCAGAGAACATGTCAGATGTTTTCATTTTCTGCTGTCTTTCCACCTTAGCAGTAGAGATGATGTGATACTGAAGTTCTTAGAATGCTTTGGTTATTTATAGATTACATGGGTAATCCAGAAACTTGTCCCAAAAAACACAACAAAACAAAACAACCAAGCATCTAAGTGAACTGTAAATGAGAAGTGTATCTGGTATGCTTAGGAAGGTGGCTCCAAAAAATGACAATCCACTTAAAAAAACCCAACAACCAAAAAAAGAGCTCACTAGAAACTACTTGTAGAAAAGGCTTGACAGGTCTGAAAAGACTTGCAGCAGACATGTCAGCAGGTGTTTTACCCTATGTTGTGTTTTGCAAGGAGGACTACAAGTACTTTCTGATTACTTAATTGTCCAGCTGGGTTCTAGTATTTTGGTTATACTGTTAAGATCCTTGCTCCAATAGGTGCACTCGTTTGATGTTACTTAATTTAGCAGTCATCTTCCTGACTACAACCCTGTAATAATATAGAGGGCTTAGTATGCAGTAATTGAATCCACTGCCTGTAGGTGTTTCAGCTCTGCAGTTTGTTTGGTTTTCCCATCTAATGTTGTGCTGCATTCCTAAAAGTATTGGGGGATGAGGTGGTAGAGGGAATAGGAGCTGGGGAGACTGATGGAGAAGCTTGAAAAGAAGGAAAGCACAAGGAGGTATGCACTGTCCTTCACCCTCCCCGAAACCTTCCTCCCAATTTAATGAGGTTTTCAAGTGAACCCTTTGCAGTGATGCAGCAGCCAGGCCTGTCTCATGATCCCAGGGCTGCTCCCTGTGAGGCAGCGTGCCCGTAGCTAGATAATTTATTTCAGTAAGGAGAATTAGGAGGAGAAACCAGGCAGGACTGTGAGCAGCTAACTTGTTTCAACAGACAGCAGTACCCATGTTCATAGGTGTTGGCTGTGGTGCTGGTCCTGGCCTACAGCTTCAGGCACGTTTCTCAGCATCTGTCTCTTATTGGATTTGTTTGAAGCAATGGTATGAAAGTATAAGAGGGGTATTTCTAGAAAACATTTTCCACCCATCGGTGACCTTCATAAAATTTTCAGATTGTAAGCTTCAGTGGCAGTATAGAAGATATGATTGCAAAAAATTTAATGTTTTGTGTAGGCTTGCTTTCTGTCTGAAAGGCAGCTGACAAAGCCAAAGAGTAGAATTTTATGAGTGTCTGACCCTACATTATTTTTTCTGTTTGAAATAGCAAATTGGTATTATATTTTTGTTATGTTACTGTCATGCTTTTTAAAACTTAACATATTTTGCATTCTCTGAGCTGAAATTCAGTCTGTAGCAGAAGTTGCATCAGGTAACTGGGTTCTGGCTCTTCAGTAAAATGATGTTGCTGCATTTATTGAGTTCCTTTTTATATCTATAGAGCACTGGGTTAAAATTTGTCACTTAAGGCTTTTAATTAGGAAGTGTAATTGCAGTTTTCAAACACAGACCACAAATCTCTGTAACTAACACGCATATCTTTTGAAACTTCTCATAAAATAAACTATAAAAGTTGAATCAAAATGAAAGTTGCAAAAGCTGCATTTCCTTGTACAAACAAGTGTAAGCCAATATCCATTAATGTTATGGGTTCTCCTTGGGTGACAGAAAATAAATGTTCTTTAAAAGACCCTAAACATTTCAATTGTTAAAATAAGCAACTTAAAACTTAGGCAGGTATGTTCTAATCATCATGCGTATGATGAAACTCCAAGAAATAGGAAGATCGCAAAAGAATAAAGTTATAGTTTACTAATAATTACTTTTGCCTCAGTGGTGAGGGTTTTTCTCTACAGCCTGCTGTACTGAGTGCTTTAATTCAATCAGTATCTTCATTTAGACTTTGTTTAGGTAGGAGGCAGGTAAACCAGGAGTCCTAACTCGGTTTCTGGTTGTAGTAAGACTGTAACCCTTTGGTGGAGGAAGACATAAGAGACATACTGAATTGTTACCAAGAGTTTTCAGCAGCATTAAAAACAATCACACATGATGTGAATCTCACGAGAGAGGTTTTTTCTGAAAAGGCGGCATACGTCTGTCATAGGGGAGAGCACTAGAGTGGCATGGTTATTGCAGAGGTACAATGAGGAATGGAGAGAGGAGATAAAGAGTTGCTTTTTGCATTTGTATGTTAGTCTCTTTAGAGGAGGAATGCTCACATAGACATAGAGCTTCGCTCACGCTCGTCCCATCCCTACTAGCCCCTTTATTCTTAGTCTCCAGAGTTTAGACAGCAGAATTGTGAATCATTTGCCTGTGAATTTTGCACACTGAATCATAACAAAGTGTGAAGCTCCTCAGGGAGAGAACTGCATTACAATAAATGAGCCTGGGGATCTGGGAGAAAAGAAAGGCAAATTTGCTGTCTCCTTACCCGCAATTAGGAACTCGGGTGTGACTCGCTCAGCTTTGTGGGAGACCAGGCTATGGCTCATCTTTGAAAGCGGGGGCTTATTTAACAGAATGTGCATGGCATTTCTGCAGCTAATACATAATTACCCAAACAATTGCTCTTCAAAGGCAGTTACGTTGCTTTCGTGTCCTCTCTGTACTGGGTGATGGCTGATGTCAGGGTTCCTTTCTTTCACATTCCTTTTTGCTGCATTTTGGGTGATTCCATGCTTTGTCTCTTAAATTTTTTGGCTAATAGCTCCTAACATGTAGCTAGCTTAGGCATGCCAGTTCCCTTAGCAGACTAATTGCTGACCTTATGTGCTAATGTTGCTAAATATATGATTAGCTATAACCAGTAGCAGCCTACCCACTAAACTTCAGCGATACAAAAAAGACTTGTCATTCCACTCCTTTCCTCACATAGAAATGAGAGCAAAGCTTCCCCAGTTTCTGCATTATGCATGTCTGGAACCTTTTTGCAAGTGTTTTGGTTTGGGGTTTGGTTTTCTTTTTTTTCACAGCGGTAGTGTTTGAGCAACTAAAATAAGCATGAACTTTAGACCTCTATGCTTCAATGGCAAAATTTCATTTGGAGAGAATGGTGAAGGAAGAGAAAATTAAAAAGAGATAACAGAAGTTTCTGTGTTTTGGGAAGTGAGTGTATTTGAACCCGTTCATAAAATGGCTTAGATACATTTCCAGCAAATGGATGTTTTGGTCCAGATTCTCAGCTGGCGTGGTGAATGAAGGTCTAAGCAGAAAAGATTTGAATGGTATGTCCTAGGAAATACTATTGACCACCGTGAATAGGAAATTGATACCACAGAGCCTTCAGTGTAATGAATGAGAAGAGGGGAATATTAATCCTGAAATACTTATTATCTTAGACTTTTCTAGCAAGTATGCCTGAAGTCATGGAATTAGTGTTATTTTCATTTGTCTTCTTGCACCTGTTTGCTTTTTTACAAGTAAACTGAACATATTTTTGTTCTCTTTCAGTTAATCCTCTGGCTGCTCTAAAGTCTTTACACAGTCATTTGACTGGCAAATTGGAAGAATGACAGCAGCAGCATGGGTAAGTAAGTATACTGATTCTTTTGAGGGTTTTATGCCTTTGTCAGGTTGGAAAGGACATTCAGATTATGTACTCAGATAACTGAATCACTCTATAATTTTGCACACTATAAAATGCAAAATTGATAACAGGGGGGGCTGGAATGAAATCCAGGATAACAGTGGTGAGTCTTAGAAATTTGTAATTTGTTTATTGTCCTATGGTTACTTCAAGTGTGTTACCATTATTTAGTTACTTGATTCATTTTAATACCTACTGTAACCTTTAGGTATATTGCATTTAAAAAGGTATTTCAACAGAGAAGGTAGGTAACAGCAATTATAAAAGGTCATCCACCAGTCAGGAAAAAAACCAATTACACTGCGTTTTCTGCTGAAAAGGATCAGATATTCAGCGGTAGAGCAGGCACAGCAGGGGCAGTTGCCAGGGAGAGGAGTGGGGTCATCCAGTACTGAAAGGTGCTGACATTCTCACAGCCTGCAAAGTTAGCTCGCATCAAGAACTGAGCCAGCTGTTTTGCTTTTCATTTTTAAGAAAACATTGCTAACCAAGAAAATCTGAGCAGTCTGTTCCACACCTAGGCCTGAGCTGACTAATGAATTAGGAAAACGTGGTCTGTGGACAGAGCTGTACAGTATCGCTTTGTAGAGCTGTACACTGTTTTGTTCCTTGGTTCTCTTGCTGTGATTCTTAATTGTGTAGGAAGGCCTTTCTGATGAACATTCCTATGCAAATGATACAAACATAAATTGCTACAGGAAAGATGACCTTCAATGGAGAGTTTGTGGAAGTAATGGCCGAAGATTAAAACTATAGTGTTTGTAATCTCACGTGTCAGTCCTCCAATATAGTAAAAACAGACCTGTTGTTTCACTCATTTGAATTTGTGAAGACCTGGGCACTTTTTGGCTTCCGTAATGAGAAGTCCCACCAACCCAACCTCTTACAATGGCGATTTTGTGTATGAAGGGATGCCAGTTTTGGTAAAGATGCTTGGGTGTGTATAACTAGAACATGCTTTCGACAAGGATGTAAATAACAGACCTTGTTGACTGAATGGTCACTAAATGCATGCTTCCTTTGCCAAAGGGAGCTTACGTAGAAATCCAAATGAATGCTCATGGAAACCGTTTGTGTTGTTTGCGGTACTGGTTTTTATCTTACCAGAGACTTAATTAACCTTAATCTTGATAACTCTGTATGTTGTTGGTTGTTTTTCACTGAGCATTTGAACCTGAAGCGTAAGGTGCTTAAATTAAAGTGATATAAATAATGTATGTTGAAGAACGTAAAACTGCCACCATTAATGGTGGCAATTCACAAGCTCTCCATCTCCCTATATAAGGCCTGATGTATTTATGGCCTTCTCACTGCCTTACCTGAGCACACAAGCAGCTGCTGGTACCCAAAGAAAGGGACAACAGCAGAGGGTTGATTCAGTGACTTGGCCAAGATAGCAAAGAACATCTGTGAACTGGATCCAGCATTTGTCCTGATTTGTCCAGCATTTGCTCAGATTTTTGTGGGGCCTGTGTTTCCTTTGCTGTCATATACTCAACAGGTGACATTAACACCATATACCTTAAAAAGAATGTTCAATGTTTTAATAACATACAGGATATAATTGTTAAATTGATTCTAAGCAATTCATAATATATTTTAGTTCAATAGGTTGCATAAAAATATCTACAAAATAAAAAATATTTGGATAAATATCTTTCGCAAGTAATATTTATTAGGCAAAAATTTACTAGAATTTCAGTGATCAGTTTATTTTCATACATTTTGGCTTCATGAGTCTGCTAAAGTGGAAACACTCTTTTCCTTTATTGTATGCTTATACTGAGCAGACATCCAATAAATCATCAAGCTGAAGTATATAAAAACATATCCTGTTCATTTCCCTATAAAATATCTCTGCACAGTGTTTTATATATTTTGGTAGAACTGTTGACAAACTACCAGTTCATCTCTTGGATTAGTTTGCAGTAAACTTTTATAGACATCGCCATCTTTAAGTTCCAAAGGCAGCTGATATTTAGAAGGCTATTCCACTCAGAATGAGGCCAGTGTTTTAATCTGTCCAGTAGTAGTTATTTTTACTTTTAATAATCTGCTGCCATTGGAGCCTAGACAACATTTAAACTAAGCATTGTGTATCTTTATGTTGATGATAAGTCTTTCTTCAGGCAAGCATGCTATGAAACTAAAATATCACTTGTGTGTTAAGATACGCAAGACATAATAAATTAATTAAGTGAAAGCTAGTCTCCTTTTCCTGTTTGAAGAGTATTAGGAAGAATACTGGTGTGGCTTTATTTTTACTTACTGGGTTTTTTACCTGTTTGCGGATTGAATACAAATATGGGAAATTTGCAGATGTGTCAGATGTTTGTCATTGCTTCAGTAATTTCCTCCTAGGATAACTGAGTACAATTTCTGTATTCAAAAATCTGTTTCAAATGTGTAATTTCTTTTAAAAATTCCAGACCAGTGGCCATCCAGGAGAAGAAAGGAGAGAATATGAATGAGAGAGAAGTCAGTTAGAATAGAATAGAATAGTTCAGTTGGAAGGGACCTACAATGATCATCTAGTCCAACTGCCTAAAAACCAGTTTGTAAAACCCGTTCAGATATTCATAGAAAAATGTTGACTACGTATCTTAGGTGGTGATGTACTGTTTGGTTTACACTTCTCCTTTGATATGCTAACTTTGAACGTTTTATGCTCTGTATAATTCAAACTTGTACATACATACAGAATGTTGGCATTATTAGGAAATTTAGCAGGTACTGTAACAAAAATTCGGTTGTCAAAGCTTGTAATTTGGTAAATCATTTGGCTGCTTTATTTATTTATTTAAAGACCTTTCACTCACATTTTGAGCAAGCTAAATATTTTTATTTCAGGAAGGAAAATTGGCAGTTCTTTTAAATGCTGTAAATGCAGTCCGGAAGTTTCTCCTAATTTTTGTAATGCACCATTGCTGTGGTATTTCAAATGAGCAGTATGTGCAGTAATGCTTGCGTGATTGAGAGTGACAACATGACTTGAGAGGTGCCTCTGAATTACATTTCTAACCTTAGCAGAGTATCAGAGAGCCCAAGTAGAGAGTCCAGCATGATTAGTTGTTGTTTCGTAACTGTATAATGTTACCATCTACCAAAATCAATGAGAAAGCTTGATGATTAATGTAGGCTTCAAAAGAAGGGTTTGGAGTGGATTCCACTTAACCTATTTGGTCTTAATCACAGTTTCCTTCTGTTTAAAGAAGGGAAACTGGGGAGAGGAAAACCTAAGCTTTTCTACAGTTGTGCTTTGGATAAAGTACATCAGTCCTTGTCCACTGGATTGAGTTTTACAGTTGATTACAGGGGTATACTTGGGTTTCTTTGGCCCTTGAAGGGCTTGGAAGGCTCTCATGGTAGAGTAATGTACACTAGAATAACACGGACCAGTTTTCAAAGATTTTCTGGGGCTGCCTGGGAATTTTTGGCTGAATACTTTTCTCATGGAAGAGGACCTCCCTGCAAAACTGCAGCTTCTGTCAGGAAAATAGATTTTTCCATGATGGTCGCTTTTATCACATAAATGTAAGAGTATTTTGGCATGGGTCTTTTAAAACACAGTTCCAATATTTCACTTCTGAGTTTGCAAACACTGCAAACATTTCATTTCATATCAATTTAGCAGCATTTCTCTATTAATACTTTGTTACCAATGCTTCAGTTCATGCCCCTGTTTGCTCTCTTAAGCCAAGCTCTCGGCAAAATCCCTTTCTCCTAATGCAGTGTGATTCTTCCCTCGAGCTGAACTTCACAGTGCATCCCAGAAAGCGATGTCTAGCCCAGAGGGGAAAATTGAGGCGTCTGTTCATGAGGTACCGCTCCCAGGAGGCAGCACTGGCCCAGGGCAGTGCAGTGCAGCATGGGGCTGAGGCAGGCTCTTTTGATCCACGTCTGTGAGCCTGGAGGGAAGGGTGATGGAGATATGACAGCCATTCTTTGGATGGAAAATGTCAGAACAGAGTATTTTTCATACTGAGGTCCAAACAATTAGCTGTTCAGCGCAACACGTTAAAAAAAAATTAAATGGGATGTAATTTCCATATTTTACTAAGCTCTACTGTGAAAGCGTTGAACCGCAAAGCTGGATGCCTGATGCAGTTTTGTGGGCCAGATACTGAAGCCCCATTACTTTGTAGCTTGGTTAGTCTTTTAAGAGTCCATTGAGGCACATGACTGTAACATTAAACAGCTGAACGCCTGAGAAACTCTGGTCCCGAATCCTTCCTTTCACATAACTTTTCTCTCTTGGTTCACTGCAAAGAAAAAGCAAGGGCCATGAGAGGGAATCCTGCCCTGCTTCCCATGGCTGGGACAAGGCCTGCAGGGATGACTAGGAGTCGGTGAGGATTGCCTAGTGACCAGCCCCAACGCTGGGAGTATACTACTGGCTAAATTATTGACAAAAATTACCACTAGATACAGTCTCTTCTGTAAAGGACATGATTAATATGTAATAAGTGATTTTTATGTATTATTTACATTTATGAGGAAAGAAAAAAAAAAAACTTTATTTTTTTTCCTACCTACCTAGGTATGCTTCATGTACCCACACCTAAAAATAGTACTGTTGACTGTAATATATTCACAAAGAACTTTTCTTTGGGGATGATTCTTTTTTTGCAACCTTCTCAACAATTTTTTTCCCCAGTCTTTTAACTGCTTCAAGTATGAGCTGTTTTGGCCCCAAATCACCTAATTGCTGCTGGTGTTAAGATACGTAATTACCTGTTCCACTTTATCACTTACTCCAAGCACAGATAAAGCTTGCAGGGAATAGATCATACACAGTCCTATATTAACTTGCTGTGGAAGGCCTGCATCGTAGGAGAACCCAGTAGAACTAATGGCAAGCAATTTTAGGCAGAAGCCTAAAATAAATGTCTTTATAAAATAATTCCGTAAATCAGCTGCTCATCCAGACTCCCCTTTGGGAACGCAGTCCTGGAGAACACAGGCAGAGCTTTCTTTGAGGGGTTGAATGGGGGCAAGGTAGGATCCCGCAAGAGAAGTGTGCTCTCCAGAGGGTCTCTGAGCTACCTCAGTGGCAGTCAGTCAGAAGCAATTACCTTGCAGCTCTTCTGCGATCCAATACGTATGTGAGGGCAGAACATTGCCTGTGCCTGCAGAATCACAGAGGTGGCTGCAGCAGCAGTGGCTCTTGCTCTCCACGTTTTCAAGCATGTAGGGGGGTTGGGTTTGCCCCTTCCTCCCCCCCTCTTCTTTTCATGCTTGCTGTAGCTAAGACTTGTACTGCATTAGGAGCAGGTATTTGGGATCATCTGTTATTGCCAACCAGTTAAATGTAATTGTTGCATCCTTCTGGCCTGCCCACCTGTTCATTCCCATTAAGAAAATACTACCTTTATAAAAGTGTTAGACTTCTTGTTGTTGAGGGGAGGATTGTGCCATCTGTTAGCATAGTAATACTGAAAGTCAGGACTGAAAAAGTAAGGTAACTAATAAAAAAGAAGTTCATTTCAAAATGGTGAAATTAGTATAAAGGTTGCTTTTGAAAGTGGACTGACTGATAGAAAAGCTGCATGTCTTTAGTGCTCAGCTGAGCGTGGGAATGAGGGAGCAGTGAACCTCTCTATAGTGGCATGAAAAATGATTATTAGGAGGGGAATTAAAGAACGTCTATTACAATTCACAAACTGAAAGATCTGATGAAGATATCGCCTGTGTTTAAATCAATCTTCTCCAGCAATTTACTCCAATTCTTCAAATTTCAGCAGTAGTTGCCTCAAGAGGCTATTCCAGAGACTGTTAGAGAAGAGAGATTAAGCACTGTGTGGATATAGAAAGTGCCAATGAGATAGAAATGATAGAAACTGTCAAGTTACAAAAAGTTGGGAGTGTCTTAAGGTGGTTGGCTTAGACCTAATGATCTAGAGAAAAGTGATAATCAGTAAATTGTTATTAGCTCATGACAAAATGGTGTAGGTCAGTCGAGATCAGAGATGACAGGGAGGCACCGCCCGATGACCTTACAGTGCCAGGCAAATGAGCAACCTGTTGGCTAGAAAACAGTATTGCAGATGGGTGGCAGCTAATGAGTACCAGAAGATGTAAAAACCCTAACTTTACTGAGGTCACAGAGAAGTGTGTCTGCTTGGGAAAAATATTTGGATGTTGTTCAAGCCACTTCTGTAACTGCCTGTGTGACTATGGGATCTCAGATATTTTAAAAAAGAAGGAAAAAAAAAAAGTCCTGAAGTATTTGATAAGGAAGATTGAAATGGCATGGCAAAACTTTGTAAACCGTTTATCTTTTCTTCTGGAATTGATTTCATGTGGAATTTTAGGCTGAGTGCAAGTCATCCATTTAAAAAAATTAAATTTTAGAGGGAAAAGAAATGCAGAGGCATGTAGGCTTTATTCTCTTTTTTTTTTTTTTTTCTTCTCCTCCCTCTAGGTATTAAACAACTTGGAAAAGAGACAGATAACCTGGGACATTCCAGTTTAGCTACATTCTCATTTTCCTGACAGAAGTATACAAAGTAACAATATGCAAAATCAGGCATTGTCTATATTCCTGTAAGGTAGAACAAGGAGAATTCTGATGAAATTAGAGGCAGAGCATTTTAGCAACAAAGCAATTTACTAAACATGATTAATAATTGGAATTTCTGACCTAAGAGATTACTGGTGGAAGGAAGTACATGGATAGATTGACCAGATACCTGGTGGGATCCAGCATGTAGCACTCTGGTGTTGCCATTCTGTCCCATACTGTGCATGCTCATATCCCAACAAATGCCTGTTGGGATTTCATGGGTTTTCTTGCCCATCTCATCAGACCCAGGTCTAATGAGATTCTTTGCAGAGGAAATCACATGTCACTTAAAGCACTTAAAATCACAGACTATACAAAGAGCAGTTAAAAAAAAAAAAAAAAGTGAAAAATCTTTACCAGTCACTGCGTCTTATAAAGTGCATACATGCACAAATTGGTGATGAGAACATGGCTATACTGCAATGTTATGGTTGTCTGCTGGTGTGTTAATATAAAAAACCCAAGGTGGTACTTTAGATATTGAGGCATCATGCTGTTTCACATGATGAGTAACTTGGAGGAGTTTATGCTGTGTTTTTCTAGACTGAAGACTTACTTGTTTGTCTTAATATTTGCTATAAAAAGAATGTTTTACAATGAACCTTACCAAACAGTCCCAAAATAATTCAGGCAGCTGACAGAAGCCAGTGCTTTCTGCTATGAAGATGTTATGAATACCTACATTTTTTTTCTCTCTCTGTCATCCACTTTAAGTTAGCTTTGGAGAGTGGTTTTATCTTTAAATATGAATCAGACGATGTTGCCAAGACAACCTCTCCTCAAGCTTTTTGTTTCGCCCACAGTGTGTGCTGAACCTCAACCAAGTCTTCTCCCAGAGTGATTGGTCACTTATTTTTCAAGTGGGATTTGATTTGATGAAGCAAAATATTCAAAGTACTTGATTTTCTTGGCTCCTCGGCGAATCACTCCAGCTAGTTTCACTTGCTCTGTCTCTAGGGCTGGAGGAAGCTAGTCATGCTGGCAGCTGGATTCCAGCATATGAGACAGAACACTTGACTGAAGTTACGGCTCTGCAGTCGATTACTGCTTTCCTAGTCAAGGCATAGATAGGGAATGTACAGTCAGTGACGGAACACCTCCTCTGCAGGGTGTTTTACAGTATTTTCTCCAAGATATTAATTCTCAATGTAGTGATGCTAATTTTAGGCCATTAAAGTTATGCCTGCTTGGTATTCCCTGCAGATGTTGTCTTACTGCAAGGTACCTTTTGTTAAACCAAAATGACTTTTGTTGCTTGGCAGGTGCTCGAGTAGTCTATATGAATTGGCTGCCATATTGCTGATGGGATGGGGAGCGGGACAGGGAGTTTAGTTGTCTGTTGTCGTCGCTTCCTGCTGTGAGAACTTTTCAAAAGATATCTCTGTATAGGCTTTTCCTCATAAGGGGAGTGACAGACTTAAATAATGCTTGAATAAATGCAGACTCTATTTGTCATACAGTGATATTAAATTACCTTTTAATTTCTTATAACCTCAATGTATTTTATGCCCCTTTTGCTCTTACTTCTCACTGCTTTGTCAACAGACTCCCTCTTTTCCCAGGCACTACTCTGCATTGTCATTCTTTTAGCTTTATTAAATAATGGTGGTATTGTTCTTTCTTAAACTTTCAACGAAGTAGGCTCTTGCAAAGTGATGTTTTAATTAAGTATATATTAAGCTTATATTACTAAAAAAAGGAACGAATCTTGTGTGAAAGGTTTTTTTGCTCTTTCACTGCCACTGCCAATTCATTTTCTCAAGAAACACAGTAAGATTGGTGACAAGATGATGACTGAGAGACCGTCGATAGTCAAGGCTGTAACAAAGCAGCAGGCAGTGCCTCATCTTTGGGCACTGTCCACAGGGGTGAGGGCTCAGCAGGGGTCTGAAGAGCCGCCCCTGGTTCCTCCTGCCTGGGCGTTCAGTGGCTGGAATTTCAGATTGTTTACCGAGAAGCAGCTGAAAGATGAGACAGACAGGAATTCATCATCCTGACTGAGATGAGAGTTTATCCAGTGACAGGCTTTTATGGTCACTGGAGCTCTGAGCAGTTTGTGTTTTTCACTGAGAGAAAAACAATTTCCCCATGAAGGATTTTTTTTTTTTTTTTTTACAAATATTTCCAATGTTTCAATTTTTTTTTAGATATTGCATCCCTTCTTTCCAGCAGAGAGGCACAGAGAGAGGTCTAAATCTCTGCTACATCCGTCTCCTAAAAGTCTTTTCCATTTTCTGAAAGGTTTGCTGCAGCTGAGGGACTGTGTTTCCAGTTTGCAGGTTTAATGTAGCTTTCCTGTTACATTTACAAATGTGGAATCTGTTGATATTTAATATGATCCACATTTACAAATGTGGAATCTGTTGACATTTACTTATGCTGTGGTATTGAAACCACAGCATAAGTATATATATTTATTACTATTTTTTTTTCTGTGCAGACTATGAGGTTTTTACACATTGGCTCCATATCTCATGGTTATTTGTGCGTGAGAGAGAGGGTTGCGGAAAACCCATCAAAGTCGGCCTGTGTACTGAATGAAGAAAACGCTGATTATATTGTGGGCTGCAAGATACTATAGTGAAGGGATTGTTCTAAATGCAATACATTAAAAGTTATTTCAAGCCAGGACATAAATGACATTTCAGATTTTGAAAAGAACAATTAATCTGAACTGTCACTTGAAAGAGAAACTCTTTAACTATTAGGTTTTTATGTTTCAACTTGTAAAAGACATCTATGGGATTTATTTTTAGTATGAGAATAAACGTGATGGAATAAAATGGAATGACTAATAACCTTGGTCTGTCAGACACAGCCATTAGCTGTTTGTCCCGGAGGTACTCTGCCCAAGCATTTTTTTTTTTGACACACTAAGCAAGTCCAGGTCTTGAATTTCTGTTTTATCTACTTTGAGGCATCTTTGTGACTTGCAAAATACAGCCTAAACAGTCACACAAGTGACTGCTACTGCTATTTGAATCCTGATTTCCCTAGGAGGTAAGCCTGTGCTGTAATTCACTGCCACCATTATGTCTGTCTTAGCACGCAATAGTTTTCGTACCTCTAAGTGTGCACATAAGCAACAGCAACTTAGGTGCTTAAAAACTTTTGAACTGGGCCAAATCTTACTGATTAAAATTAGTCTAGTTGTCGTTTTGAAATGAAGCCTGAGCATAACTGCTTTGTTGAATCAAAACCTGATGTACTAACAGATCTATACAGAACCTAACTATAAAAATCGTCTCCAAGCTTTCTCTGTCTGTACAAACTGGCTCTTCCACTGTCAGAGTAAGTGAATTTCCTCCACTTTCTTTGACAGCTATGGATTTCAGTGACTGACAAGCACAAATTTCAGTTCCCCTTTAGAGAATATGGAGAACTCCTCAATTTTGCAGTACAGCTGGGCTCTAAAGTCTTTACCTGCTCTCTCACTTTCTCTCTTGCACTTGTATTTTTTTTTTTTTTAGTAGGAAACTACTGGAAATGCAAAGACATGGTGACCAATTGTCTTGATAAGAAATTACAAAAAATAGTTTAAACCATTTTTTTCTTGTGTAGAGATTCAGCAATAGAGTGCTATTAAGAACATTAACCTTTTAATGAATTGATTAAAAGAAGAGAAAAACATAACTAACTCATATTTCTTTTTACAGACAATAACAAACAGTTCCCACAGTTTGTTATTCTATTTTCAGAGTAAATATTTTTTTTAAAATGTAATGGCTATATAAACTATACAATCTAAAGGTTTGTGGTGGGGAGTGTACAGAAAGAAACGTAGTTGTCTCTGAAATAGATGGATGATGTAACACAAACATGTGTTTACTGAAACGGACTGTGACCACAAGAGATTAGCTTTGGAGCTTCATTAGTAATTACTCTCTTCCAAGCTTTGTAGTTTAAGCAAACCACAAGGAAAAATTTAAGAACTTCATGCCTTTTCTGATTGCTTTCCAAAACAATACCAAACAATTGCTTTTATTTTTTAATATTTGTAAAATACTTAGAGGATTAGTTTAACGGGATGACAGTGAGACAAACATCCTCTACCCCAAGAATTCACTCTAGCCTGGTAGTCCACAACTCTCCAGGAAAGTAGAAGACATAGGTTCAAATTATTTTAGGTGAAGGAGCATAGGAGGGCATTTTTTCAGCTATACGGGTAGGTGCCTTAACCAAAGACCTATTGGGAATGCTGCTGCCACATCCACTGCTAAAGAGTTGGGGCTGCTTAGTAGCATGTGGGTAAGGGACAGCAGAAGAAGTGTGAACAAAAGGGAATTGATTGTGCCCTCTATGCAAGGGTGAGTTAAAGTCTGTAACACTCTGTAACACATCCCGGTTAAATGTCTTCTGTAGAGTCCCATGAGCTGGAGCTCTGCTCCCCATAGATTGGTTACAGAGAACAAAGAAGAAAAAAATTTACATCTAAGAAATCAAATCCCTCCCTAATCTTTCCCCAATTAACCTGGCATTTTTTTTCAGCTTCTAATTGCTGTGTTCAGAAATCCCACTGGACTTGTTTGTGCTCTCCTTCTAACGTCCATTGTCATCTGAAATACTCCCCTAAATATTCTAAAGATAAATATTCACTAGGTTTATAAGAGTTTCTGGAAGGTGATGAGATTTAAGTATTTGTGTAATTGGCTAATATGCAAAAAAATATTCTTCAATGATAGTAATTCTTGCTTTATTCAGAGTTTCACTGCCTGGTACCTAACATCATGAAGGTGTCCCAACTACATGGATTGCCATCTCCTAGTAGACAGCCCTTGTGGAGTGGCTCCTGCTATTGAGGGTGAGCCCTGGGAATTCCACCAATTTCTAATTCATTCTTATCATATTGTAATGCTTGATGTGTTTAAATAAACTTGTGCCATAAAATAATTTTGCACATATTGTATCACAATATCACTCCTTGCTATATAACAACCAAGAAAAATGGAAGTTAGCTAGTTTTGAACTTTACTGGGCGGCAGAGACTCCTCTGGCCACTAGCCACAGAGCTGATATGTAGGAGTCCTGTGATAATCCTTATGTGCCTTTGAAAGGTTATTTTTCATTAGCACTACTGGCCAGAATGGGAAAATGGTGCTCCTACGCCTTATGTATCAGAAGAGTCAAAGAGCTCTTCTCCTACAGGCATTGGAAATTAACGGCTTGTATTTCTGTAAACTTTGCAACTCATTTCTGTGATCATAGAAGTAGGATCAAATTGAAAGATGAGGAAGAATATTGATCATCAGATGTTATGTGGTTTGCAGGAGGTAAAGGTGTATCTCATTGCTAAAGGCAATCGTGTGTTACATTTGTTGCTCACATGGAAGGGAGAGCAAATCCAGAACAAATGAATTGTTTTGCAGCTAACTAGCTCAAGTCAAAGAGCAACCGTTTTTCCCATCCTTTTCCTTTGCTTCATAACTAAACATATAAAAATAAATAAACATTAGTCATCCTTTGCTTTCAAAAGGAATAAAGATAATTTTGTAGTATGTCTCGCATGTCTGCATCATTTATTACAATTGCATTTTGAAGCCACACTTAATTTAACTTAGCATTGATTTCCTAGCCTTTCATTTGCCCTTTAGCCTGCTAAAATGGTGGGTAGACCAATGAGTGAGCACTGTGGGTTTTTTCATCTCTTACAGTAAAACATGCCTGCAGACCTGGCAGCCATAAAGCTACATGAAACAGTTTTCTAAGTCTACAAAAGAAACTTCATATCCTGTTCAGTCTCAATATTTATTGTCCACATAATAAGTGTACTCTTTAAAAAATTTAACTCTCTTGATACTTTGCTCTATTTTTACAGTGTTGGCATTCCTTCAGACTAAGTGTGAATGCAGAGATAAATTCATGTGGTTTGCAAAAGAAAGTGTTTTATCTATTTTTGCTTGCTAAAGCACGCCGAGAGTTTATACATCACTATGAAATCTTCAGGAGAACCGACATTTTTGGTAATATTGCTTGAAATTTTCTGCAAACAATCAACACATTTTCAAGGCATTTTACACCATTGATTTTCTTTTTTAATCAAACACATCTGTTTCCAAATGTAGATTGTTCAGTTTGTCCACGATGCCTCAGCATTTATTTAGGCCATGAACCCTGCATTTACCCAATTCAGTAGATGCTCTTCCTTTTGTGATTCTTTATGCTTTTGTACTTGCCACCTACTGTTTCATCCACAAACTAGATTTTTTTGTTTTTTTCCTGGAAGAAACACCATAGGCATAACAAGTCTCTCTGAACTATCACAGTTCACATGTAAAATGGCCTTTTAAGGTTATCTTTATGACTGTTGTAAATCTCTTCATTCCCGCTCATACTGCAGAACAGAGTGTTTCAGAATGTGGCTCGTTTGGGGAACTCTTCGCAGGACTTTTGCAGTACTCAGGAGGATGCTGAGGAATCTGAAACGAAGGCAAACTTGACAACTTGCAGTTTACAGGGATTCGTATAATTTTAATGGCTTTGGAAGCCATTGTGCCTTCTTCCTGCCAGGAGACTGTGATGGTGGCATTCTGATTGGATTGTGTAGAAGTCAATGAAGGGAAGTGAAGCACAAGTGGTCCACTACAGGGCAATATAAATGCTTGGGAGAGGATGGTAAGTTAGAGGCAAAGAAACTGAGGAGGAGAAATCTCATATTCTCTGGGGTTAACCCACTGGAGCTAGTTAATATAAATAATCACCAATAGCTAAAAAATATGTCATTAACCCTGGCAAAATCTTTCTGGAGATGCTGATGCTTTGATCTCTGAGTACCTGTCACTGTAGATGACACTCGCCAACCTTTCCAGTCACTCTTGCCTCCAGTGCGGTTGTTATTTCTCACCTTTCTTCTCTCTTAATTACGTACATAGGAGCATGTGGTAGTACTATTGTGCTGGAATTGAACTTTCTTCTTTCATCAAAACTCAGCCAGGTTCTCAACTTTTCATGCTTCAACTTCTGTAGGACTCTCTAATACATTCTATTTCCTACCATATGAATATCTTCTTCTTGACACCAACCCCTACTTTTGTCTTCTCTCATTCCCGAGACATACACTTGAAGCTCTAACAGCAATTTCCTTTTACTCAAATGTTCTCTTTGTAAAGCCCACTTTTCACTGGAGGTTCACCCTGGTTCACGCGATTTACTGTTCCTCAGCCACCTCACCCATAAATATCTTTTTAGTTTTTTCCATGTCAATCCTTGTGTATAAGGGAAAAATCATTCTAATAGGGCTGTCATCCATTTCTGTGTCCTTCCTCAAATTGTCCCATCTGACTTCTCTTGACTCACTACCCATCAGTCACTGTTATGTCTGAGTGTAGAAATGAGATGCAGTCATTCCTTGCTTTGCTTCTCCAACTATTCCTTTCATCTTAACTTTCCCCATTTACACCATTTCTGATGGAAAGTCACGTAGGTAACTAAGCCCACAACATGTCTAACAGCATTGTCTTTCATCTCATAGACTGCCAAGGAATGTAGGGCTGGAACCTGTGATTAATGTGTTACTGGGGTAGTGGAAAATGTCCATAATTCTGTGACTGTGGTTAGTGAAAGTATATTTTCTATCAAAGTGTTGAGTTCCTTGTCCTCTGTGAGGGATGGTGATCCTGGGACGCCAGGTTGGTCGACTGGAAATGCTTTTGTATTACTTCTTTTGAAGAATGAAGGTGTTGACAGGAGTAGCATAATACTATTTTGGTCTTTTATGTTTGGGTAGCTTAGAAACTAAATTTAATGCAATATTTGCATGTCATTCAGTACACAGAATTTTGTTTTAAACTTTTTAAGATGTTAAAAATACCTTAAGCTGCGAAGTGCAGTAAATCAATAATGTATATTATTCCTGATTCCTAATTAAATATGCACACTTAATTTCACTTTTTTTTCTTCAGAAAAATTCACAAATTAAGTAGTTGGATTGGGATCAGATCATACCAACACGTGCCAGAGAGCTTTCAGCTGAAGATATATAACAGAAGTTGGGCTAGTTATTGGTCATTCTTTTCCATGCTCAGTGTTAATTTCTATTAACGTAACATTTCTCTAAAATGTAACTACTAATGAAGATCTATAAAAATCTATTCTCATCTATCATAAATGCAGAGCACCATAAAATTTATCAAAATAAAAACTCTGAAAGGTAGTGAAGAAGTCAAAGTTTAAGAAGTTAAGAATGGAAACAGGTTTCTCAGAGTTGTGTTCAATCTGTGATGAGCCTATCATAGAGAAAGCGCACTTTCTGGTATATGGCATTTTGTCTTTTTCAAGTAAATTTGATGCATCATATGGAGCAGCTTCAAATGTCTGTTCATTTCTTTAGGTGTTTTGAAATATTCCAGATTAATTTCTCCCTGGTAATTTCTGAAGATAATGGCAAGCTTCTCTTAATGCTGAGGCCTGTGTGTAATTTAATTGTTCGATAAGTGGACATTATATTAGCATCATGGCAAAACTACAGCCCAAAACTTTTTGGTTTTTTTCTTTTTCTCTCTCTGTGAAGATGAGCGTTAATTTATGCAAAAGATCATAGAATCATTAAGGTTGGAAAAGACCTCTAAGATCATCGAGTCCAACTGTCAACCCAACACCACCATGCTGTCGTGGTTTAACCCCAGTTGGCAACTGAGCACCACGCAGCCGCTCGCTCACCCCCCCACCAGTGGGATGGGGGAGAGAATTGGAAGGGTAAAAGTGAGAAAACTCGTGGGTTGAGATAAAAACAGTTTAATAGGTAGAGCAACAGTCACGCACGCAAGCAAAGCAAAACAAAGGAATTAATTCACTACTTCCCATCGGCAGGCAGATGTTCAGCTGTCTCCAGGAAAGCAGGGCTCCCTCACGTGTAACGGTGACTTGGGAAGACAAACAGCACCACTCCAAACATTCCCCCCTTCCTTCTTCTTCCCCCAGCTTTTATATACTGAGCATGATGTCACATGGTATGGAATGTCACATGGTATGGGATATCCCATCGGCCAGTTTGGGTCAGCTGTCCTGGCTGTGCCCCCTCCCAGCTTCTTGTGTTCCTCCAGCCTTCTCAGTTGGTAGAGCATGGGAAGTTGGAAAGTCCTTGACTAGTATAAACACTACCTAGCAACAACTGAAAACATCAATGTGTTATCAACATTGTTCTCACCCTAAATCCAAAGCACAGCACTGTACCAGCTACTAGGAAGGAAATTAACTCTATCCCTGCTGAAACCAGGACAGTATCCACCCCTTATTCCATACCATCTACGTCATGCTCAAGTCCCATATTTTCCAGTACAACGTCATTAACCACCCGCCCCGCTTTCCATACTTTGATATAACACACAGATATCATTCCCTTAGTCTATGGACCACCCTTGTGGAATGTCTGTAAAATGTCCAGAAATGTTCATGACATATCCATTGAGTTCATTTAGTCCGTGACTTTGGGCTCCATCTGTTATGGTGGTCACTCAGGCCAGGAGAGGTGGTGTGTTGCATGGACTTACTGGGCACCAAAGCCAGCTGAGGTCGGGTCACTGCTGGACTTGCACTGCTTCTTGTAAGGCTTGTCCTCCACTGGTTCTGGTGGTTCCTGCTATAGTAATTTCTATAACATTAGTATGGCATCTTATGATATTATTAGTATATCTATTATAACCATAATGAATGCTTAACATCACATAATTCAGATCATTGGCTGTTTTCACCCAAAATCAAATCCCCTTGAGGTACACATCGGACTTCCCCATCCTTCCGCATTATCCACCAAGTGCACCCAGGTCCTTGAGCAAAAGCAATCCCACGAATGGGTTTGCCTTTGCCTGAGGCAGGAATAACCCAAACTGTTTTCCCCAACATATTCTTTATGTGCACTACAGGGACTTTATTCCCATCTACAGTATGTACAAGGTCTGACTGGGCAGGGCCAGCTCGATTGGCAGATCCCCGAGTGTTGACTAACCAGGTGGCTTTTGCTAAATGTGTATCCCAGTGTTTGAATGTCCCGCCACCCATTGCTTTCAGCGTAGTCTTTAACAGTCCATTGCATCGTTCGATTTTCCCGGAGGCTGGTGCATGATAGGGGATGTGATACACCCATTCAATGCCGTGCTCTTTGGCCCAGGTGTCTATGAGGTTATTTCGAAAATGAGTCCCGTTGTCTGACTCAATTCTTTCTGGGGTGCCATGTCGCCACAGGACTTGCTTTTCAAGGCCCAGGATAGTGTTCCGGGCAGTAGCATGGGGCACGGGATATGTTTCCAGCCATCCGGTGGTTGCCTCCACCATTGTAAGCACATGGCGCTTGCCTTGGCGGGTTTGTGGGAGTGTGATATAATCAATCTGCCAGGCCTCCCCATATTTGTATTTTAGCCATCGCCCTCCATACCAAAGAGGCTTCAACCGCTTGGCTTGCTTGATTGCAGCGCATGTTTCACATTCATGGATAACCTGTGCAATAGTGTCCATGGTCAAGTCCACCCCTCGATCACGAGCCCATCTGTATGTTGCGTCTCTTCCTTGGTGACCTGAGGTGTCATGGGCCCACCGAGCTATAAATAGTTCACCCTTATGTTGCCAGTCCAAATCCACCTGAGCCACTTCAATCTTAGCAGCCTGATCCACCTGCTGGTTGTTTTGATGTTCTTCAGTGGCCCGACTCTTGGGTACGTGAGCATCCACATGACGGACTTTTACAGCCAGGTTCTCCACCCGGGCAGCAATATCTTGCCACAGTGCGGCAGCCCAGATGGGTTTGCCTCTGCGCTGCCAATTGCTCTGCTTCCATTGCTGCAACCACCCCCACAGGGCATTTGCCACCATCCATGAGTCAGTATAGAGATAGAGCACTGGCCACTTTTCTCGGTCAGCAATGTCTAAAGCCAGCTGGATGGCCTTCACTTCTGCAAATTGGCTTGATTCACCTTCTCCTTCAGCAGTTTCTACAACTTGTCGCATAGGACTCCATACAGCAGCCTTCCACCTCCGATGCTTTCCCACAAGACGACAGGACCCATCAGTGAACAGAGCATACTGTTTCTCATTTTCTGATAGTTCATTATACATCGGGGCCTCCTCAGCACGCGTCACCTCCTCCTCTGGAGATATTCCAAAATCTTTGCCCTCTGGCCAATCCATGATCACTTCCAGGATTCCTGGGCGACTGGGGTTTCCTATTCGAGCCCGTTGGGTGATCAGTGCGACCCACTTACTCCATGTAGCATCGGTTGCATGATGTGTAGAGGGGACCCTCCCTCTGAACATCCAGCCCAGCACTGGCAGTCGGGGTGCCAGGAGGAGCTGTGCTTCAGCGCCGATCACTTCCAAAGCAGCTCGAACCCCTTCATATGCTGCCAATATCTCTTTTTCAGTTGGAGTATAGCGGGCCTCGGATCCTCTGTACCCCCGACTCCAAAACCCTAGGGGTCGACCTCGAGTCTCCCCAGGTGCTTTCTGCCAGAGGCTCCAGGTAGGCCCGTTCTCCCCGGCTGCGGTGTAGAGCACATTTTTTACATCTTGTCCTGCCTGGACCGGCCCCAGGGCTACTGCATGAACTATCTCTTCTTTAATTTGTTTGAAAGCTTGTTGTTGCTCAGGGCCCCATCTGAAATTGTTCTTCTTTCGGGTCACTTGATAGAGGGGATTTACAATCAAACTGTAATTTGGAATATGCATTCTCCAAAAACCCACGACGCCTAAGAAAACTTGAGTTTCCTTTTTGCTAGTTGGTGGAGACATGGCTGTTATTTTATTGATCACATCCATTGGGATCTGACGACGTCCATCTTGCCATTTTATTCCTAAAAATTGGATCTCTTGTGCAGGTCCCTTGACCTTACTTTGTTTTATGGCAAAACCAGCCTTCAGTAGGATTTGGACTATTTCCTTCCCTTTCTCAAAAACTTCTCCTGCTGTGTTGCCCCACACGATGATATCATCAATGTATTGCAGGTGTTCTGGAGCTCCACCCTGTTCCAGTGCAGTCTGGATCAGTCCATGGCAAATAGTGGGGCTGTGTTTCCACCCCTGGGGCAGTCGGTTCCAGGTGTATTGGACGCCCCTCCAAGTGAAAGCAAACTGTGGCCTGCACTCTGCTGCCAAAGGGATTGAGAAAAACGCATTAGCAATATCAACTGTGGCA
>NW_008824755.1:262122-266021 GCF_000699105.1 Pygoscelis adeliae | reverse complement strand
CAGCACATGGGGACAGCCTGCTCCTGCGCCTTTAAGACTTCCTTCTTGAAGAACGTCCAGCCTTCCTGGACCCCTTTGCCCTTCAGGTCTGTCTCCCAGGGGACTCTCTCAACCAGTGTCCTGAGCAGGCCAAAGTCTGCCCTCCAGAAGTCCACGGTTGCGGTTTTGCTGGCCCCCCTCCTTACTTCACCGAGAATCGAGAATTCTACCATTACCACGATAAAGAGTGGGAACTTTTGGCATCCTGTAAAATTGTGTTCTAGAATCTAAATTTTTAATATCTGCCCCGTCCTCTTTAAAATATTACTGTTCTCCAAATAAGAAAATGAATGCTATGGATCTGTCACCACAGTGGCTTGGTAATAAAAGTTTAAAACTGCTTGATGCTTCACAGAACTGTAGCTGGGGCATGTAGTCTGACTTCTTGGATATCACAGGTCGTATGTTATGCCTGTGTGCTTTATAACAGGAACAAAGACTTCATTTAATGTTTTTTTTTTTTTTAAAAAAGGAGGGGGAAAGAAAATAGAAAAATTCATTCCTCAGCTTAGAAACTGTGACAAGCAAAGAACAAGAGTGCTACCAGTGCCTGAGGGTCCTTACGCTGGCAAGGATTTGATATGGTAAGATATACCAGATCCTTTCAGCAGGTAAATTACTTCTCATTATGCAAAGAGAAAGCAAAAAACCTCAGTGTGTTTTTCACCAAGTGTAGAATTCCTTCTTACCCCCAGATCTACTGATCAGAGGGACTCTGAGCGTGAGTCAGCTGAGCCAGTCTGGCAGCTATGAGTGAGGATTTTTGTAATGTCACAGGGCTGTGATCCATATCGTGCAGTTCTTCCACTGCTGAACTTAAATGCTACAGAGGAGGGCAGAAAAAATAGATTTTACATAGTGTAGAAGAGAAAAGGCTTCCTGGCTCACTTTACTGATGTGCTCAATCCCTAAAGTGCTCAGAATGGGTTGAGAATAGCAGAGAAATTTTTGCCTTCTCCAAGGCCTGTGAAAGGAGAGGCTAAATGGGTTTATAGCTTTATAGGTTGTCAGTTTGAAAGATCAGTCATCATAAACCATAGACAGACATTTTCTCCCAGATGTTAGACTTTTAGGCAGACTTCCAGGGCATGAGACACCCTAGGGTATGAGACATCAGCATGTGACTTGCAGGTATGAGTCAGGACCTATGGGAAACTGATTTCTTCCTGAGTGGCAGATGGATGTCGGGTGAGGAATACTCCAGGACATCAAAAATGGTGCTTGATGCCTGTATTTAGACAGCCAGATCCCATCCCACTCTTTTTTTTTTTTTTAACAGGCTCCAAACAGTGCTAAATCTGACATTTTCCTTAGCAAACTGTTCCAGTGTTCCCTTATTCTCTTTGCTACCTAATTGCATATTAATTCATGGTTCAGCTTGCCAAATTTTTACTTCCAGCTGTTCAATCCTCTGTTTTTATCAACTAGGTTGAAAGACTTTTCATATGGCGTACATTTTGGCTTGGTGCTTGGCCTCATCTTTGATTAAAGCAGTAGGGCCAGCCATGTGATATCCATGGCCTTTTGCCTTTGGGCTTGCTTTATTCCAGCTGCCCCATGCGTCTGTTCTGCTGTCTCTTTGTTTTCAGCAAAACCTGACTCTTGTTCTTCTGTTGTCTGTCAGGTCACTGTTACTTATCTGGCACCAATCTTTTTGTGAGCATCCTATTTTTGAAATGCCCTTGCAAATCACAAGAAACGTTTGGTAACATTTCATTTCACTGATCAGCAGATTTGGGGGGACAGTTTGGTCCCTTTGAAACTCTAGATCTTTGCTTTAAAGGGATCAAGATCTAGAGCAGACGTCTTTTACAGCTTGTATGTCAGGTACGCAGGTATTTCGGTTCTAGAGAGCGCTTCCGTTTATGTGAGGCTTCCCGTACCTGCTGCATCCCTGTGTAATCTCCTTACAGCAGTTGCTGCCCTGCAAGAGGAGGCTTTCCAGGCAGACATTCTTGTGTTGTCCACCTTCCTTCAGCATCTGCATGTTTCACTTTTTTCTGTTTCCTGGCAAAGATCCCGAATTTTCACTGATCCCCATTAATACACAGCTCCATCCATTCCCTGACCTTGAAGAGGGCTTTGCAAGCCCTTATTGTCCAGCCCCGACAGATTGTTGTCACTGTTACATGGCCAGGAGGCTGCCTTGAAATTCATTTTTATTCCAAAGCTTTTGTTTGTCATCACTTCACCTCTCAGGGTCTCAAACTAAACATTGCTTTGAACCAGCTGCTTTGCTGTACCAATGCTCTGGCCTGCTGACTTCCCCTATCTGCATATGTTTTTTACATTGCTTTTTCAGCAAGTGTTACTGCCTGTGACCCTCTCTGTCTGTGAGACTAATATTAATTCTACTTTAAGTCACTGTTTCTTTGGTGGTAGTTCTGAATTAGCCACTGACTTCAGCATTCCAGTTGTAAGAATGGAATGCCTCCACCAAATTTCGATTACAGCAGTACCATAGTCACTAACATAAAGATTTTTGAGTCTTCTGATATACTATTTTCTTCTGTTTGTTTTCTTGTTTATTATTACATTGCCTCATGCTTGCATTTATTATATGCATGATTCCACAGCCACTTCAGAGAACTCACCAAAAGAAACAGGTGTTCCCTAATTAGGCACCAAAAAAATCTCTGCACTGCGTTTCGTATCTTTTTTTTTTACTATTTCAGCAATGAAACAGAATTTCTATTACTATCAAAGTCTGAATGTGAATGAGAGAAAAGTTCCTTAGTTACTATTCAAAATTTTAGTATTGGGCACCACTTCATGATATTTGGGACAAGTGGGATCAAGTACTATCAAGTCAAGTGTGCTGTTTTCCTGGTATGTAGAAAAACATATTTCACAAAAGAACTTGGTGCCTGAAATATGCTTCACCAAAATCCTTTTATTTTTCTAACAATTGCATGGCAGTGCTGCTCTTTCTTTAATCCTCATTTTTAACTTTGTATTATTCAGATTTATTTTCCTTTTTCCTCCAGCCACAGAGCAAAGATAAGAAAAGAATTGGAGACTTTACTATTTTATTAGCTTTCATTGAATATCTTTGCAAAACAGGCAGAGGTTTTGTCTATAGTAATTCAGCTCCAAGAACTGCCAGTTTCATGTATTTTCATGAGTTTTGCAATAAAGACTATCTATTAATAATGTTTTAAACATTTCAAATTGTTTTTATGTTATTAGAATTGTCCCTATGGCTAAGCATAAGACATTCCTTGATCTGCATTTTGTGGGAGGTAAAAGTTTTAACAAAGTTGCGGAAGATTCTTCATTGCACCAGGTTATAAAATCAGGAGGGAATATCTAAAACTGCACACACCTTCCCAGCTTTCCAGGCAAGATGTATGTCCACTTACTCTCATCAGAGAGCTGAATCTGTCCTTCTCCCTGGGAGTAATCAGAGTATTTCCTAAGGTGATTCTACCCATGGTAAAACACCCAGGGTAGTTCTTCTTGGCCTCCAGATGTCTCAAAGTTAGCACCGTTGCTTGCCTCCCTAATTACTTTTGAATTTCTCTCTTGTTATTTATCCCTTGAATTTAACTCTCTTTCCGTCTTGTCTTTGGCAAATATATTAAAATAGGAGTGGCTTTCTTTTCTGTAACAGTCAGTCTCATGAGTTACAGATTGAACTTTAAAAATATATTGTAATTGGGGTATTGAAAAGAAAATTTTCTGCATGTCAAGCATCCTCAATAGAGCCCTTCCTTTTTCTCCACATTAGAAAAGCAACAACAAAAACGACCCGTAATTGTCTGTATTATCAGAATGGGGTACCTACAACAGCTTGTGAAGGGCAACTGGAGAAGTGGAGCACAACACAGCTGTTCCCTCTGCTGTTGCCAGGTAAAAAA
>NW_008824755.1:260339-262083 GCF_000699105.1 Pygoscelis adeliae | reverse complement strand
AAATCCCACAGGACTTCTTCTCTCCTGGGGCTCCCAAGGAACTGTGTCTACTCCCGGGAAAAGTTTGCCCTGAAAGATTTTGAATTGGGAGCAGAGATTCCTCTTGAATATAATAGTCCACCCACAGTACCTACCCACTGCCCCTTTGAGGAACGTATGAAATTGTCTAAATAGCAAACACCCAAATACCCAAGTTTGCACTTACTGTCTTGAAATGTTAAGGTTGGCCCCTTAATCAGTCTGTGAAGCTCTGGAAGGAGCAGACTGAGATGCTGTATTTCAGAAAAGAAATCGGCTTCTGAGGAGAAAATGCTTATTTGCTCTGGAAATACACTCCACAAGCCAAGAGGATTTTAGGCAGGGTGGACTACACACAAGCCAAGCTGAATACTAACAGTTCAGATGAGGTGTTGAAGGAGCATTAGTTGTCCAGTGGAGGAGGTGGTTGTTAACTTAAAAAAAAAAAAAAAAAAAAATCAGTTATGTCACTCCCAGCGTTGTCATCTGCCCCTGCTTTGGGATGTCTGTGACGTTCTTCTCATGGTGGTTAATAGTTTTCCACGGCTTTACAACCATGTATGTGAGATGTGTAGAGAAGCTGTAGCTTCCCCTGTGTTAGTGTATAGTGTATTAACATTGCCTGGGAACTGGGGGTAAATAAACGTTTTTTCTTTCTTCCTGAGATATTCCTGGCTAAGTGATGGGAGGGTGGCTCAATTAGACAGACTGAAAGGTGGCTCAGTGAAACTTTTGTTGTTCAAAAGTAAATCTCTTTTCCATTCCTGTCTCTGACTTGTGTAGATTGCAGAAATCTATTCACATTTAGCAGGGAAGTTTACACTTACAAACTCCTCTGCAGCAGCATTTCACAGTCTTAGGCCAACATATGAGAAACCTCTGTGTCTTTCTTGCATGAGTTTCACCTTCCAAGATGACAGTTTCGTATTGCCTGAGGGATGTACCTGTCCAGATCATCATCATCAGGAGGCTGATAGCCTCTCGGGTAACTGCTGGCAGTTTCATTGTGAACTGTGCCCACATTGGGGCTTTGGTACTTTGAGGTTTTAAACCACAGCCTTGAAATGTTACAGTGAGCGGTAAACGGCACATAAACCTAATCTTGTTGAGGGACTAAGTGCATATTACATTATATTGGTGATATACTAGTTCTTTAGGCTCATGTAAGACTTGACTACTTTTGGTGAAAATCGCTGATAAAGATGTTATCCAAAACTTGTTACTTCTCCACGTTGTCTTTTGGTTTTTCAGTTCCATTGAGATTCTATATGTGTGTGCGCGCGCATGTGTGCCTTACACCCATGCAGATGTATACCGATGACTGCAATAATAGCATTACCTTGTTTTTTGGTGAAAGTAATCCAAAAGAAATTAAGTTACTTCTTACGCATGTAGTTTGTCATTCCACTAGATGAAATGTATGTATCTTTAGGTGGCCTGACTTTAGCTGGTTGTTCTATCCTTGAGGAAAAGCACTGGTATCACACTGCAGCTATCTTCTCTTTTTGAAACTTTAATTTCTGCACAGTATAGTTTGTCTAAATCCAGTCATAGAAAAAACTCTTACATTACTAGCAGGAAATGTGAGCCAGCCTGATTACCACCTGAGGTTATACATTTATGTATGAAATATATACAAATGTAATATATAAACTATTCAGTCTTTTTATTTGCTATCTGCCAAAAATGTAAATGTGCGTGTGCTGTCAATACATTAGCGCTGAAA
>NW_008824755.1:245347-260323 GCF_000699105.1 Pygoscelis adeliae | reverse complement strand
TCCCTAGGTACCATATTCTGAAATAACTGATTGGGGTCATTAATTTGTTTAATTTTATTGATGCTGGTTTAGCTTTCAAAAATGTGGATGGGCTTTCTTTTCAACAGTGTGCTTCAAGTAATACTGTTTTTCTTTTAGCTAAAAATATTTCTGTATAAAATGTCACATCTATAATATCACATCCGTTATTAACCTCTAAGGAAGCCTGAACTTTTGTACAAGAAATGAACAGGGTCACTAGAACAATTTTTTCTTTGTCTACCCCGTTACACATCAACTATGAGAATTTTCAAAGATCCTTAGGACTGCTGTAGGTCAGCAATATATTCCCCAAAAGAACGAAGTCAGTGCAGTAAAGGAATTTTGCCGTCCAGCCTCTTGCTGGCTGCGGTCAGCCATTTCACAGATTCCAGTTGGTGTTATCCTTTTTCACCCGGTGGTTACCTATCAAGGGATTTGACCTTTCTGGCATGATTTGTTTTCAATAGACCCTGTTGTGTTTTTTTTTAATGGCCTACTATTTGGTAGGTGTTTGCCAATTAATTATCACTTATTTCCATCAAGGGGAGGCTGGCTGGTCCGTGTTTTTTTTTTCTCCTCTAGTGGAGTCTGGAAAAGAACAGAACCTCTGGGTGCTTAAGCTCCTGTTGCCTGGAGCTGTGAAATAAAACCTAATGGTTTAGAAATTGCTTTGGCTGTGGTCTCATGAAGAGGAAGTACTTTTACTTTTAAACTGTAACCTGAGTTTTGTGGATATTTTTATAAACATAGATTTTTATTGATTTTTTTTCTTTTAATCAGTCTGTGGGGATACAAAGCTGGAAGAATCAATGTAATTTTGTTTTCTCTTTGACTGTTCTATTGTGAGTGAGATTTTTTTTTCTTGATTTTGATAGAAGGAAGGAGCAGTGAAAGAACTAAGAAATTGATTTGGCTTAAAGTAAGGCTGGGTTTTCTTTCAAATTGAGCTTGATAATGAGAGAATACATTCTCCACATTAACTGGAACCCAAGTAAAGATTTGATGCTGCAGTATAAGCAGCAGAACACTGTGTATTTTATAACTACATGATCATTAAAAATAGGAATTTACAGCAGAAGAACATTAGTAATCTTGTCTTTTAATTATCATTGGTGTCTATTATGCCATACTGTATTTTAGAACACTCTTCAATTACTTTCAAGGTGCCATACTGAAAGCCTACCCTTCTTTCATGATTTTGTATAGTGTCATGTAATTTGCACATCATTAGTTTAGGGTGCAGTTTTAGTACATACTGTCTGGTTTCAACTTGGGATCACTAATTTTCGTGGACTACTAGGCTCTATAGATCTAGCAAACTATAATTTATGCATTCATACTTTGAAATTAGTTTGTAATACTTCCACTGTAATATAGTCATAAGGGCTTTTTTTTTGCTGTGGTAGTGTGATAATTAAATGAAACAATTTTTCATAGTTTTTTGTAGGTACAGTGCACAAAACAGCTGTATTGTTCTCAAATGCACTGTTTCAGTAGATAGGAGAAAAAAGTGTTCCCACGTCCATTCTCAAAAGACAGTTTGCTGTACTTTTCTATGCCAACAATAGCTCTCTCTGTGCAAAACTTTATACAGTACAGGATAAAGTATTAGAGCACAAGATCTAAAATACTCCTTGAGACTTCTAGATGTCACAGGGCTGTCCCCTGTAGAATAAAAAAGCCTTTGCCTTGGTTGTCATTGCTGTAAATTCAGTGGAGACTTGCGGTTGTGCTTGATACCAGTTCCGGAAGGCCTTTGAATAATCACAGTCATAATGACTGAATACACCTTCTCCATAATCAGAAACCATTTCTGCATCAGCGTAACTCACTTACCAGTGTAGTATGCAATCTGCTCATTCCAGTTTTAGTGTAGATAGCCATGCGTTTCTGATGACACCCATGGAATTAGTGCTCTGGCAATGTAAGTCTATTCTAAAGGCCATCAACTCTATTTTCAGTGAAAATTAATAAAGAATTGTTCTGTATATAGTTGTACTCACAGACTTCATCAAGAGGAATAAAAAGGGCTGCCTTATCCCAGGCTGTGTTTAGCCACAGGGGCGGAAAACACGATTGGATGGGTGAGGCTCATTAGACAAGTTATAAGGAGAAGTCACAGGGCTGGATGTGATAAAATAGTTTAAGTGAGAGAATGAGATACGAATGGAAAGTGGGAAACTTGGGTTTTTGTATTTCTTTCTTTCTGCCTTTCTTCTGGTTGTTTGTGTTAGGAGCCTTAAGTTGTCCAGTTTCTTTTCTTTCTCATAAGGAAGTCAGCGCGGCTCTACTGGCAATTAGACAAGACAGACAGAGACTGATAGCCTCATGATTGCACATGGCCCAAGTGGAGAGAAGGCCAGGCAGGAGTGGGCAAATCACAGCAGCTCTTGAAGAGTTTTCTCAAGGAAACTGCTAATTCAGGACTTCCAATACTTATGCTACTGATTTTGCTTCCCTGCCCCACCCTCCCAACCCCCCCGCTTTTTTTTTGTTTGGAATAAATCATCTTTTCACTTCTCATTAAAAAAAAGAAAAAGCCTGAGTTTGAATTAGGCACACCTCCTTCTGTAAAAATGCAATAATGATGCTGTTAGAGTCAATAAAGAGAAAGACTTTATTAAAATCAGAAGTATTCAAGTATTGTTGCTTCATTCTTCTCTTAATGTGCCCTTGACAGTAGGAGGGGAGGTGACCAGGCTCAGCCTAAGCCCCTAGAGGAAGCTGAACTGGACCTGGGCTTTTCTACTGTTAGCTCCTATCAAACTGCAAAGCAAGATTATTCTCTCCACATTCCTCCTTTGAAAAGGAGTTTGAAGATTTTCTCACCCTCTGTGTGAGCAATAAAGTATGGAACAAGAAACAGGAGGGAGTTTACCAGTTTATTGTGCCTGTTCTATTCAAGTTAGAGGATACGCAAGAGCAACTTGAATTGGTATGTGAAACTTGATTTTATATATGTATGTATGTTTGTATACACACACACTATTTCAGTCACGAAGAAAGCCACTGATAACTTTGATTTAAAAATGTATGATGATAACATTTGAAGTTAAATTTAAAGTAGCTACTGGAAAAATTATTTCTATTAGTTTATAATCCTGTCTTAATGCCTAATCATTAATGGATTTCTTTGAACTGATCCAGGTCTTTTTGTCACCTTAATGCCACCAGTATAGTTGAAATATAAACAGCTGATCTTGACACAAACTCACAAGAAATAAAACCAAGATGGTAAGAATCTTGCTTTATATAATACTCTGCCATACACGGTAGTATGTATATTGACCTCAAGCTAATGCTCACTTACTTGGTTAGTAGCCTGATTTTTCAGTTAGATACTTAAACATAGAAACCAAAGAATCAGTCATCCTTGTAATTTGCCTTCTTTGGTGTTTAAGAGCTGGTAAAGAAAGGATTATCATTATTATAGGCAGAGCACTAGTTCTGCTATGTTAAAGTTGTGAACTCTTTCTGTTTAAAGGTTGACTGTCTTCTACATGCTTTAAAATACATGTGCTTATACAGATTGCCTTCCAACTGAATGCGTCTCATGGCTGTGTTGAACTGAGTTACTCAGTTTTGAGGGTCATTAGAAACAGGGGTGGGTTTCTTCCTTTTTTTTAGTCCAGTTGAAAAGGATACTAAGGAAGTTGTTTTTATTACAGAAAGAACATCATATAATTTTTCTCGTTGAAAGTCTCCAGTGCTTCACCTCTATTTGGTCTTATTTCTGTTTGCAAAAATGTGCTGTTGGTAAAGCTGGCATTAGATGAATGTTTGTTTTTACTGGCAGTGTATACTTATCAAAAGGTTTTGCTGCAGAGAAGATCCCAGAGGTTCATGCTGATCCAAACTAGGCTGGAAATCGTACATATTTTCCTTGGAGAGTGAAACTCTCTGCCTAAGCAGAGTTGACATAAGGAGCTTTTCTGGTGGGAATCTGGCATTGCCACCTCTGCTTTGGAGTGGGAGATTGTCATGGGCTTCATACAAATAAAAGCATTGTTTGTAAACGAAAGTTAACATGTTTATTACAAATGTTGAAAAAGGAGCTGTACAGCTCAAGTTCTGCTGGCAAGGTTGGAATGATTTCTCTTCTGCTAGAACTTGGTGTTCAACTGTCTTCCGCATTTCAGAATTTCAGAAATTCCAAAGAAACGATTACTAAACATAATCAACCCTCAGTGAGATAGCCATCAAAAAACACAGCAAGAATCATCTCAGTCCTGTGAAAGTTGCCAGCAGAAAACAGATGTGGGCTTCTGTTCTTAGGAAAACAACTTTCCTTTTTATATTTGAGAGATTTCTGTTGTTTTTTTCTGTAACGGCCTTACCACCATTCTATGGCAACACATTCCTTATTTTGTTGTCATCACGTTCTCTATCAGTAGATTCATGTGTGTATGGTCACTAGATAAATGCTTTAAATCCCCTGCTGTTCTTAGGAAATAGAAGTTGCATCCTCAAATCTGATTATTTATTGAACTAGCTGTGCTGGAGCTGATGCTTTGGAAAAAGTATTTTCAGGCCTCTCTGGTTTTCCTGGCTATTATCACATTGAACAGCAAAAATACCGTTTTCCAAGGTAACCAGCATTTTCCAGGTAACTGGTTTGTTTTTCGGGTATCAGAATTCTGCAGGTACCTTTGGGTGATGCTTTGCCCTTCGTGAGAGATGAATGTTGGTTACCTTTGTGTGCTCTGCACCCGGTTCAGCCAGCCTAGGCAATACATCCCGCAGCCCAGGATGTCTTCTACGTTTAGGCTCCATGTGACCTAAAAAGGACCAAACACGTCTCCTGTATTCCTAATGATGCCAGAGAGTTTACAGAGAGAATAATTTTGCTTGAGGAGGTAAATATTTGGTAAAGAAACAGTAGATATTACAGACAATCTAGAAGCGTAACATTACTTAATGAATAAAGGTGGAAGAAGCTAAATCCTCTGAAGCAGTCGTCTCCTGCTCCAAATTAACTTCAAGAAGAGTTAAAATAAATGTATTTCTTCTGTTAAACAGAGAGCTGGGGCTACGGCTATTTGTGAAAACATCCATAAATTTTAAAAACAACCAATCAAGCAAAAGGAACTCAGTGGCTAATAGTAATAGAAGCATTACAGCACAAAATCATGTGCATCTGTATACACAGCTGTTGGAAAAGTATAAGAACACTTGGAACAAAGTACACTACACAGGTGGTTCACTACATTGTGGTCTGAACAGGCTGGCACTGAACTTTCAAGAGTGCTTGTTTTACACTCAATGCCCTACCAAAGTTTGTAGAGTCTTTTTTAACAAATTAAAGATCCAGCATATATGTCGACAACAATACTGGAAAGCAGATATCCTGAACTCGTCTGCCATCATATCAGACTGTCATTATTTGGGGATTTGTTAGGAAATATTTGTAATGTAAACATACTCAAAGACTTGAAAATAGATTAGAAGTTCTGACTGCCATAGCATAGTGTACAACGCAGCTCAGAGGCTGCTCAGTTTATTGTTGTTGAAGAAAGCAAAAGCAAATAACATGCAGAC
The DNA here is from genome assembly GCF_000699105.1 of Pygoscelis adeliae. NCBI lineage: Eukaryota > Metazoa > Chordata > Aves > Sphenisciformes > Spheniscidae > Pygoscelis > Pygoscelis adeliae. Next base: position 254,764 of record NW_008824755.1, on the reverse strand, counting down.
ACAATTTTTCATCATTTGTACAAGCACTAGACAGCCAGATCTGATTTCTTCTAGAAAAGGCAAGAAAGAATGTCTCTTGCACCTATTCAACCTTCATCAATAATTGAATTATAATCATCCCCATTGCTCTTGTAGAGGAAAGCAGATGGTAAAATGTTACTTCAGAGTGTTTTGGGGAACACAGAATTTTGCTTAAAGGTTATTAATACTTCTACTTAAGTGTTGTAGAGATGACTTTAAGAATATCCTCGGGATATCTAATGCTAATATAGAAATATTAGGGAAGAGATGATCTTCTCGCATTTGGATTGCAAATTGGTAAAAGAGATTAAATCCATTTACGCTATCACTGGCTTACTAAAAAGTTCTTTGGTTCACCTTTTCAGGGCAGTGTACGTCAAAATGGAGTGTTCATAGTTGAATTAAGTCTTGTCACAATAAGAAAATAGATTTATTTTGTGGGAGATTTGACAAAAAGTTAATAGTGAATTTGCTTCTTCTTGTAACCAAAAAGAAACGTAGTCGTAATTTTTAGCTTTTTTAAAAAAAGTTTTTCCAGGTACAGCAATGGAACAATGTATGCTGAATAGGAATTCTACACAACTGTTGTCACTTGTTAGAGGAACATATTCAAAATAATAACAGAGCTTGCCAAAGAGCAACTTGAGAGGTGATTTTATGTTTTTGTGCAGCTAATTATATACAGAAAAGAAGCGATAGTGCTGGGGGTTTCCACATGGCTGACAAACATATAGAAAAATTCAGCTCCTGAAATTGGAAATAAAGACGAATTCGATAATGAAGGAAGTGGCGATGTGCTACAGTGAGGATGATTACAGACTGGATTTCCAGAGGTGGTGATCTTATTACCATTTGAGCCTTTAAAACAAGGTTAGTTATCATTATGAAATACATCTTGTGCCCTAGATTTTAGAGGCTTTCTGCCGTCCTACTTTGCAGGTGTCTGCAGTGGTCCCTGCTGAGCTTGGAACTCCTTAGTTAATGCAAGTTGCCATTGTAATGCTCTTCCTTTAGGAGCCTTGGGGAGAGCAGGATTGCTTCTCTGGCCCTCAGGAAACTCCTACCTGCCTTGAGGCAATTATGATATTCCAGCCTTGTGCCTAGTGGGTTTTACTATACTCTTATAGGATCTGGGATGGGTTTTTTTCCTCTTGGTGCCTAATTAGCAAAGTGTGTTGGGCATAGGGAGATGTTTGTTTGTGGTTTTTTAACTGACAGGTTTTGCATATTTTGATTTCACTGAATCATTAGTAATTCCCTTGGGCTGGTGAAAAAACAGAATTTGGTGGACTGAGAAACTGAAGTGATGCAGAAAATCTTCTTCACTAGTTGGCAGAGAGCTACTGAAAAGAGCTACAATAATATTTGGAAAAAGTAGGAACAGTCTGAAGAAGCGTAAAATCCTCTGATGGGTCCACTTGTTAACAAAGCTCCAATAATGACTAATAAATTGAAGGCGTGAAAGGCAAAACACAGCTCCTGTTCTTACCTCTCATTCATAGTTTAGATTTAATCTTATGCATTGACAGAGATTTCCACAAACTAAACATTAAAATATAGTAAACTGTTAAATTTTTCTTGATTTTCTATCAAAACAGCAAAAATCTTATTTCTTGTGGATTTATCATATATGAATTGGAGCATTTGAACAGAGATTGAATCTGGCGTAACATAGTCGTAAGGAACCTTGTCTGTCTTGATTTAATAGTGTATTCCCAAATAGGACGAGGAGCACTATCCAGGTTTCAGAATGTAATTTCACAGAATTCCATGGCTTTTCAAAGAATATTTGAAGAATTTTCTCTGTTGTTGGCTAGAAGTTATAGGTGGCTGTGGTTCTTCCTCCCCGCTCCCCAGTAAATTAATGAACTAATTCCAGAGAAAATACATATAGGCATCTTCTCCCTTCCCTTTCTCTTCACTAATCTATTAACAAAAGCCATAGTGTGGCTCCCTGTGAGCCAGCTTACACTCTGAGGATGCAGACTTCGGACACCTTAGAATCCCTTTTGGTTGCTTACAGCCAAAGAAGTTGTTTGCATGGGCCAGATTAAGGAAATTCTAAGTTAGGTTTCCTGCATCTGATATTTATGTGAGATGATAGTGATATTAGGTTACGTAGAACATTCATTTATACTTTAATACCAAAAGAAATAATAATTTATAGAAAGGAGTCCAAGTATCTAAAACAGTACTTTGTTTGATACTTGTGTGTCTGAAAACAGGTACAATTTTATAGTTTCTGGATTCTAAGGAAAAAAAAATCTGTCCTTGGCTAATTTGCATTAATCCAGAACCTGTCATCTCTTTGGTTAGAGGGCAAATGGCTCTTGTTGTAAAGGTTTTGGGAACACGTTTAGAATTGTTCTTGTTATACAGAAATGCTATAGCCTTCCTTTCTGGGTAATACTTTTGTGACTAATGACTATAACTTATGCAAGATCTGGTTAATAAATTCAAAGTAATCGTATTAATTAGTTCATAGACAGTTTGATCATGGTCAGTATCAAAATGATTCTACAATACTAGAAAGGAAACCTTATTTTAGGAACTAATCACTTCATTCATACATTTTATTTCTACAAAAGTGAGATTTGGGAGAACATTCATTAACTGTGAGTCATGGCATAATGGAATCATACCGGAGCCTGTGGAATCCACGAGAAGTTATTGAGCAAAATCGCTAAAGTAACTAATGTGCAACTGCAAATTTGAGGGGAGATGAATACAGTGTCAGCTACTATTGACTCTGTTTCCATAAATTAGATACCACTTCTTTTCACTTGTCTTTTCAAAAATATTTAAGTAAAAATATGGTTCTATACCTCATAATATTTACCGAATGCTTGCAATTTTTCTCTGTATAATTTACATGAGTAAATGGAATTTCCTTTTCCCATCATTTTATAAAATACATAAGAGAAGGAGTTTACTTGGTAAATGCTGTGCTTGAGCAAGAAAATAAAGGTGAAATTTTGAATTCATATATCCTATAAAAATAGAGGAAATATATATTTTCTGCACATGTCAAAAAAAACAAAATGCAAAGGAAGATTCAATACTGCTTCTTTAATTCAATCTAAAGATAGGGAAATCACAGCAAAAAAGCTACAGTAGGGAGAGAAGAAAATTTGTCATGTTACTGATGGATTGTGATGTGTAAAATGTAATTGGAGATAACAGGGGAATATCAGAAATCAAAGAAAGCTCTTAAAGATGCCTAAATAATGCTTGGCAGTTAAAATAAGATAATGGTTATCTGACCAAAGATGGTAAGTCATGAAGCTACTAATAAATGATCTGCTGGGGGCGGGCCGTGTTTCCATGATGTGCATGATGTTTTTGTGAACTCGAACAGAAAATGATATGACATTTGTAATCAAGGTAAAAGAAGAAAAAAAAAAAGGTATTGTGAAATAGTTTTCTCTGGAGTGAGACGTGTGAAAAAGGTATTGTTTATAAAGTCAAGTATCATAGTTAAAGTTTTATCTGCAGGAATTAAGGTATTCAAGACCTGACCTAGTGCCCATTCAAGTCAACAGAAGGATGCTTACTGACTTCAGTGCACTCTGGAGGAGATTTCCAAAACATTTGGCTTCACTGAAGTTGTCCTGCTTAGGTCAGGTTGACCTCATTTTGCTTGAAACACAGTCAGGCTTATGGAGGATGAAGAGTGATGGATATTGAGAATAATCCAGCGAACACTCAGCTGGGGAATTAAGGCTTTTGAGGTGGCTGTGAAAGCCAGCCATTGACAGAAATGAAAAACGTAATTTGTTTTTCTAGCACACGCCGAACAAGTGCCAAAATGAGTGATTCACTGTCTTAAATTTTAAATTAACAGAATCTGTCCATTTTGGAAAGCAGCTTATCAAGCCTGCAGCTTTGTGACAGAGGATTCTACAGTGTCCTCCAGGCTTTTGTGATCCTGGTAAGTACTGATGGTAAAACTAGAGAATGATATAATTTATATACTAGAGCAGGCTGCCTCATCCAGAATGTCAGTATGAATAAAATTCCAATTTTTAAAACATGTTCTTTGCCTAAATGGCTGTATTTTCTATGCTGGATCCCCTCCTTGCTCTGCCTTTAGAAATTTACACCCAAAAATCAGAAAAAGTACAGCTACATCTTTCTAGTTCAAGTCATTACAGCAGAGAGATTGATATGACTATGAAGGCAAATCAATAAGAATGGAACGGATCAGTCTGATTTCTGTTCCACCCAGGTTTAGTGCAAACCATCCTATTTAACTTCATAAAATCCTTGAAAGTGTATTAATAACACAACAAGGAAAAGCTCCCATTTCCCACTGTGGCTGTAAGCTAATTAGCAAGCCACTACCAGTTTAAACATTTTCTAATCCAGAAAGCAGCCTTCCTCTGCTAGAGAAAATGCTTGAAGAATAGGGCCAAAGCTCCTGTTTGTTTTCTTCCCTAGAAGGGCATGCAGGAGAGGGAATAGGAAAGACACTGGAGGTGGAGAGGGCAGAACTACACCCCTTCAAAGCTTCACAGCTCTTGCTGCTGTAGAAGTGCTCTAGAAACCAGTGCAAGAGGCGTTCATCTGGAATTCCTCTCCATGGTCCCATATAGTGCCGGTGACACACAGCACAGCAAGAGCAAGTGTCTTTAAGGCACTCCTTTGGTCGATCATATTTTAAGCAGTGGTCTTCATTATTAGAACGACAATTAAAGTGAAAACCCTGGCAGTAAAACAGTACCAGTCTCTGTGTGCAAGGGGTAGCTGGTTGAAGTATTGCTTCTCACAGTTATTCACAGAGTCAGGAAAGGATTCAGCTAAAACTGGCATGGGAAGATTTCTAAGCTGCTTTGTGCTGTGTAAACATGGTGACAGGATGAACAGTATTTTGCAAGTAAGAAATTCTTGAAGATAAATTTTTTGTACTATTATAGATTTAAATACAGCATTCTGGATAAAACTATCCAATCACATTTTAAAAAGCCAGTTTATGTGAATTTCAGCATTTATTGATAACAAATAGTAAGCAATGAACTGAATTGTGCTTGAAAATAGGTAAAGATATAGAAGCATCATTATGGCAATCTTCATTATCGTTAATGAGAACCTGGCAAACTCCTATCTTATAGCATCACATGCATATTTTATCTTTAATGTATGAATGTTCTCATTTACAGTGTGATGGAGACATATTTTGTTCATCCTCCAAGAAGATGGCCAAAAAACATTCCCTTCTTAAACAGATTAACAATTCAAAAACCTTGAAAGTGTTTGTGACATGCAACCATAAAAAAACCAAAATCCTTTTATTAAATGTGTTTGCTCCACACATTCATAAGAAGGAGGGTTTTTAAATTCTTAATATTCACTTATTTTCATACACTGTTTGTGGCTTTTGAAGGGTCTCTGTAACTTAGTTCACAGCTTTTTTTTGCAAAAATATTTTGGTCCAATGTCTGGCTTTAAAGAGTTAATATATCCACTTTATTTCAAAGGATAACTCTGTTGATTTGTTCTTGTGCTTTTTCTGTGTACACTGCAGGGGAGAAGCAAAAAAAAAAAAAAGCTTGGTAGGTGGTGCTGGGGCGTTGCTGTGTTTTGGTTTTACTTATATTCGACTTCCTCAGCCACTCCAAAGACTTTATATCTCTTCCGAAGCATTGTTGCACTCTTATCTGTAACCAATGCTTAATGTTAATCTTTTTTATAATTTCAATCTACAACCAAGTTTTTATACAGGCAAAAGCAGAACTGTCTGTAGTGGATATATATGAAAAGTGACCTGAAAGGAATTTTGCAAAACAAACAAACAAACAAAAGGTTACTCAGTTTCCTGATGCTCTGTGTTTTAAAAAGGGGTTATAAAAGTGTTTGTTTTCAAAGAAGGTTACTTTAAACTTATTTCTTATGTTCTGTCCTAGAAATATCAGTAATGCCAGCTCTTATTCTCCTCAGTTTTTCTGAAAGCCTGCTGAGTTTCTCAGAAGGTGTGCATTATCCTTCCTAATTTAACTGGGGTGACCAGCGTGTCGAATGTACAACTAAGATGTGCCTTCTGTAAATGTTTAGACATTGAATTTTTATAGTTATAAGAAAAAGTAAGTAATTAAGTTCTGCACAGAAACCTGTTTCTGTGTTTTCCCTATTTCTTCCTATTGTTCACAACTGACTTTGTTTACTCTTCTGTAGTCATTTTACAAGCTCCATGACCTCTCTGTTTTTCTGAGTGTTATCGAAGCTAGATAGTCTTAGTCCAGATGCCTAAGGGTCTCTCTCTTTTACCTGCTTGTGATTTGCATGAATCTCGCAGGGATGTAACTGCGTTAAAGATGTCAGTCTCTCTGGCAAATCTGATGGAAAATCATCAGTGTGTTAAGAAAGTACTGTGGGAAAAACAGGCTAAGAGGCTCTTCCTTGCTCCTCTATTTCCTTCTCTTATACACAGGTAACAGAAGCCTTGTTTCCATAGGAAGCCAGTCTAGAGTTGAAGGGTGTGAAACCTCTGCCTTTTACAAATGTGCATCGCTCTTTCAGTTGCAGGTGACACAAGAGCTTGTGGCTTTTTCCTCTCTCCCCATGTATCTTTGTAATACCGTCATTACAGGAAGCTTATACTGTCTGAGGCTACGGACAGCACTCTGATTGCACTTCTAGAAGGCGGCACATTAGCGATGATCAGTTAGATAAAATCAAAACAAATTTGGAAGAGCTAAAGGGTTTTTGTTATCAGACATCTTTCCAGTAGAAGGCAAGGAATAGCTGTGAGGAGCAGCGAGCACTGTTTCCAATCAGGGCCTCATTTCTTAGCAAACTTACTCTGATAGCTCCAGAAACAGTGATGATGTCCTGATGACACTGGCTTCCCATGGATGTGCAAGAGAAGAAATACCTCTATATTTGCTGGGAAGTTTCAATGGATAGATTGTAAGTCCCTCTGGCATTTGAGCAGAACATAGGAACTGTTGAATATCCTGTAGTTAAATAAAGCCCAGATACATTAATTTCCATAAAGGTCTGGGCTCTCATTAAAGGTGTATGAAGAAGTCAACAAAATACAACCCACAGTGCTATATCAGGACTGTGCTTTGAACAGTGAGGGAAAGATAATTTTCTGAGTAGTACCATTCCTGCAGCACTGAGAATCCCCACTAAATATAGTCCCAGCTGGAGTGGCTTAGCTTTTCAGGCTGTCAGGGAGGTATGTCCTAGGAGAGGGCTTTGAGTCATAAGGTTTTGATTTGCACCCACTGTCGGTTTCACAGTATCATTTTGCAATTTACAGAAACCTTAACAAAATCTTTTTGTTAGAATGAGAAAATCTTAACAGGACATAGAACTGTAATAAAATAAAAACTATAAAATAGAGATTTGTTTTTCTGTTAGAAGTTGGCTTTCCAGGGTAGAATATAAAGCTTTCAGTGACATTCAATCATTCGTTTACAGGTGAGTGCCTCTGCCTGATAGCAAGTCTCCTCAGCATATAAAGAATGTTGATCATCACCTGTCCTGGGCATATATAGTTGTTTTTCTAACAGGAAAAAAGAGTCTTTTTTCCCCCCGTTTAGTCTTCTTGGAGAGAATCTATAGTTCTCAGGTTTTAATATTGACTATTCTTTTGGCTGTTCCACACTGTATCTTTCTCCCATTCCTGTGAGGGAGTGTAGGTACGGCTTTTGGAAGATCAGTTTGACAATTTCTGCAGTAGCCTTTATGGGTACCAGAGAAATTATTCTTGAGCAAAACACCAGCGGGTGTTTTGGAAAGGAGGAAAATGAAAAAAACTCCTTTGGAAAGGAGTTTGTCTTGTCTCTTGCTTTAAGTCTGTTTTTACATTTACCTGCTCAGTATTAGTAAAACCTGAACTCGCCTAGCCTCCGCAGAGAGGCCACCTTTCTGTTTCAAGAAATGAGGAAACACACAAAACTGTCGGCTGATATGTCTCTGCTCGTAACATGTTGTATTTGTAGAAATCCTGCCCAGCTCTAAGCAATGACTTCAAGCTTGCGTTGGATGCTTCTGACTTTCAGTCATTTTCAACTGTATTTTGAATAAGATGCCAGCTTCAATATTTCTCTTCCTATGAATCAGACCTGGGAATGGTAATATCATTACTGTAGATGGGAACAAAGAATTTAATGGAAATTAGGGCAAGAAGATTGTATTTGCTATTTATCTTAAAATTAAAAAATTATCTTTGGACATCTTTACAGAACTGGAGCTGCTAGAGATCATGTCTGGTACTAAGCCTGAATTGGAGAAAGACTTGTTATTTTCTGTGTGGAAAATTAGCTAATTTTTAATTGACAATCCTTTAATTTTATCCATTTCCATCATTTCTCATGGCTGATTTTGACAAAGCATTGCTAAGAAGACAAAGAGTAGTTTAGAAAATTGTTTGGGTTAATTTCTTAGTAGCTTCTAAAAATTCAAGTATTTGACAGTGTTTTAGGAAAGCACTAGATAACTTGAATGCGTCGGTGAGTTACTGTGTAACATTTTTTATTCAAGTCAGGTGAGCTGTGCTTACAGAAGATCTTGTAAAATGTTGAGTGTATCATCCTTCCATTTGCAGCCAAAATACTTTTTCTACTGGTGGTGGCAGTGGCGGGTGAAAAATTTTGGCTGGAGAGGAAGATCGGAAAAACTTCCTAATTTATTTTGTAATTGTAACTGAATCCTCCATCAAATGGACATATTTTGACTAGGTGGGGATCAGTTCTTTCTTCACAATCCAGTCTGTGGAGGTGTTATAAAAGAAGAAATAAAATCAAGAAAGTTTAGTAAAAGTGCATTTCATCTAGGGACTTTATTCTTTAAGTCTTTTCCCTGTGATAGAGTTTATATTCTACTTGGTTTTCACCATATTGTGTAAAGGAAGCTTAGAAAACATGGGTCACGTTTTTGTCAATGTCATTTACACACAGTTTTAAGCTTTCTGAAGTGTTGAGAAATAGGTCACTTCCCCAGAATTCAGCAGTTAGTTTTCATGTTTAGTGGAGCTGAAAGTTAGGAAAAATTTCATAGCCTCTCTTGTTTTTCTTTTTTAAGTCATTATTCAACCTTGAAATGAAAACTCAGTCATTAAACTATTCTAAATAGCTCGTTTCCCTAGTTTGCTGATTGAGCTAAATGGCCTTTGGAGCTATTTATGAAGATGACTTACCTTTCTCTTATAGACAACAGTCATGCTTCCTCATCCATGTAATAGAAACAAGAGAAACTCAGGCCCAAGATTTTCACATTCTGAAATGGTTTAGCTATTTTTGCAATAAATTTAGAGTTTTAATCTGAGACCTGAGTTTTACATTTTAGAATGAATCATAAGATGCAATTTTTTCCTAAGAATTTGACCTGTAAAAACAAGATACATACTTGGAGAAAGTAGGATTTCTATAAACATGAACATTTCAGCTG
>NW_008824755.1:244949-245259 GCF_000699105.1 Pygoscelis adeliae | reverse complement strand
TTCCTCTGCCCACTACAGCTGGAGGACAGGGAAGTTAGTCAGGGGCCCGCTGCGCCACGCTGAGGACGGTGATATGGCCAAAGTCTCTACACTTCTAAAAGTAAGGTTAAAATAAACTTCCCTGTATGGAGAGACAATGGTTTTCTTCTACGCAGAGCAAAACTCATCAATTCACGTATTAAATTCTTCTAAAATTCTCTATGAACAGAGGAGCTGGAAGTGAATGGAAACAAACGCTAATCTTGTCTCTTCTTACTTTTCAGCATTCCAGCTGGACGTTCGGCAGTGCTGAAGAAACCCACGTAACCTT
>NW_008824755.1:231952-244893 GCF_000699105.1 Pygoscelis adeliae | reverse complement strand
GGTGGGAGCGGGGCTGGCGCCCCGCGCCTGCGGCAGAGGGGCAGTAGGGGGAGCTCCCACACCGCCTCTTCACCTCCTTCCCCCCGCCCCGGGCTCTGGGACACCTGGTCCTTCACTGGTGGTGGAGTAGGGACGGAGCGAAGACGAGTAAACGACGCGTTGATACCCCTCACTGAAGCGGGGATTCTTCGTCAGCGTCCACAAACCCATTAACAAGGTTTAATCCTACCTCTCGCTTTTCAGAATCTCTCCATGAGGATTACGCTAAAGGCACCCTCAAGCATGCAACACCGAACTAGGTATTAGGAAAGGAAACCCTCAAAGGCTTGCGAAATACAGGCTTTATTCCACAGTGCTCTGATCTGCATGTTGCTCTTGTCAGTCCGCAGCCTGGGCATCTGTCTGATTCACAGATATCAGCTAAATAAGCTAAACTTATCAAAAGTTTAACATTTAGATAATGAAATAGAAAAAAAAGTGGTGAAAATGGCTTTTGCACATTACTCTCTTGTTTCTCTTTTTTTTTTTTTGGCTGCAGAAACTGACTTCCTAATTCCTCCTGTGTGCACATTTCAGTCATGTAGAAAGTGCTAGGAAACATTTCTTTAGTTTTGAGATCATGCGTTAACCCATTTAATGTAATAATTTGCCAAAATCTGGAAACATTTCCAATCCTATGCAAAACTTGGACGTATTTTATTCAAAGGTAATATTCAGCAATAAGACTTGATTTTAATTTTGTTTTATTTACAAATTCAAATATTGAATGAGTAAACATAATAAAGTCCATCTGGAAATTGAAGGTTTTCTAAGGCATTGCAAAATGTGTGTTAATCTTTGATGTACAAATGCACAGAAAGTGACTTGCTGTTTTCAGAAGTCTCTTGGAAAACGGTGTGCAGGCAGTTAGTCCTAAAAGAACGTTTGTATCTGACGTCTATGTAATTATTTAAATTCTAATGTTTCTTCGGCTGTGGGAGAATATGAAATTCTTTCACTGAAATCTATATGCATCTTTCCTGCTGCCTTTAGTAGGCATTTGGTAAATGCTAAGATGGCAAAGATTACGATCACCTTGTGGGAGTATGCATCTTTTCATTATTCTCCTAAACCTGCTCCTCCCCATCTTTATAGCAGTGTTATCAGGAAAGAAAAGAAAAGAAAGACTTCTTGAAGAAAACTAATAAAAAGTAGCCTTAAGCAAAAATGCGAAGGAGAACATCTTCATTGGAGGCTTCAAGTGAATTTGGCAAAAGTGGCTCACTGTCGCAGATGGGGAACTATCCAGCAGAACTCTCCTTGCAGTCCTCAGGAAATCAAATTAGCCTGACAAATGTCTGGCTGCACACTTCAGAACTAAACTCATGAATGTTCTAGCAACATCTGCTGTTACTTATGTGAATGTGACAGAAGAAAATTGAACATAACATGTGCTAGTGAGCCAGCAAATCTGACTTTGATCTTTCTCGCTTATTCAGGACAAAAGGAGGGAATGAAGTAATTTCTAAAATACAATTTTAAAATTCAAATGCTGACTAAAAAGATCTAAAATGTCCTTTTTCAAATCATGCTATCAGTGTGCAGCAGGTCACTTTTTCCAGGAACTCCCCTTCTTCAGAACAGTTGGCCATTCAGTGAGGAACAGGAGCTGATTTTCTAAGCTGACATATTGCATTTCATGAAAAGAGTGAACTCCAGATATCAGAGACTTTACAGTCATTTCAATGAACCAGAGAGAGACAAATCCTAACATCAAATGTAGTCCTGAAAGCTACTTCTTAGCAAGAATAATTAATAATTCAAGGCATATTTTCACAATTTGAAGGGAAAAATATGCATAATATAAATTCTTCCTAATAAGTCATTTTGATCAAGGAAGTACAATACTGCATCTTTTAAAGGAAAAAAAAATGTGCTTTGAACCCATAATGTCTGTAAAAGAATATCTTTCAGAATCCTTTACTTACATTAAAGCCATTCAGGCTGCTATCACATTTACACACCACTTGGCAGATTGTCACATCATTGTATTCATTTTCAACTTCATTCTTTCCCATGTGTGGAATAATTGTTGACTCCAACTTTAAGAACAAGTGTGAAGATGCATACTCATCTCAGCCATGGATATGGCATCCCTTGCATACCAAGCTTAGTATTGTTTATATTCTTGCTTTTTTCTCTGCTAATGATAGCAAGTGTGGGTAAAAGCATTTTACTAATGATGCTGGTAAGAGCAAGCATTTGGAATATTTGGTTCTAGCTCTGCTATTAAGTTACTATTAATTTAGGTTTTAAACATGTCATAGAGGAACTGAAGGAACAGTCTGACTATTGACCTGTGTTTTTACATGGGATACAAAGCAGCTCAATGAATTCTCACTTGTGCATGCAGAACAAGTTTGTGTATAGTTACTAGTTATTGCATTTAGGTGTGGAGTCCCATGCCCTTAATGTTATAGGCAGTACAGTAGTACAGAAAGGTCTTTCCACACAAGATGAACTCAATATTCTGTGGTCTAGCTCTTAACCTGCTATGCTCCAGAGGACTAACATAAATGTCTCACATCACTGAGTTGTGCCCTCCTTCCTAAAATGACTGTACAGCACTTCTCAGATCTTCATGGCTTTTGAGGGGAGAAGAAGAATCAGTGTGTGTGCAGCTCCCAAATTTTCCCATGAAGCTGGTGGAAAGCACAGGGAATTTTGATGTTAAGTTCAAGATTCAAATCTATTTCTTTTGTATGCCAATAATGACAACCAGTTTAAGAACACAGAGTGAGTCAGAAAAGTATTATTTTGTAGCTTCACCTGTTCATGTACATTTCTGTAACTTTCTAGTTTGAGTTTGCCAGAGTCTGGACTATGGTTTGGGTACAAAGAGCTATGAAGAACAAACCTCTTTACTCCCCTTCATACATCGTTATAATTATTGACAGATAAGTTTTGAATCCAGTATTTTTAGTAAGATAATGAGGTGGTGAATGGTATTCTTACTTGCATTTCAGGGACTGGGTTGAGCTTGCAATGTTTTTAGTTCGAACAGTCTGGTTTTGATTTGCTCACTGAACAAGTCAGATACAGAAGTTTTCAATGAAAGACAGCTGTGAAAGGAATAGCGGTGTGTTTCTGTGGAATAATATACTGGACCATAGCCATACTTAAAACGTTAGCATTTACAGTGTGGCTTTCAAGGAAGCAGATGTAACTCTGTAGCTGGGTATACTGTTGCCCCCTCCATGCCTGGACCTTTCCTGAGAGGCTCTCCACCCCAGAATTTGGAAGACAGACCAATACAGTGTTTGTGCTTGTAGTAGGGTTTCTTTTCTGCTGGGTGCGGGCCTTGCAACAGTTCTGAAGGGATGTTCCCAAAGTCTGCACGATCTTTAGCTTTATGATAGCCGGGAGGAGTCAGGGATTTTTGGAAGCATCCTGGTTGCCACCCAGGAGGAGCAGCAATATGGAATCAGAGAAATTCTTGATTAAAATTTCTGATGTTTTCTTCAGCCTTTTTTCTTCTGGTAGCTCCAGAATGATTTTCACATGTGGTGATCTTCTTTGATCACCAAATGTGATCTTTAAAAATTTGATCTTTAAAAAAAAATCAATACACAAATATTGCTCCTTGCAGGGATGGGTGCCGTGTTCTGAGACTAAATCGAGGAAAATATTCGATTGCAGAATAGTCCTAGGGTAACAGATTTCTGTGAAAGACCGATTAATGTATTATTTCTAATAATATGAGAAGTTAGGAAAGAATAAAGTTACCTTTAAGTGCTTCTATTTTTTTAAGACTTTTAGAAGGCAGCTTACAACTTAAGAAAATTTACCTCTTAAGGAGAGCTTTTTTGCGGTTTCCAATACCGTCTTACATGTAAGCTACAGTAAGCAAGGGCCAGAGTCTCAAAGGTAATTACGTGTTTCAGTGCTCAGTGATGTCTAACTCTGCTGCTGAATTAGGCAACAAGTCCATTGAATGCATGGGGAAGGGCATATCGTTACCCAAAAGAAAGTAAAATGTCTTCAGAGCCCCAGACGCAGACTGCAGGCTCTTTGTGCTGTGTGCTATAAGCATGGGAACAGCAAAAAGTCTAGAGGAGACTAAATATAAAGTATATATGAAGAAAGCCAGAGGGAATGTAATGTTGTTAATGGACCTACATAGACCTTTTGGAAGGCTTTAAGATGCCTTGAAAATAGTCTGCTTTGTCAGCAAGGTTTTTCACTTAAATAGGCCAGAAAGAAATAATAAGAAAAATCAAAGGAAGTGATCACAGCCAGTAGGTTGGAGCTGACCACCAGGAAGAAGATCAGGGTGGTTCATGTAACTTAAAGGAGACTAGAGGTGCCGTGTTGGCATGTGGGCTAAGCTTCTGTTACAGCTCCAAGGCACCTTTGGGTGGTTTTGTGATGCTGATTGGTAGGAGCCTGTGCATGGTGGTGGGGAAAAAACTGAGGTGATTTTTTGAGCACATTGACTGTGGTTTTATGCTGTGCTCTGCATTTAAGCTCTATTTAAAGGGCTGGTCAAGCACAGAACTAGCTGGAGATCTGAAAGGTTCTTACCACAGAGAAATTACATGATTGGCAGTGGAATGAATTTCCTAATTTTACTTTGGTCCTGATCAGAAAGGCTTTTACTTTCATGAGCATGAGGTCTTCTATTGATAGGCAGATGGGTATCTCATTATCTTTTTTAATACATATCTATAATGGTGTACTAACTGATTAACATAGTACTGGTCTGTGTGTACAAACTGTGTGTGTATGTATATATAGTGCTCCTAAGCCATATGCTGGTTTTTTAATACTGATCTCAACACCCGCTCCCCTCCAGAATATCATTTTGAAGAAAGAAATCTTTAGAAATATGGGTAAATAAAAGCTTTTCTGGAAAGTATAACAAAAGTAACAAAAATCTAAATGACAGGCCTGGTATGTGCCTTTCACAGACATTTATGTCTGGGTGAATCAAGGTTTATTTGTTTTTTATGGCTGCCATTGAGGCTGTCTGCTTTGCTTTTTTCCAGCCAGTCGTGGTGTTCCTCAGAATTTGTTGTTGTTGTCTTCCTATACTCTTTAAACCTTCTCAACTTAGAAATGTATTATTTTGGCTGGCAGTCTACAGAGTGCCAGTATTCTCAGGAGGAGAGCATTAAGGGAAAACAGGTATTCATCTTGATATTGCCAGTTGAATAAAAATGATTAAGAGAACAAACTGTTGAATCTGAAGATACATCCCTTGACTGCAATTCATTCTTTCTTGCAGCTTCTCAACATCTTGGTTGTAGCCTTTTTTTATGAGATTTACTTTTTTTCTGAATAATATACAAACAAGTTATACAGTTGGCTTGATATGGATCAGAACTTATCAATATAAATGTATTCTTCTTTCAAGAAGATTAGCAAAATGTAACACCTGCCTTTTCAATTGTCTACAAGTTGGGCTTAGCTAGTCATCAGCTCTCGCTGGACTCCTAATGGAGAGAGTGAGCCACCTCCATGGGGTGATCCATCCCATCTATTAATCCAAATCAAGGCGGTATCTTCTGCTGGACTTCTTTGCCCTGCCTTGTGATCTCATGTAACCTCTTTTCCTTCTCTGGCCAGCAATGGGGTGAGCACTCTTTATAGACCCCTGTAAAGTCGGGCATATTGTGGAATCAAATAAGGATGTTAGAAATTTATGATTTGTTCTTGCTTGGTTTCAAAGCATTTTAGTGATCTTACAGCTGGTGGGAGAAGTAACACTAGCCATTAATTTTCTCATTTAATGTAAGCACTTTGTTCCAGACTGGTTGGTAGGGGAAGAAGGCAACAATGAAATAAGAAATACAGTCAGGAAAAATAAAGACAGATCAGAATCACTTCATTGAATGGATGGCCTGTGATGTAGTGAAATCAAAGTCCTCTGTATTGAATAAAAGTAATGCTCTGTGAAAGTACTTCATAGACAGCTCTGTCTCAGGAATTTTCTCTGCTTATGTTTCTCACTGTCCTATTTTTTGTTCTTTTGCATTCACTTTTCACTTGTGCATGTTTTCACTCAACAAACAGGGAAAAAAAAATAATCAAACAGGAGAAGAAAAGTTTTTATTTGACGTAATATCACTAGTACTTGTTTGTTTCAAAGAGAAAAATAGGAAATATTCAGCTATGTGGTAAGATTTTCCATCTCAATTTCTGAAGCTCCTTGAAATCCCTAAGAACCCGCAAAGGATTTTTTTTTTTTACTTGTGTTTTTGATGGGCAGAAGTTGAATTTCTCCATAGCAAAGGAAAACCAAGCACAACAAAGGAAACCTGTGGGTAGTAGGTACATTAAAAAAATATATCAATCCTTGGATTTCTTTGATGCTTAGAGGCCAGTGAGGAAGCCAGATTCCTTTAGCTCTGAGGGCATTCTGAATGCGACCATCACACAGTGGGTTGCTTTTTCAACCGTCCTTATGGTCCAGTAACAGACTCACTAAATAGAGTACAGGCAAGAATAGAAAGGCATCCTCCATTGGCTCCCATGTGCAATGGATAGCTGGGACTAATGTGCTAAGCGTTCATATGCTTACAACACTTAATGAGTTTCCACTGACCAGGCAACTGTCAGACAGCTGGAGAAGTGTTGGTCTCCGTCACTTCTTCGAATGGGCTGATCCTTGATGTTGCTGAGATGCTGTCTACTATCTCTTTTCTTTTTTCTTTTTTTTTTCTTTTTTCTTTTTATTTTTCTTTTTATTTTTCTTTTTTCTTTTCTTTTTTCTTTTCTTTTTTCTTTTCTTTTTTCTTTTTTCTTTTCCTTTTCCTTTTCTTTTTTCTTTTTCTTTTTCTTTTTTCCTTTTTTCTTTTTCCTTTTCCTTTTTTTTTTTTCTTTTCTTTTTCTTTTCCTTTCTTTTTCTTTTTCTTTTTCTTTTTCTTTTTCTTTTTCTTTTTCTTTTTCTTTTTCTTTTTCTTTTTCTTTTTCTTTTTCTTTTTCTTTTTCCCTTCCCTTCCCTTCCCTTCCCTTCCCTTCCCTTCCCTCCCCTTCCCTTCCCCCTTCTCTCTCTTTCTCTCTTTCTCCCTTTCTCTCTTTCTCTTTTCAGCTGTGTACAACTTTTTGCCTGTATATTTTCTCCTTGAATTCTTGATCTGCCAGCTATTACTTTTGCAATTATTGATCTGCTGTCAGCATGATTACTTTTCTTATCTTACATTACTTTAGCTCATATACTTTCTTGTGCTTTAGCAACAATTTTCTTAGCAGAACTGAGCCAAGGTTGTAATGTACCTAACAAGACTTTCAGCCACAAACAGTCCCTCGTCCAATGGTTACATGAATGTGTTCAAAATAAACTGAAGTGGAGGAAAAAAGCAGGCTCAGTGGCAGCAACACTGACGCAAGACATAATGGGAAAAGATTTCATTATAATCAAATTGTGCTAGGCACTATGGACGTGTAAGGAAGTACAGCATTCAATTCAGTGAGGACATGGGGAGCAGGAGGCCCAGAGAGGTGAAGGTTACATATACCCAGCTGATTACCAATGTGAAAATACACACAGGTAGCATTCTTCAGTGAAAAATTGTTTTTGAGGGCAAAAAATGCAGATTTATGGCTTGTCAGCATTTGATAGTATTTTTTATTTTGTTCTATTTGCTGAATTGTTCATACCAGAAGAAGAAAAAGCCTGAAAACTATGATGCTACATTTTAATACTGGAATTGAAATACCTTTTGAGCTAATTTTTCATTTAAAATGTTCTTAGCTTTCATTTTATGAAAGCATAAACAAAAAAATTAAAAGCTCAATGTTCAAGTATTTTTTTCAAGTTATCACTGCTGCCAGCAACTTCAAAACTGAGCTCCTGCACAGGATCATTATTGCCTTCTGCCTCAGCACCTCATCAGCAACACCACCATCTGAACCCAAGTGCACTACTCAGAAAGCATATGCCATTTCCTTACTATGAGGAAGCCTTTTGTTTCAGACTCTGTGTACTTTTGTTTGTATATAAACATATTGTTACTTTTTTCTTTATGTCCCAATACATAGAGACACATACACAACTGGAAACCAAAACGCTTTAAATACAACTGTTCCAGCAGCAACACATGAAAGATTAGGTCTGATGAGCAGGAAATACTTGAAATACATGCTGTTAAACTGCTAAATATCTCCCAAATGTGTCATTCAGAGTCCTGAACGCAGAGGAAGAAAGCCCAGAAGGACTCCGGGGGCTGCCATCAGCAGGCCTCTGGGAAATGCTGCAGGATGCCCAGCCTCATGCACCCTTGTCAGGACTCTGAGGGATCCGTTGGCCTCTCTCACCTATGAACTGCTCCCAAAGCAGGTAGTCTCTGGTTTGTATATCTTGGCCATACATGGTTTTTGCTGTTGTGGTTCAAGGAGAACACACAACACTCCTTGTTCAAGAATCAAGGAGGCTTGGGAACTAGACTGACCTCTAAGGAACAGTTGTAACGTAAGTGTTAATCTGTTACAGAGCTTTTTATAATTAAGCCCTTTAGAAACTGGTAATTATACAGCAAATGCAGAAAGGTACACTATAACCTTAGATAGGCTGTGTGTTTTATTTACCTGGTAAGGGGAGTGGGTTTTTTATTTATTCTTGGTAGCTGAAGGTCTGACTTGAGAAAGTCTTCAAAATACGGGTCAAAATGCATCTTTAAACGAAGATGATGGAGAAGGCAAGTCTTGTCCAATTAAGGATCTTAAAAAAAATTGTGTCCTCTTTGCAGATATTTTCCATTGTGTTTGGGGATTTGTGTAATGCTTTGATTCTTTGTAGCTCTAGCTACTATCAAACAAACAGTAAAACAGCAACTTTAAATCATCAAATGCATCAAATCTTACCCTTTCAAAGTGAATGGTGGTATTTCCACTGAATCCCTAAGATGTCAGTTAAGTAAGGATTTGCGTCCGTGCAAGAGCGCTAAGCTAGCAACCGGAGATAAATTTTTCAGTAGTGTGATAGCAGAGAAAAATATGTGGAACAGCCTACCCTGAAGGTGAAAGTTTGAAAACTTTCCTCAGCTCTTTCAAGTTCTGCAGTTTGCAGTGATTCTGTAGGTGATTTTATGCTAAGGGGGTTTCTTTTAGCTAATAACAGTCTTTTTCAGCCTCCAGCCCAGATGAAACAGGCTGGAGCAGGGAATAGGGCATACAGAGCCCAGCAATGTAATTCTAAACAGTCTTATGTCTAATATTTAGCTGGCATGTGTCAAGCATGTCAGCTGCCTTTTAAAGCGTTAAGAACATCATTACAGGCAATCTGTGTGGAACTAATATAGCTTAGTGTCCTGTCTTTGGCAGTGTCCAGCTGGAAGGGGTGTAAGAGTAGAGGAAACATTTTCAGGCACTTCACTGGAATAGTCTCCCTGTAACTGTTTGTGCCTCAGAGAGTTTCTGGGTTTCTCTTGAGAGATTCCTCTTCCATTTGTCCATTTAATTTGTCCAGTCTCCCTTTTAATGTCCACAGCATTCTGTGGCAAAGAGTTCTGTGGCTCACCCACATGTTGTGTGAAGAACCAACCCCATTTGGTTCTTCTGAATCTGTTACTTGCAGCTTTGCTGGATGCCACCTGCTTCTAGTACTGGAAGGCACAGTAAAAAAACCAAAGCAAACCAAAACAACACCCTTTTCCCCCTTTCCATGCCATTCATGACTGTATAGGTCTTCGTTGTCTCTTCCTCAGTCATCTTTCTCAAGCTGAAGAATCCTAATTTATTAGTCATTGTTTCCACAGAAGCCATTGCAAAACTTGATCATCTTTTCAGTCTCCAGGTATTGAAACAGTTTTGGTTCATACTCAGTTTCATATGTCTCTACCCACTCCTGGAGGACTTCTGTGTAGAGTTCCAGAAATTCCAGATAGGACTTCTGCATGTCCTGTTCATTGTTTCTTTTGGAATTAAGCTCTTGTTACTTTTTTAATATATTATTGTATGCATCATTGTACAGTATAGCAAGCGTATATCAAATATGCCCAGCTTCTTAATTTTCATTTAATTTAATGACTGGACTTTACTGAGACTATTCCATGGATTCATTACATTGGAAATAGAGTTAAGGCTTGTCTTTTTTGCTGTCTTCTTTACACTAGTTTAAAATGAATCATCCTGTGCCACAATAGGATATGAGAGCTGTGAACTGTTGAAGTTGTTTCTATACTGCAAGCTACATACAGACATTAAGGTAAAACACAGAGACAATCCCATTTCTTCTACACACACCCCGGCAGACACCATGGCGAGCCTAATGTTGCACAAAAAATGATAAAAACTGTGATCTGTTAGCTGCAGAAGAGCCGCCTGGCAACTACGTAATTTCAGTATTAGAAGATCAAGATCGATGGAGAAGGCAGACATTTGAGCTATTAAGTGTCTCAGATATATAGTCCAAAGTGTGTTTGCTATTATGCACTATCACCTATCCAAAATAATAAGATATAAGATACATGAATAGTACAGACTAATTCTAAAGGCTAATTCTCCTGGCTTTTTGCCTTTCATGTCTAAAAGCCTCTCTTCTTAATATTTGGAAATGGTTGGTTGTAAATTCCCCAGATGTGATTCTGTTCACAAAGAGCCAATTCTTCAACCTTTGTTTACCTTGATTTTTAAGTTTCAAAAAATGTAACCCCTCTTGAGGGATGGGATGGAAAGGGGAAATAATTATAGATTTTTAAGAGTTAGAGAGTTGGAGAATTTTTAACAAGAACTTCAAGCCTTATAGGCTTGAAACAAATACTGTCCAACATGTGCAATTCTGTTAGCTCCACTTAGTATAAATTAGTAATTTGGTAAAAGAATATGTCAAAAGCAATGGAAGAAATTGCTGCTGAATAATAAAAGGGAAGAAGTTGCTAGTGCCCTTCAACAATGCACAAACATTTTAGGATTATGGTGAACACTCTCGGTCAGCCCTACTGGTGTCACCAGCAATTATGGTTTTCAGAAACAATTATTCTGGGAAAGAAAATGTACTCTTTCTAGAGTTGTGGTTCCAGCATTGCATAGCACAAGGGCTGGTTGTGCCTGTCAAAAGCACCAAGGCCCTTAGTAGTTAGTGACCATCCCTGGAAGGTATAGTCTAGTCTTTGGGAATAACGTTCCTCCAGAGGATCACCACATCTCCACATGGTCTTCATTGTAAAGCAGACTCTGATAAAACATGCTAACCCAAGACAAAATCCACATCTGTTAAAACAAGTCATGTGTTCAGTACCTGAAAATATAAAAAATGGCTCATAATAAAAGGAAGTGCAGCTTCTGGGCATCAGGATGGGAAACGTCTGTTGTTTGTGTTTATACTTGTTTGAGTGTTTGCTCTTAATCAGCACTTGAAAGAAGAAATTGATTTTCAAAACAGAATTTCAGATGAGGTAATTAAACAAACAAAAAGCTAAAATAACAATAAACAAAAGCAGTGGCTCCTTTAAAGCACCAGTAGGATGAACAGGAAAATAAGAGAATAGAATTAACTAAAGTACTCATCAGAAAAATGTTTGATACATTTTAGGATCAAAGAATATCTAAGGGGGCTCCATTCAAGCTAAAATATATTGACCTGTTTCTGTAGGATTACTATATTAATGCAAAAGGAATGAACAGTAATTTTAATTTGTAATGCTCATGAGTTAAACTTAATTTCATTGTCCTGAAGTATGTCTTGCTGTAATGGTATGTTTACTTAAGATACATGCCACAAACAGAAATTATTACCTTCTACTGGGGTCAGGTCTACATCTGGTGTTTTAATGGAAATGGAGTGATTCTGTAGTTTTTCAGGAGGCACTTGAAACACTGAGAAATAGTTTAGGATGTTTAGCCCCATGTTGTGATGTGTACAGAGGACCCTCCCCACTTTGAACATCCAACCCAGCACCGTCAGTCGGGGTGCCAGGAGGAGCTGTGCTTCAGTACCAATCACTTCCGAAGCAGCTCGAACCCCTTCATGTGCTGCCAATATCTTTTTCAGTTGGAATATAACAGGCCTCGGATCCTCTGTATCCCTGACTCCAAAACCCTAGGGGTCAACCTCGAGTCTCTCCTGGTGCTTTCTGCCAGAGGCTCCGGGTAGGGCCATTCTCCCTGGCTGCGGTGTAGAGCACATTTTTTACATCTTGCCCTGCCCGGACTGGCCCCAGGGCTACTGCATGAACTATCTCCTGTTTAATTTGTTCAAAATCTTGTCGTTGCTCATTTGAAATCATTCTTCTTCCAGGTCACTTGGTAGAGAATGCTTACAACCAGACTGTAATTTGGAATATGCATTCTCCAAAAACCCACGATGCCTAAGAAAGCTTGTGTTTCCTTTTTGCTAGTTGGTGGAGACATGGCTGTTATTTTGTTGATCACATCCGTTGGGATCTGACAATGTCTATCTTGCCATTTTATTGCTAAAAACTGGATCTCCTGTGCACGTCCCTTGACCTTACTTTGTTTTATGGCAAAACCGGCCTTCAGAAGGATTTGGACTATTTCCTTCCCTTTCTCAAAAACTTCTCCTGCTGTGTTGCCCCATATGACGATGTCATATTGCGGTTGTGGTGGCAATTGGCACCTGTTGTTCTTTGACTCTTAGCAACCCCACAACAGAAGGGTCCTCCGAGAGACCGGGCAAGGTAGACAGCTGTTTATGTCCTCCACCTCCAAGGCAGCTATACCAAAAGCTCACTGGTACCCTTTTGGGTCCTTGAAATACCTTCTCCTGAGGTAGTCCATGTGAAGGATGCATGGAGCCTCTGGGTCAGTCACAATGGGGTGCTTTTGCTACTCAACCTAACATTTGTTGAGCCTAACATTCCCAGTTAGGCTCACTTCAGCCTCCAATACAGTCAGCTGTTGGGATACCCCCATCACTCCAGAAATGCAGATGGGTTCTGCCCCCGTATAGCTCGATGGCATTAGGGTACACTGTGCACCGGTGTCTACTAGAGCCTTATACT
>NW_008824755.1:216479-228553 GCF_000699105.1 Pygoscelis adeliae | reverse complement strand
CGCGGGGTTTTGAGTAGCCGCAGTGGCTGTCGCCGGGGTTTGAATAGCCACAGTGCCCGTCGTGGGGGTTGATCTCTGGATGGTATTCTTAAATAATTGGTTAACCTTAAACGAGACCTGAACCGCATTCAGGAGACATAGCAATAGGACAATGCTGGTTTGAACATCTCAAGGATATTCAAAATTCTCAAGAGCTGTTGTAACTAGCCTGAAGGAGAAAGGGAAGGTGAAGGAGCGGGGGAAAGTGTTTCCCCCCGTCTCCCCCATAGATTGTTTCCCCAAGGAGAAAAAGGTAAAAGGTGTAATTATTAATAGTTTCTGAAAAGTGGCTCCCAAGATACGGTGATGCTGTACTCATCAGCAATGCTGAGTACAAAAAAATTAGTCTCACAACTAATAATTTCATCATATCATAAACCAGTGTTACACAGTGCAGCAAAATGATATCCTTGATCCAGCTCCCAGAGGTGATAGACAGCACAACGGGGAACTTATACAGCGAGTAAGGTGTTACATAACACAACTTTCAGAGCAAGCACGACAACTTTGAGAGTAAATTAATCAACATTGTGACCAGCAACTATTAAACAAGTATGATGAATGCTTATAATGAATTTGCCTTAACACGCTCTGGTCAGATCTGTTGTTATCTCGACCCTTTGTGCCCCACGTTGGGTGCCAAAATGGACTGTTGTTGTTTAATCCAGCAGGCAGCTACACACCACACAGCCGTTGGCTCATTCCCGCCCCCCGCCCCCCCCATGGGATGGGGGAGAGAATCAACAAAAAAACCAAGTAAAATTCATGGGTTGAGATAAAGACAGTTTAATAGGACAGAAAAGGAAGTGAAAATAATAATAATAATAATAATGATAAAAGAATATACAAAATAAGTGATGCACAATGCAATTGCTCACCACCCGCACCCACACAAATTGCCTGCTATGTTGAGCTTCATAGTCTATATAGAGCAGGTACTAGATGTTTTCTTTTTCAGTATACATTTCCAGGCAAAGAAGAAAAAAATCTCTGCTGTCCTCTGCTTAAATCTCTACATTTTTTTTAAGTATTCCGCACCCACACAAATTGCCTGCTATGTTGAGCTTCATAGTCTATATAGAGCAGGTACTAGATGTTTTCTTTTTCAGTATACATTTCCAGGCAAAGAAGAAAAAAATCTCTGCTGTCCTCTGCTTAAATCTCTACATTTTTTTTAAGTATTCTTGTACTGGGTCAGATGAAATTTGTTCTTCAGAAAACCCACAAGGGAAAGGTACTGTCACTTCATTCATTGAACCTCTCTGCTGGCTCTCAAGCATGGTATAACCTCCTCGAACTTTTCTCCAAGGACTGCACACATTGATGTCCATCTTAAAGACCCATTTCTGTCATGCTGCCTACAGTGAATTGAATTAACTTACATCCTGCTTCTGTTCTTCCCTTAACTGATATCTCATTCTCTATTGCTTTCAGATTTTTAAGCATCTTGAAATGAGCACTGTCCTGGAGGTTTCTGGAAGGCATGTGGGCCAGAGTGTGTGCACAGGAATTAAATGAAAGAGTTTGTGTCTGACCAAATCCTAAACAGGTGTCAAGGATTTAATAAAGTGAGGAGCTCTACTCAGTGTAACAAATCATTTTCTCGCTGTCTCTTGAGGTGCATGGTGTCTGTTCCTTTGCTTCTGCCATAGCATGGTTTATCACAAACAAGAAAGAAAACTGTGGCAAGCACTCCAGAGCTTCTTGTTTTGTGCTTTGTGTGCTCAGTTGTTGAATCACAGAGCTAGAAAGGATCTGAAGAGACATTTTAGCCCACTGCTCTGTCTGGCAGATAGCTATCATCTAACCTACCTGTCTGTCTGTCTATCTAATGGAGGTTTAGCAGAATATTTGATCAGTTTGTTTTGGTCTGTGCTTATCCAAACCACCAGAAGGATGTCATAATAACTAACTTAAATCCAGAACAGTTTCTTCTGTGCTGTTCATAAGAATAGAGCAGGGAATTGTGATCCCATTAGAAGCAAAGTCTGCACTCCAGAAAGACAGGAGTACTGCCTTGCAGTCTCTACTAACTCACCTTCCAGGGTGAGATCAGAGGAGCTCTCGTTGCCTGTTCTGTGTCGTGGGGTATGTGCAGGCTGGTATTGCTGGTCGTCTCTTTTTTTTTGAAGGCAGGGTACAACTAGCTTTGGTTGCTGGCTTATGTATCTCAAGCATATATGTAGAACCGGCTGGTAATGCTACTATCCAGTTCCTAGTCTGCACTTAGATTTGAAAGTGGTGACTAGAATTACAGTTAAACATTATGTTTTACCTGAACTCTTCTACTCAAGGGGTTTAGAACTATTACCTATGGTCCTGGTTTTGGCAGGGATAGAGTTAATTTCCTTCCTAGTAGCTGGTACAGTGCTGTGTTTTGGATTTAGGATGAGAACAAAGTTGATAACGCACCGATGTTTTAGTTGTTGCTGGATAGTGCTTGCACTAGTCAAGGACTTTTCAGCTTCCCATGCTCTACCGACTGAGAAGGCTGCAGGTGCACAAGAAGCTGGGAGGGGGCACAGCCAAACTGGCCAAAGGGACATTCCATACCATGTGACATCATGCTCAGTACATAAACTGGGGGAAAGCTGGCCGGGGGGGGCCGCTGCTCAGGGACTGGCTGGGCGTCGATCGGTGGGTGGTGAGCAATTGCACTGTGCATCACTTGCTTTGTGTATTATTATTATTATAATAATTTTATTTCAATTATTATACTGTTTTTATCTCAACCCACGAGTTTTTCTCACTTGTGCTCTTCCAATTCTCTCCCCCATCCCACCGGGGGGGGGAGAGGGGGGAGTGAGCGAGTGGCTGGGTGGTGCTCAGTTGCCAACTGAGGTTAAACCACGACACATAGTTAAATCAATACTTCATAAAACAGAGAAGTCTGAGGTAAGGCAATTGTTACGTTATTACTTATAATTCTTTTCTGCTAAATTCACTTTCATAGTTTCGTTGTGGTTTGGCGGGGGTGGGTTTGTTGTGGGGGTTTTTTACAGCTGGGTATAAAGAGAAACTTTATCCCAATCAAATCTTTTAATTGGTGGAACAGGTCGCTAAGGGAGGTGGTGCAGTCTCCATCCTTGGAGCTTTTCAAGACCAGAGTTGATAAAGCCATGAGTACCGTTTAACCTCATGTAGCTGACCCTGCCATGAGCGGGAGTGTGGACTAGGAACCTTCTGAAGTCCTTTCTGAGCTGAATTATCCTATGCTCCTTTGACTCTTACTAAGCTTATCGGCTGAGAGGGTTTTTTTTCTTCCTCTGATCATACAGAAATAAAAGACCACCACCCCCAAGTATGTAGAAATCTATTAAAGTGTAATATATGCTTTGGTTACCAAATTCACACACAATGTCTTCAGTGCAAGACAAATTTCAGTACACTCAACATCGAGAGAGGCATTTATGATGAAATTATTGTTGTGAAGTGCTTATGAACAGAAAGCACAGGGCTGGAGGGGTTCACCTGTCCCTTCAAGCCTCATCTCCTGCCAGTTTAAACGCGTCTGTCCTTTGCCAGCGCTATGCTTGAACTTCTTTCACCTTCCCACTGTGTATATTTAACACAGCTGTATTTCTTTGCAGCTGGCATTTTGCTGGGCTAAACAAGAAATTCTTTTAGTCTTTTTTCATCTCTTCTTTGAGGAGAGCCTGTAATCACCCTCCTGCCTGCTCCGGGTCTGGTCCTGACTGAGATCTGGGAAGCAGCTTTGCAGCTGTGTTCTAGAGAAGGTCTCACCACTGTGCTCTGTTTTCTTGTAATTTCCAGGCGCTAAGCTCCCAGCATTTCACAAGAGTGCCTGTGATTAGTCAATAAATGCCTGACTTTGCATTTTGTATTATTCTCTCTCTTTCTCCCTCTTTCCTCTTGGCCAGTTCCTTACGCATTTTACAGATTTACCTAATCTCTGTATTATCAGGTTTAGCTATTTTTTCACAATGGTATTATTTTGAATGCTTCATAGAAGTCCACATCGATTAGGTCTATCATGTTTCCTTTGCCTTAATAGCAAACCAAAACAATACAGAATTGC
Source organism: Pygoscelis adeliae (assembly GCF_000699105.1). NCBI lineage: Eukaryota > Metazoa > Chordata > Aves > Sphenisciformes > Spheniscidae > Pygoscelis > Pygoscelis adeliae. Next base: position 224,475 of record NW_008824755.1, on the reverse strand, counting down.
TGTGCCACAGCAAGCTGCCTGTTCAGTTTGGTACAGTCTGTCATGCTGAATCTCACTCTTCTGTTTACCTCCATGTTTTCGATTATGCTTTCCTACGGAATGTGTTCAAGAGCCTTGAGTATCATTGAGCTAAAACTAGTGGATGTGCTGTTGCTTGGCTCACCTTTTGCCCTCTCTCTGAAGCGTAAGTACAATTTCAGCTCCTTTTTGGTCAGGCAGTGCCTCACCACCATTTGGTAGAGGCCTGTCCTATTTCACTTGCACTTCATCTCTGTATGCTTTTGTATATTCTGGAATGGAGACTATCCAGTCCTTGCAGTGTAAGCACATTAAATCCTTTGATCTGTGTTTCTTTTTTGACAGTGGCAACCTCCATTTCAGTACTTTATTCCCTTTTGACAGTGTGGTTTTTGCCTTAGCCTCTTTATTTTTTTCCTTATTGAAAGCCAAAGAAAAGTATTCATTCTAAAAAAAAGTTTCTAAAAAATAATCTTAAATCCATTCTCATAGAATCTTAATGTATTTTCATTTTATGTTCTCTATTATAGGACTGAGGACACTTGTTACTATGTAGAAAACATTTGATTTAGTGCCATTCTTGAATTATTCTTACACTTTTATCTCTAAGATGTAGCTTTCTCGTGTTGCTTATTTTCCTTCTGGTGTGTATCTAATATCTCTTCAGGGACAATTATCATCCAGTTAGGGCTGGAGGCCTTCTGAAGAAGTTCTTTCCTTTTCTTTAGAAAAAAGTTTTAGATTATTTTGAATTTCTGAGTTAGTTTAAGTCCTGCCGCTCTTCAGTTCATTTCAGGTACTAGTGCTCTTTATTTTTCTTCTTTTGTTGTTGTGTTTTTCTTTTTTTTTTTTTTTTTTTTAATTGAAAACCTTTGTTTACAGTCTGTTTTTATTTATCTTTTAACTGGCCATAAATGGAACCAACTCATGATCTCATCAGCTATTTTCCATGGTGGGTAATAACATTAATAACTAAAAATTTAACTAAGATAGTATTGATTATTATTGGCTTAATATATATCTCACTGTGTGTATATATTGTGTAATATATATTTTGTGGTGTCAAAGGCTGTGAATTATCTAAGGAAATAATGAGGCCCTACCACTAACCCAGGAAATAACCAGACTCTACTGTTACTACAGACCTATTTCTACAGCATAAACCAGGGAAACTACTGCCTTCTATAGCAATGCAAGAGTCCATTGCTGGTTTGCAGTAAGACCTCATAAGAGCAATAGCTACATCTTCCCTGGAGCAATAGGTCTGCAATATGCTGTATTATCCACTTGGTAAAACAACAGGCACTCAGGAGCAACACAGCAGCAGGGCAGTGATCTCTTGTTACTTTAAACTGTCTGTTGTGGAATGTGTCTCCTGAGTAACATTAGCAGCCTCTGCCTGTATCCCATGAGATTTATAGTGGTATTCTAGGAGAATGCCTCTTACCAGCCAGTGTTGTTCTATCTGTTTTCATATTTATTTCTTCAAAGTTTACCCAGTAATATACTTAAAATGCTACATCCCACCACCACCTTTATTTTTATTCTTTCCTCCTTTCTGTTCTTTCATTATGATAGCCATTATCTTTTTTTAACTGTTTTCCCATCCTATACATTATTTCTAGTTCCTCTGTTCTGTTCCTGAAGTGCACTGTGTTGGTTCACAAAAATCAGTTTTCTCCAGCCTTGCCCAATGCATTAATTAAATTAAGTCTAGACCCTGGACTAATCTCATTGTCCATCCCCCTTTTACTTTTAATGTCTATTAATGCTTTGTCCCTCTTTTCCCTTGTTCTTTGGTGTTCATATTCTGTATATTCTTGCATTACCTGAGTTTCTTCTTCCTTTAAAAAGAATTAAAAAAAATTCACCCACATAATTTATAGATTAATGCTCTTCTTTTCCACTCTGCCAGCTTTGATTTCGGAGGGGTGAGAGTCTGGCTGTCACGAATAGTCTGCCAGCCAGTCTCCTCTTTCCTGCCTTGACATCTTGGAAGGTTCCTTGCAGAAACAACTGTGAGCCCTTTGTTGATCTATGATAGCTCGAGACCAAGTTTGTCCCTCTCTAGGGACCAAAATAATTTCACTGAAAATCATCTGAATCCTTTTTCTGTCCATGAGATCATATTTGCCCTCTGCTTTTTCTTGGTCAAAAGGTGTTTCTAATTCTTGTATTACCTGCTGTCTTCCTTGTTCTTTCATATCTTGTGTATTTTGAATACATCTTTTGCCTCCAGCTGCATCCAAACTCCTCTGATCCTTTCTTCTGTGAGCATCATTAGGCTGCATTTCACACAGTAATATGTATCGACCTCTCTTGAACTTTTATAAAAAGACAATTTGACAGGACAGTATTTAAAAAGCTACTTAATATTAGTCTGTGTGTTTATTTGAAGGAGTTATATCTACATTTATTTGTATCGCCCTATAAAATCTAGTGTTTGTGAGAGTGTCAAAGGAATGAAAAGGTGGAGAACACCCAATTAAAAAAGAAATACACACACACACACACACACACACACCGGTAATAACTTGTAGCAATTTTTCAGCTGTTTGTAAGTGTTGGTTTTTTACAGCTGGGAAGATCATATTTCAACAAAGTACTAAAGTAGGGATTTACAGGAGAAGTGTTTCTGTACCCTCCCACTTAGTTTGCTTGTTATTAGGTTATGCCATTTTAGATGACGATTCAGCAAGATATTTAATATTCTGCCCTTAAATGTTATGCATGTGCTTAAATACTTTGTTGGATTGAGTCCTTGAGGGAGAATTTTCTACTCTTTACTTAGCCAAGGCCCCAAAACTTATTACTGTGGAGGAGATTATCACTACTGAGCACATTGTGGCTTCCCAACTAGCAACAGAAATGAGATTGGAAGATACAAGCCACTATGCAAAACCCCTTGTTGGGTTCCCTTTTATGTGTCACCTCAGGCTCTGCATCAAATGCCAGAAAACTTAAATCTTGGCACATCCAGAATTTTCAAGATCAGAACATGAAACAGAACAGAAATGTCTCTCTGCCATTGTATGTATGAGATTGTTCCTGTAAGGTGAATAAGGAGAGGACACGGTCCTGATCCTCCAGGTTCCAGGAAGAATGCAGTGCACCCAGAAGGGTGTGAGGAGGGAGATGAGGGTGATCAGAGGTCAGGACAGCTTCCAAACAAATGAGGAACCAGCCAGAGCGGGACTGCAGTGTTGCAAAGCGACTTTCTGGTTTGCATCTTCCCCAGTCCTTCTCCAGGTTCACATCTTCAGATGTTGAAAGTCTAGACTTACATTCAAGTCTGTGCAGCTGTAGCCGACATACATAAAACACTTGAAAGTCTGACCCACAGTGTTCACATTTATGGGAAAACGTTAAAATGAAGACTGATTTAAAGAACTAATTTAAACACCAGAAAAGCTTTAATGATGTCATTTCCTTTCCTCTGATTACAATAGCTAATATACTTTTCTCATTAAAAAATACTGTGTATGCAGGTATACTGCATAAGACAGAAATGAAACTGCAGGTGAAGCATTCACGGTCCAGGAAATTATCCTACACTTAGTGGTGCAGTACTCTCTGTTCTTCCTTATTCTGTATTCTGTCTGCACTGTACCTATTTCACACTGATTCTTTCCCTGTGATCATGTTGCTTGCAGTTTGAGATAACAGAGGAACCACATGGTAGATCAGTTGGAGAGTTTGTTCAAGAATTTTCTATGTAAGGATTACTGCGCTGCATCTTGTTTACCCCACCGAGAACTTACTGTGTTATTCCATCTTAAGTTCTTATTAAAACACCATGAATGCTCTGCAGTATAGTTTCTTACGCTACCCCCATTACTGCACACTTGTGTCCCTTCCAGTAGTGTATTAAGCAGCATGACAAACATCTGTCACATGTTGGTTCTTTTGTCTTCTCTACAGGAGGAGGAGTGTTTGCAAAGGAGTCATTTTGCATTTATCTTGGTCAGTACCTACACATATCTGCACAGAAAGAGACAGAAGCACACATGCGTTGCTAAGCATTTGTTAAAGGACATAGAATCAACACAAACGTGCCTACTACTTAGGTTGGAAAGTGGGGATGTTTGATATGTTCTGTAGTTTCTGTGGGAGCTCATTGTGTAGTGTTATGTTACTTCACAAGAAAGCTATGACAAGAATGAGCAAAAATGAAACAAAAATATTTGTGCCCTGTCTGCTGTATGAGAGACAGTAGTCAGGCTCACTACTTTAACCTCTTAACAATTCTGTATTTTATTTTGTTGGCCATTTCATCACTTTTTCATCAATGCTGAGAATATAAAAGGAGGAATAAGAGTGACCATTCAGTAAAATTATAGAACATTGAAAAGGTCAAAGGAATACTGTTTACTGTTATCTTTCAGAGAACATATGAGGCTATAAAATTGCAATGCCTCATTCTTGTGACAAAGATTGTAACAAGGACAGAAAGGCCTGCATAAATCCAGTGAGTTTGACAATGACTACAAGAATGGGAAATAGTACAATTTAATCCATTGTTGTTACAGCTTTTAGATTGTAATCGGTTGGTTAATGGCCATGAAGTTTTAGATGACCTTTGTTTCCTTCAAGTGACCTGATAGTTGGTTTGTGACTATTTTGAGGCAAGTTGCAAGTGAGAAAGTGTAATGTTTTATTTATTTTACTCTAGTCAAGAGTCCAGTGAATTTATTAAGTTGAAACTGCAGGATGCCTGAACTTGTCCAAGTCAGTTGTTTACTCGTAACTCACAGAAGGAGCATTTCCCATACTTCATTTCCTATACCAACTGGAGCAGTGATATAGCATGATTATTTCAAAAGCCATCAAGCTCAGGCTATCTATTTTTATGGCCTCGTCTACAGGCTTCTCTGGATTCTTCACATGCTATGCCAGCAGAGCTTTTGGTTATTGTTATGGACGAGCATTAGACTGCAGAATTTGAAATGAAAGCACAGCTGGGAGGGTGTTTGGAGAAGTGTTGCTTCCTGCTGTCCCTGGTTCCCTTCCCAAGGCAAATGCTATTGATGAGTTTGGGGAATAGACTTAGAGACTAGGTGGACATTTGCTCTAACTTAGTGAGGCTGCTCTTAGGTTCGTATAGGATCCACCTTTCTCAGTCTAACTTAACTGTCTTAAATATATTCTCTTCACTAGCTGTTTGGATTTCTTCTATGGCTGATGAGGGCAAACAGGCACCTCTGAAGGGGCATGGCAGGTGTCTGGTAGTTAGCCCCTGTGATTATACAGGAATCTTAGTAGATGTTTATCTTTTAGATGGCTACATTTAGGTGAGAAGAACACTAATACAAAGGATGTAATTCATGTCCTACTTCTTCATAAGGGCTTCGACTGAATATTGCTTGCTGCAAATTCCACATTCAGTTTGGACTAAATTCATTTTGTCTGATACCTTTAAGAATGAATTAGAGCACTCCCCTTCTTAGTAAATCTCACTGTCTGTAATGAGAAAAATATCCTGTTATTGTAATACTCCATCTATGAATCCCGAACTCTACAAAATTTTGGTTTGAAGTATCAGAAGACTGTAGACTGTGTTGTTCGATAGTAGAAGTAGCATAGTAGGAGCCAGAAGTCTTAGATTAAGATTCTGTTTTAAAAACACTGAATTAAGTGTTACTACTTACCCTAGAGAGTTTCAGAACATGTACAAAGTGGCAATCAGATACAGACTGGCAGACTGGAGAGTTGTCCTGGTTTCAGCAGGGATAGAGTTAATTTCCTTCCTAGTAGCTGGTGCAGTGCTGTGCTTTGGATTTAGGGTGAGAACAATGTTGATAACACATTGATGTTTTTAGTTGTTGCTAGGTAATGCTTACACTAGTCAAGGACTTTCCAACTTCCCATGCTCTACTAACGGAGAAGGCTGGAGGAACACAAGAAGCTGGGAGGGGGCACAGCCAGGACAGCTGACCCAAACTGGCCAATGGGATATCCCATACCATGTGACATTCCATACCGTGTGACATCATGCTCAGTATAAAAGCTGGGGGAAGAAGAAGGAAGGGGGGAATGTTTGGAGTGGTGCTGTTTGTCTTCCCAAGTCACCGTTACGCGTGAGGGAGCCCTGCTTTCCTGGAGACAGCTGAACATCTGCCTGCCGATGGGAAGTAGTGAATTAATTCCTTTGTTTTGCTTTGCTTGCGTGCGTGACTGTTGCTCTACCTATTAAAGTGTTTTTATCTCAACCCACGAGTTTTCTCACTTTTACCCTTCCGATTCTCTCTCCCATCCCACTGGTGGGGGGGTGAGCGAGCAGCTGCGTGGTGCTCAGTTGCCAACTGGGGTTAAACCATGACAAGAGTGTAAGAATGAGATAATAACTTGGTCAGCATAACAGGCAACAGTCAAACTGCCTAATGATTGCCCTGTGAGATTTTTGTTTGATGAGTGCTGAATAAAAGGCAAAAGACAGTCATCGAGGAGGAGGAGGACTTGGCTTTGCAGGAGCTTATTTGGGAGCTCTTCTTCTGTACCACAGAGCATGTGGGGAAGTCAAAGCCTTTGCTTGAAGTCATGACAAGTGAGTAATGGGCCATCCAGTGCAACCACTGACCTTCTAATACAGAATGAGGGGTGAGAGATGGGGAGCTGGAAGGAGATGGCTGCCCAATGGCGAGCCAGCCAGCAGGGGTTTTGGCAGTGAAGACAGCAGACTTGTGCTGCATGTAATGCAGAAAGGGGTCAGGGAAGGAATAGGATTGTGCTGAGGTTTGACATGGTCCCAGTAGCAAGTGGAGAGTGGGTCTTTATAAAGACCTTCTAGACAGGAGACAGGATTACATTTACCAAGGTCTGAGAATAGACTGCTGCAATCACTGAGACACGGTATAATGAGAACTTTAGCTGTGTGCACAGGTAGGAATGTGGGTACTTTTTGTTCATCTCCTCATCTTTCTGAATTGGTTGATCTGATCTATCATCTCACTTATTAAATTTAAGTTTTCAGTGGCTTTTTAGAACTAGAATTTTTAAACTGAGAGTATTTTTTTCCTGCTGCTTTGTTTTCTTAAACTACTTCTAATCCTCAGTTGGTCTGAAAAGATATTCACATGTTTAAGATTGTGTCATTCATTAAGACAATGAAGCTTTTAATTAAGAAGATTTAACATAAAGTTGTTTTAGGAGGGGACAGTGAAATACTCCAAATTTCTTACTCAAATCTTGTCTTTCAGATTTTATAGATGGTAAATATTATGCATTTGATCAGTATGTACAGATATCAGAAAACCGACAAATCTTTTAAAATAACCAAACATTTCTTTATTATAATTCAGTATTTGCTTTAAAAATGAAATTCTAATAGCTGGCAATATAATAAAAAGGACTATACCATCTGCTAGCTGTATATAATTATATTAAAAACATCAGTCTGTACTTGATTCAACAATTTTCAAGAGCCTGTTAACCTTTCAAATTAGATTTGTACTATCAATTATACTTAACAAGGAACTTTTTATCCATGGCTTTTATATTTCCTTAATTAGTTCCATAACTCATTTTAGGCATTTTTCTAATACAGTAATGTCACACAGTTATACAGCCCCAGCAGGATTTTCAGGGTTGTCTTAGAATCATAGAATCATAGAATCATTAAGGTTGGAAAAGACCTCTAAGATCATCCAGTCCAACCGTCAATCCAACACCACCATGCCCACTAAACCATGTCCCTAAGCGCCTCATCTACACGTCTTTTAAATACTTCCAGGGATGGTGACTCAACCACTTCCCTGGGCAGCCCGTTCCAATGTTTAACCACTCTTTCAGTAAAGAAATTTTTCCTCACGTCCAATCTAAACCTCCCCTGGCGCAACTTGAGGCCATTTCGTCTCGTCCTATCACTTGTTACTTGGGAGAAGAGACCGACACCCACCTTGCTACAACCTTCTTTCAGGTAGTTGTAGAGAGCAATGAGGTGTCCCCTCAGCCTCCTTTTCTCCAGGCTAAACAACCCCAG
>NW_008824755.1:209994-215215 GCF_000699105.1 Pygoscelis adeliae | reverse complement strand
TCCCTGTCTTCCAGCTCAGGGGGCTGAGTACCCTGAGGATAACTGGTCTGCCTGTTAAAGACTGAGGCAAAGAAGGTATTAAGTACCTCAGCCTTTTCCTCATCCTCGGTGACAATGTTCCCCCCTGCATCCAGTAAAGGATGGAGATTCTCCTTGGCTCAAAGTCCTCTCTAAAGTCACAGGTAAGAATTAGCCACACAATGGGTGGGGGGAAATACATTAAGAAATGTGGTCTTTAATGCGTGAATAAATATGCCACCCTAGATATTTCAGATTTATACTGTAATTTCATTATGACAAAGAGTAAAAACAAACGCATCAAAAGACAAACGCATCGTCAAGTCTATAGAGGACCCAAAGACTGAATCAAAGATTGCCCCAAAGCGTCCTCACAATAGGAAGTAAATGCTGACTACATGCAAAATACCTAGTGTTTTGGGGATGAATTCTTGGGTAAGATTCCAGGTTGGTGACAGCCTACTCCTTGTGGAGGAAAGGATGTGTTTAGACAACACAAGCCAGAATAATTCTTTTGACTCAGCAGGTTCGGCACCTTGGGACCGGCACCTTGCACTGTCTCAGAGCACCCCAGCTCCCAAGGCCAAAGGCACGGGGAGAGTTACTGCTCGGAGATTTTTCTGTGTATGAATGCTCGGTGTTTGCATAGCAAATGTCTCCTTCCTCCCTGTGGCACAACTTTGTAACAATGATCTACGCCTTAACTTTTTGTCATTTTAGTATCTTTTTTCACATTTCCTCCTTTGACACACAGTCATTTCTAGTGTAGTCACAGTAATAGCAACAGAACAAGACAGCCTTAGTGGCATCCACAAAATCAACATACAGACATTGAAAAGAATTTAACATATACAATGATGTATGAATCTATTTGGTGATTTATGATAACCACATATCATAAGTGATTATCTTTTACCCAATTCTGTGGTCATGTTCTTTCAGAATACAATCAGCATACTTGTTCCTGTATTGTCTTGCTAGGGTATCCATCACAAGCAATAATTTCATCAGGCATTTTTGAAGTTACCTGACCTGAAAGACAATATTTCTACGTGCTGCCATGATCATAACACCTGAGAACCTCAGAAAAAAATAATGAACAGTCTCTGAAGTATAGTCTTTATCTTACAGATATAGATCTCAGTTACAGAGAGCTTAAGGGTGGATTTAATTTCACTGAACACTACCATGTAAGAGCTAGGCATCAACCTCAAGCCAATCATTAAAGCTCCCTCAAAAGTTAATGAAGGGAATGCACTTCCAAAGGTCACTTAATTACGTTCCAAAATGCCTAATAGCGGTAGGATGAACTACCTGCTGGAAGTCAATTGCTCTCTCCCTCTTATGATTACTCAGGAGTCCTAAATGCAAGTTTAGGCTTCAAGCCTTATTTCTGCGTTCTTAGACTACAATCCCCCACCTATTTCAGGATGTCTGAGCAGACTTTTCCACGTCTGAAGCACATGATCATTCTTCCTTCCTCCAGGAAAGCCTTCAGTCGTATGGTACCTCAAAGGGAGGGAAACTCTACTGATCATAATCCAGCCTATGAAATTTTCTGTTAAGGCACTTATGATAAAAAATTGTAGACAAGAAAGAAAATTGTAAGGTGCAGCATGACTTGCAATTTTAAAGAATTCCACTTTTTCCACTGGATAAATGGATGACTTGGCTAGTTAGCAAACGTGCAGATGTCAGCCTGACTACTACCCAGATATTTTGTGGTATGTCAGCAGCAGGCAGGATGCCAGGATGTTTAATGTTGACATTATCTATGTGTGATAGCTTGAACAATGCGATGTTAGCTGGGGAAGGAAATACCATGTGCATCTGTTCATCAGTCCTGCTGACCAAAAGGAAGCCTCAACAGGAAGCCTCAGAAATTGTGACAGAACTCATGAATAACCTGAGAGCACAACACAAACCTGTTCTGGATTTCCAAACTTTAATCAGGCCCACCAGATTTGGCACCAGGTCCAGTACAAAAGAATTCAAAGCACAGAAAAGTGCATGCATAAGTATTTAATCACAAGTTGGAGCTTTTTCTGACACCTTCCACTTCAGCAATACAGCATCATCCTTGGCTGGAGTTTGTCAATGAGCAAAGTGTACTATTAAGAAGTTTACTAGTTATTTTCTTTCTATTAAATCAGATTCCTCCCTGTTCCTCTTTTCTCCTTCACTTATTTTTGTTCGTGATTTTTTTTTCAGGGTTATAACACTCCAAATGTGCACAGTAAATATTATCTAATTCCTATTCTTTTTCTAGAAACTTTCCTGCCCTTATTAATACCACACAACAATGAAACAATGACAGGCCTCAATCTTTGGAAAGTGAGTTTAAAGCATTCTGTACAACTCATAAAATTTAGCTCACCTAAAAGCTTGAATTTAGAGGCCCCTCTGTGTGAGAGGCAGACACATTTGTTGAGTATGTTTTTCCAGTAACTATAGGCTTAGTTACTATCATATCATGTAACTACAAAAAGGGTAGGTTGGAAGACATTTGCAGAGCAATGTATTTGTCTATTTGTTTGTCCATCTTATACATGCATCTAAAAGTAATGATGTGGGGTATTTGAATCATCTGCTAGCAGCAAGTATTCTGAGCAAGAAAATGTTTTTCCTGTATCATATCTCACTATCTGCCACACCCTTCTATTGCCTTTTCCTCTTAACTAGGCTGCAGCCCAAAGTGTAAGGATAAATTTGGGACTACGTTCTAGACAAATTTTCAGAGGCTCTAGTTCATTTTGGCAGCACGTGTGAAAAATTTCTCTTAGTTCCCAAGGAAACCCTATGTCCTGCTGCTCTTCAGAGGACCTTTCCTAAAAGTTTTGGCTTCATCACTCCAGCATAACTCAGGTGCTGAAGGGAAAAGCAGGAAGAGGGACCAAAGATATGCTCATACTTCACTAACACTGTAGAGTTTAGTGATAACTTGAAATGTGAAGGGTTTAACTGCATGCATTAACTAACTGGAGAGAAGTGAAGCTGTCATGGACCGAGCGCTACCTGAAATTCATGTTGCTGTTCCTGTTTGCTTTCTCTCTTATAGAAATGAAGAGCAGAGAAGAAAGGTCTCTTAAAAATAGATGAGGAGGGTTATGCAATCTCCGATGAGAAATCAAAAGGAAGATTGTGTTTATACTTTCTGTGGTGTGGAGTCATGTAAAGCGTGACTCAAGTCATTTAATCTTGCTTTTGTAACAGTCAACAATACTTTGATTGGTAATTAGATGAGGTTTTATTAAATATATGCACTGGAAAATTAAGTCTTTAAATTAAAGTCTTCCATAAAAGGACATTTTTAATGTTCCCTCCTCCCTTACAGATTGAATTTTTATCAGCTAAAGCAAATAACATGTAGCTGAGTGAAACTAGTGTGCTGCTCACGAAGAAAATCTAACCTGAAACAGCTTTTCAGAGAGCTTAAGCAATGTCTCGACATCAATTGATTTAAATACACAATTCACAAACTCTTAGATTGACTTTTTTATATCTCCATCTACACTGCACAAGTTACAAACATCTTCAGACACTTTGGCATTTTCTTAAACCCAAATGACTAAATGCATGCTCCACAAAGAAACAACTGCAATGCCAGCATTCCTCTTTTATTCCACATACTCTGAAACACCAAGTTAAGGGGAAAAAAATCAGGATTCGGAACACTCTTAAAAAGCTCAGGTCTGTGCTTTTGCCTGAGCTGTGGTGAAAGCTGAATCCTAGAGACATGTACCCTCCACAGAAATAGCTCAGTCCTTATGTCCAGTATTAAAAGGAAATTTTGAGCTTATCATCTGATTTCAGTTATTTTAACAGGACACTAGGAAAAAGCCAATATTTGAAGTATCTACACCAAAGCTATGTAGAGCTTTAAAAACCAAGGACATGTTAAATTATATTCTGAAGTGATTAGGAAACTAGTATGTTCTGTGGCCTTCACTCTGGACCAGGATTAAACTATTAATCTAGTTCTGGGGTGGCTGGCTGGGATATGATATATCTACTTTTACATTTTGTACTTAGAATAGTTTTCCCAATGATGTCTGCAAAATACCTATATTAAACCACATTGTTTACAACCTTACGCATGATGGGGTTTGTCTCTGTTTTCTGGTATAAATCTGTAGGAAACAGCTAAGTCAAAATCTTTACAATACTTAATGCACCTCAGTACGGAAAGAAGATAAAGCAATAAATAAGGAGCAAGACGTTCTGTAGAAAGTTTGTGCACCTAATTGAAGGAGGATGGTATACTGACAGCTATTACATCTAGTACTCTAAACACAACTGCCAGCTCCAGAGACCTCTGGAGTTCTGATGACCAGAAACTGGAAAGAAGCATCGGGAAAGGATCGCTTCATACTTGCCCTACCTCTTATACTCTTTATTTAAGGCTCTTCAGAGAAGATAGAGCCTCAGTTAAAGCAAATACACCCAGCTCTATATAGCTGGAAGAAATGAAAGCTTCATTCCCTATTGGTCTGCTCCCTTCTACGTATATTACATTCACTTTAAAATTGCAAGGAAAATAAAGAGTGGATGACGTGAAATAAATCCCATCATATTACAAGAACAAGTCTAATTCTTTTTCAGATCAATGCTATCATGTACATGCACAGAAAAAGCACTCCTGGCACATACTGGGACATATTCAAATTTTCCAGGAGTATTTTGTCTGACAGATACATTATAATTAAGTTAATCAAAATACATTGCAAAGCCCCTAAGTCATAAGAAACCTTAGTCCTGTACAGCAGCCAAAACTTTTCAAAGCATTTTCAAGCTTTTTCCACAAACTGTGTTTCCCACACTTTTTGGATGATGGCATAGTGTATGGGGGAATCAGATATTCTTTTGTGTCCAATCTGAACTGCAAGTTTCCCCCGCAGATAACGTCTATGAAAACTGTATAGGTTGGGGGGGATTTTTTTTTCCTCTTAAACAGTCAAGATAAACTGTATTCTTTCACAGTTGGCAGCTGAGTCCCAGCAGATCTCTATCTGCATGTAGTGTGACTATTTTTAATCCAACAATGAATCACCAGCAAGAGGACAAGACAAAACGCTGAAGCACACATTCTAGGTAGTTGAACTACAGAACAATCTCTATTCAGTAATGTGGTTATTTCTGGAAGAAATTAACCACATGAGCAGCAGGTGCGTATGCTAATAGAATGACTTTGTGTTTTAATTAA
>NW_008824755.1:200001-209928 GCF_000699105.1 Pygoscelis adeliae | reverse complement strand
GTTTACTCAACTTTTTTAAAGACCACCAAAAAAACCTGTAATCTCTTTCTTTCCCAGGCTACAAATAAAAGATCTCAAGAACCTTAAAAAAAAATAAGTAGGGAACACACTTAGTAGATCCTATACCTACATGATAAACACTTGCTAGGTACAATTTCAAAAAGGAGCTTCTATAACAGATGGTGCTATCTGAACTCCCATCAAAAACTGTTTTATCTCAGATAATGCCACTGATTCTACTGAGTGTAATATGTGATGAGAAATTTTACATTGACTGTCATGGCTGTAAGAAAACTAATCTAACCCAGTAGATATTGTAAAGTACCATTTGAAATAGAGACTACAGACCCTAAAGAAAAAAAGAAGATAGATTTAATGAGACATCGACTTCCTAAGCTTAAGCAACAAATACAGAATTTTCCTCAAAGGATTTACAATCTCTAGACCCTCTGACTACCTTGCATCACGCCAAAGGTACTCTAATAACAGATGAGATCTGCTGCTGCACAACTGGCCTCGCTTCTGTCCTGAGTCCCTCGCAGCTACAACTGCTATTGCTATTATTCAGTGATTCACCAATTATTCTGTACTATTCAGTACTATTTTCTGCTGTGAAAAAGCTTTACGATGTTGGCAATATTAAGTTAATATTACAGAACTGAAAATAATAATGCAGGCAAAATACACTTGCTATTTCTTTAAGTATATTCACAGATTCATCATTGGGCTTTGCCTATTCACTCCAGTTGAAGAGAGAAAATTGCAGGGGAAACAATTCAATTCCCAGGCAGTTGAAACCCTTAGACCTGAAGGCGATTTAGCCAAATGTAACACTGACATCTAGAAATACAGACACAGAAACAAACAGCCAAATTCAGAAACAATGTGCAGATGCAACTCTGTTAAGACCTCTTCTCCAAACTGTGCTCAGCCAGCGCTTCTGAGACTCCTCCAAAGAACACAATAAGCTCTTTGTATGAGATACTGCTGTAAATTCCACCTTTGAAAAAAGAAACTTGGTTCACGCTTAAAGAGAATAATGCACACCAAGTGATGGCATTTTAGGCAGCTTTTTTCAATCGTTCTTCATGCAAAATTATACAAAACCAGATTCCATTGCATCTATCTTAAATGTAACTCCAGTAGAGAGACATGTTTCCCAGAAAATAAAGAAGGGAGATCATCCTATATTACAGGAGAGATGTGTCAAGTACATGTCACATAGCTATTAAATTGAAAAATGGAACTCGCAGGAAAATCTGAGGATGTTTTCGAGAGCTAAAAGCCTCATTTTCACTTCCTTCTCTTGTGCAGGCATAACTTTCTTATAATATTTCAATAAGGATTTTATTTTTTTCAAGATTCTCTCTGTCCATCATCCATGTGAGATTTGTGATATTCTGTCAGCGTAGCACCTCTACTGCATCCTGGAAAAGCTATTTCAGCAACTTTCTCAGAAATGAGGAGTGCGTATAAATCAAGGTTTGTAAGGAACAGTTAGCAAATACAGCTTACAGTCCAGATGCTGGTCTGTCTGTAATCATAAAAATAAAAAAATTAAGTAATATTCAAAGCAGCTGGTTTGTCTTGAAACAGCCAGAGATCAGGAAAATAGACCAAGAAGTGGTTTGGTTTTTTTCTCCCTTAAAGCAAAGATTTGATTTTAGAAACACACTTATAAAAGCCATCTAGTCTGAATCTAACTTACCCAATGACTTCCCCAGTTCCTCAAACTAGCAAAGTAGCCGATAAGAAAACCTATCTTGAGAGACAATAGTTATTATATTGGCAGGAATTGGCACAATGGGTAATTTTGCTAGAATTAATCAGAGCCATGATGGAGTCTTTCCGTATCTATGCAAATGTCAATGCATTTGAAGTCTGTGTTTTCTTTATAGCGTTGTAACACGTGTTACTGTTGCTTGTGGTTTACTTGCCCTGTGTATTTGAATCTTAACCCTGAACACTTAAAACACAGGAGATTTTAATACCAAACCTATTGAAATCACAATGAACTTCAGAGGAGGCTTTCAGTCCAAGGAGTCCATAAATAAAGAGCAGAGCAGAAAAATAGCCACTTTTGAAAATAATACTTTTTAGAAAGGCCCTAACAATCGCAATATACTATTCAAAATGTTAGCTAAACAGAAGATACACTACTCAGAGACAATAACCACAACCAAGTATCTGTGGTCCAACTGTGTAAGAGATGGAATATGAGTTTTTGAGAAGAATATTACTTTTAGGTTTATCATATGCTTTATCAGTAAATTTTAAGCAAAATTGAACATTGTCTCACGTTTCTCTTTTCTCCTCTTAATTTTCTACTTGACATTCATATATTTTTACAGCTAATTCTCCTGTCAATGCTCCTCAAAATTTCAGATTTGAACTCAATAATTGTTAGAATTTTATAAATTAAGTGATCCTCATATTCCATGATAGACACTGACTGCCAAAAGATGCAGAATATTAATCAAGAGGAAGCTAGGCACAGTTTACTACCTCTGACCACACAGAATTTCTCAGAAAACATACTCAGCAAGTAATGAATTTTGCCTACCATCAATTATTGTTCTGCATGAGGTCTACAGTCTAGTTATACAGAAGATTTAACAGGATTATAACAAGAACTCCTTTTACCTTTATAATCTCCAACTGAGGACAGTTACGTGGCTAAATTACTCATCCTTGGCACAGCCTCATTTTGCTCTGAGAGTTGATAAGTGAAAAAACAAAAAAACACAGACCTTCGATTCTAGCTGAAATTAGTTTATTCTCAACAGAAATGTTATTTCCGTTGAAATGTGCAATATGCAAACAAGTATTATGCACTTTTGCTTGTTTCTTTCATATTTAGCCTCCCAGAGCAATAGCATCAATTCTCAAAGAGATATAGCTAGATGACATTTGAGAAAATTATATGTCAATGACTTTATTTCTTCTTAAACTGAGACAAAGTTATATAAGAAAATTAAGATTTTAAAAGCAGGATTTTTGACAAATTTTGAGAACTTACAGAAATATTCTTTTTTTCCTTGAAAAAACCACTATCAATTTCAAACAACCAAGACATTGAAGAATAGGACAGCAGAAGGCAATTTTAGCCTTTATTATGGAAGAACTCTCAACTTCCTACAGTCTTAATATACACAAATATACATGATGAGACACATGAAATAAATATAAATTGACTTCCAAACAAAAATTTAATGAAAAAGAAACAAAACAGTGAAGCATGTCACTGAACATGCACCCAAAGTGCTAGCTGCTCAGAAAATGCTTCTGTGTGCAAGTTACCTAATATCCTACCTTCATAAGATTAACAGTTTTGCTTCCATATTAGAAAAGAAAGTTGTAAATCTGATAGAACTCACTGTGCGGTTGCTGTGGAAAAACACCAAATTAGATCTTTGGTTTTTTTTCGCCTCTGCTGGTATTTACTTGGAATATATTTCTGACAAGTTTAGTAGCTAATCCTCCTCCTCTTATTTCTTACCAAGTCACTTAAATATTACAAACAGATATATTATTACACATACTGGTGAAAATATTCAGAATTTGAATGCTGCACTGCTCAGTAGAAAATTCACTGTACACAGACTGGGGTTTTATGATCCCCCAAGCCCAAATTTACAAAGCCCAATGATGCCACTAAGAAATATATGAGCTTGCTGATGGTAGATTTTACTTCATGAAATACAATTCCTTCCTCTTGCCATTTGGATGACATACAATACACTATATATTTGTTTTTGCTGGAAAAAATAATTTCTTGAAGTACACAGGGTTTGTCACACCAGTCTTATGGATTTTCTTGCAATCATATTTTGAGAGTATTATCTTATCTGTGCTAAAATAACAGTCAGAATTTATTGGGGGAAGAAGGTTTGAAAAACCTTTCTAGTAGAAATATATTTATTCTAGCTGAAGACCTTTAGTATTACTCAGATTTTTGGAATCAGAGAGATGCAATTTCATTTATTGAGTGTTTTCTCTGTGCTTTGCAGCAGGATAACATCAAGAACAAAATGAAACTGTTTTATAATGTAATGCACATGGAAACAAAATGCATTTAGAAATCTGATTTTATTATTTCGGTCCAGGTAAATTCAGAAACATCAAGACACACCAGTAAGAACTGATTGCTGTCATACGTGGCAATATTTGATGATAAAACTCTACCACAGGGACTGTGTAACTGCTTTTGGCTGACTTTTATGTGCATGTCCACTTTTTAAAATCTGCAAGAAAACCCAGAGTGAGGAAAAAACTCATTTGGGCATATTTTGTCCCTCATATGAGTTGAAAACTAATTATGTGAACAAACCTTTGAAATATGGTCTAGCAGAAAAACAACTGTTTTTTACCTTTGGCAATGCTGCTTTGGGTCACTACATTTACAGCAGGTCATTGAAAACAATTAACGGTGTTCTACTGGACAACCTACTGTGGGCAGAAAAAATACCCTTCCAACATAACTCTCATGAACACTGAAATATGAAAGCTAGGTTCTTTCACAAATCTTTTGAGAACTGCATCAAAGAGAGGGAGAGCAGAAAATGTGAGTAAGATACAGGGAACAAAAGTCCTTTTCATACCTCTTTCTTGCTAGCCCCCAGTACACTTCAGGGTGTAAGTTACTGAACATCAGTGGCTGCTCCAACTTGCAGCAGCTTCCCCATAGATACTTGTGGTGTCTCTGTGATTAGGACAGAAAAGATAAAAAACATTTTCCTCAACCCTCTTTTCTGCACTTAGCATGTCCTTATGAGAGGGATGACAAAGGGTTCCGTATGGTCCGTTCCATCCTGAAGGATCAGCATATAGGACACAACACTCTCAACTCAATAGCCATGTAAAACGTGTTCAGCCAAACCACAGGTTTGCTCTATAGGTGATAGGCTGATATGCCCAGCAAGTCAGACCATGACTTAGACAAGTTGAATGTCCTCTGGTGACATCTCTTCTGCTGATTATCAGGGAATGCAGACTGCTGGTTTAAAACAAGCATCTAACTTTTAAATAGCTGAGGTTAAGTGGGATCAATTCACCTACAGTATTAGGGAAGAGGGTCAGTTTGATCCAAAAGCTGCACTAGTAGCTTGAAAACACAACCCATGAGAAGATGAGAGAGAGTGGGTCCGGGAGGAGGAATAGAGAAGCAAATCAGATTACCAGAAGCAGCAGAGGAATGGCTGAGTGAAGATGTGAAGTTACACCTTAACTTGTTGCCATGCAAAAGAAACGCCTATCCTAGCATTTGGGACTAATAAAGGGGAAGCAGATGTGACTGTGGAGCTTTGTGGTGTCGCTTATTTTCTCCCCCTACCTCAATATCTCAGGACTGGAGCTGGAACACTGCATCCCCCTTTTTCATCACCCTTGAAGGTCTGGGGAGCAGCTGCAATGACATAGGGCACTGCTTTCAGGGCTCAAGTGGAGGCCAACTCACAGCGAGCTGGAAGGACTGAGCAGAAACTGGCAGTACCCAGAACTGGGAGTGGAGGACTGCATCTGAAAGAGCCTTATATAAGAGGCCACTGTAACCTATTGTTGAGCTACAGGAAAGGTGATTTTCCACAATGCTGAGAAATTAGACGCTGTAGGAAGCAGACTGCTTGTAACATTACCTGAGAGCAGGATTCATCTCTTTAATCACCCAGTTTAAGACAGTCATCTGGACTCTTGCTATAATTGATGGAAAAAGATAAACACCACCAGAGGTGATTCAGCCCACCAATTCTAGATAATTACCTTAGGAAGATATAAGCCATCCTCTGGAGGTGCCTATTCTTTTCTATTGATTATTGAGCGAGCCCAGAGCACTTGCCAAGGCCAGCTGTCAGGTGATAATTAGGTTAGGTGAGGCTGAACAAGCAATTACAGAAAACAAACTGGAGACTTGTCTAGTTTAGGAATTGGTCCCATAGCCTTTTCAGAGTTGTAGGAAGTATCCCGCACAGAGATTTCTTCTTACTGAAATAACTTCCATATTTTCTTTTTCCTTGCAGAAAAGCAGAAGCAAGGTCATAGGAAAGGCATGCCTACACACTACTTCAAAAGATACAGAAACCGAGACTGATGTGAGAGGAAACACGGAATATGTGTATGCACCAACACATGACTCCAGGATGTCTTTGAAAAACTTTTACAGGGCCTTCCATAGTGTTGTGCCTTTTTTCAGAATCTGCACTTACAATCTGCAATTTATTTATTTATTCAGAGAAGATATAAGGAGAAAGAAATAATACTGGGTTCAAGATTGATAAACAAGCAGTTCATGACACGTTTCAGTCATGGACATATGCAACTGGTCACAAAATGTTCATGCATTAGCATTTCTAAAGCTTCAAGTGGTATTTAAGTTATGGTAGAAGCTTTTCATTCTTGAGAGAGGAGTCTTCTGGGGGAGAAGGGTAGACTCCTCTAAAGTAACAACAAACACAAGAAAATAGTAGAAACATAAAATTGCTGTGTCCATGAATTTAACCTAATGAAACAAATAAATGTAATTTCATTTCTAAAACTCAACCTTGCTCCGCCTGTGTTTACATTCACACACATGTGCACATAGTTGCATGTTCTCTGCATAGGTCCTACAGCAATTACAATCTGAAGAATTCAGTCACAGAATTGCCACTGAAGGTCAGAAAGGTGATCTTAAGATGTCACCTTGTCTAGGTCCCTGCCTGAAGGCGTATTCCAGCCTCTCTGCCTTCTCTAGCCATCCGACTCCTGCAGGTCACTATCCCCATTATCATTAGAGTTTCCCTAATGCCAAGCTCTCCTGTTGCAATTTCAACCTAACACTTCCTATCCTGCCTGCGGTGAACATGCAGAATATTTTGTTACATCTCCTCTGCAGCACTGCTTCACTTATTGTCTCCCCTCTATCAGCATTCCTCTTGGGGGAAGAGGGGAGGTGTCTAGCCAGCAAATTTCCATCTCTTCATTAGTAAAAGAGCAATATCCTTAAATATAGATCTTGGGTAGATAATGTCCTAATTCATATTTAAGAACTGGTATCCAGTACAGATAAAATTAGTCTGGCATTGATTAAACTTGTTTTGCCTATGTAATTGATAAATGTTAACTACGTACAGGCTGTAAATGAAGACCTGTGTAACCTTTTTAGGTTTCTAATCCAAATTTTAACTAATTATATTCTTAATCTCTCTAGCTCTGCCTCATTGCAGCAATTATTTGCAATGAAGTTGATGCGACTTGAGATAGTCAGGTTTTGATTCAGAGTGAAATAATCGCTAGTTACAAACAATTGCCCAAACAAGTGTCAGACTTACCAAGCTCAGTCAACAGCACTGGTGTTTTCCTATATTCTCCAGTCAAGGTTTGTATTAGAATTATGGATATGTCTGTATGTATGTGTGTTGGGCTTGATTAATTAACCTGTGATTTTCAGCTATGAAGGCTAGCTTGTGCAGTGAATTTTCCTAAAACGTAATCTAGAAATATCACATGGAGCCATTAAAAGCAATACATTTTGCTCTCTCACCTCATGCTCACTTTGTACCAAATGTAATCACTTTCTGCTTTTTGTCAGACAGCTGTGCCCTGAGATTCTGACCCTTACCTGTTGCTGTAAATTCACCTTCCACATGCCTGTATCTAATGTATGAGCAATGTAAAATATTTTTAGCTTTGTTAGACCTTGTTACAAACATAGGGGCCGAGGCATTATGCTCAGGAAACAAAAAAAACCTAAAATGGGAACAAGACTTGTTGTACAAGAAACAAAAGAAAGAAAAGCAAGGAAAAAAGCAAAACAAAGGAACCGATCATGTATTAAAGATCTATTCAACCAAATATGGCAGCACTCCAGCAACACACAGTAGTTTGAGCAGAACTTTAAATATGTGAGTTGTCAAACAGAAGTCAGGAGGTTAAATGATTTGCTGGACACAGAACTAAATAAACCAGATGTATTATTTCATTTAAAAACAGATTTGTTCCATAAGGCCTTCCTGAGAAATATTCTAGATCATATGGGTCCTTAGAAGTCAGCATTGATTTTCCTATCAGCGAAAACGAAGTGAGAAAATATGCAGTGAAATGAGAGGGATCATCCAAATGATTCATGAGTTATGCAGTGATTTCAGTTATTTATAAACTACTATTTTTTCTGGAACGACTTTGTTCCAAGTCCTTACTGCAGGCCACCCAACTGGTATGAACATCATGAAAATTAATTTCAGTCTAAATCACTGCTAAACTGGCAGAAGTCATGCCTGAGAACAGAAAGCATCATCATTTCATCAACAAACTTCCTCCCATACTTTAATGATATCCTTCTTTAATTTTCTACCCTGCTTCCATAAAGCATATACTTCTCATTCCTCTACGCTGAGCATAGCAGACGATGGGCTGATGGTGTTCACCCTCTGAAAACTCCATTAAAAAAGCATTAAGATTGTGACATAGGACAATAAAAGCAATGGAGAGCTCAGTTCCTGGAGAAATGTACCATGTGTCATCTCACACTTACCCAACACAACACATTATGCAGTTGGGGTGCTTACTTATGCTGAGGTGTTGAGAAATGTAGATATGCAAGGATAGACTGGGAAGCCCAGCGGTTAAAATAGGGATTATTAATATATTTGTTACTATTATGTGTCAGATGCATGAATAAAGCAGGATAACCTGTGATCTATTTAAATGAAAAATATAAAACTTGTCTTTTGTAATATTTAAATTACATGTATAGTGAGACAATGCTTAACTCTATTATTTCACTGAGGAATAGTCTTGTTCTTATTTTCCCTTTCCTCTCCACTTCCCTGCCTACCCTTTACTCATTTCCCTAAGAAGAGTATATATACAACAAAGAATGCAACTTTCAGCGCAGGCTTTGGTGAAGTTGAGAGGAACTTTAGTGGACACTGACTCTTCAGATGCTGACTGACCTGTCTGAAAAACTGCATCACTCTGGAAAATGCAAACACCACAGCCGTTAGCAACCTACATCTTTCATCAAAATTCTGCCTTCCTGTGGCCTGCTTGCTGAGACAAGCAGCTTGTGACTGTGTTTGCAGCAAGCTTTTGAGAAAACTAATCAGAAATTTGGGCTCTAATGGTCACAGTCTGAATTTCTCCTCCTTTTAGCATAATAGTTAACAAAGTTGGAAAAATACATATTGTGAACAAATCCTGCAATGAAGATAGTCCTCTCTTTGGTCTTTGAGATGGTTTTAATCTACTTTTTAATCTTAAGAAGTTGCTAAAAACATCAGAAAAGGATTTCAAAGCTACTCATTTGCTTCTGTTCCTGCTCTGTGCAAGGATTGTTCAATTCGAAATGAAACGAATGGGCCAAAGCTGATTTACTGAAGTAGCAATAGATGGGGCTCAAAAGCATCACTGAAACTCATTGCTACTGACCTCAGTGGGCTTGCAACAGGCCGTTAGAAAACCTCAGCTCTGTAAACAGTGAAAGAAAGGTCCTTAAGTCTCAACATACAGCTCAGGAGGAAAAGCCACAAACCCAAACAGTGCTAGTAAACCAAGCAGCCTCACCATATCAAGGTCCTACTTAAATAATCTTGACCTATCACTGCTTTTCATGCGGATGAAACAAAGACTGGGGCTGGCATTTTCTAACTGCCAACATTTTGTCCTAATAAATGCTTCTAAAATATGCCCTAATTATATAAAATAATAAACCAGGAACATTTTAAAAATATACAGTATGTGGATTGATTTGTACTTGTCACATTAAGTGATGTAAATTACAGACCCATGGTTTTGTAAGAGAAAAATTACACCACCTCTCAAAGTACATTTCATCTATAGATTTCAAAGTGTTCTAAGGAAGTCGGTAAGTGGGCATGTCGACTCTGCAAAGGGAAGCGGGGTGCAGAGGTGCAGGAGCCAGCGGAGACTGTGCTGGTGTCATGGTTTGGCACA
>NW_008824755.1:197169-199777 GCF_000699105.1 Pygoscelis adeliae | reverse complement strand
GGACTGACGTGGCTTCTCTAAGGCTTCACAGCAGGCCAGCTTGTCAGTCATTCAGAGACCACCAAGAGGAAAGCAACAAGAAGAGTCAGTGAGCTAGAAAGCATGAGCTAGAAGAAAAGACTGAAGATTCTGGGATTTTTTATTTTAAAATGTGAACCCTCTATGATAAGAGTTTTCAATTATGCAAAAGGTTGCTGTCAAAGGAAAGGGACAAAACTATTCTTCACAGGATAGGACAAGAAGGGTTAAACTGCAGCAAGGAAAATTTAGTTTAGACATTAGGGAAATATTTCTAGCTGTCAAGATAGTTCAGCACTGAAATCAATTGCCAAGGGAGAGTGGAATCTCAATCACAGGAGGGTTTTAAGAACAGGCTAGCTAATTAACCGTCAGGCATGGTTTAGATATAATTGCTCCTGCTGGGGCAGGGGGCTGAACTACCTGACCTCCTGAGGCTCCATCCAGCTCTACCTGCGCTGACCACAGGATGTCCAGAGTATCAGAATAATCTGTGTCCCTCATAAATTATATATAGGCAGAATATAAAAAACCCAAACAAGCCTAGAAGTTACTTACAGATGCTTAAGACATCTAATGCTATGTTGCTGCTATCTTAATAACTATAGAATTAAATCCATAATATTACCTCAGCAATAATAATATACTATCAACATTTTAATCTTATACAACTATGGATATTTGAGTCTTACATTGTAATGTATGGCATGAACTTATTTTTATATTCCATACAATTACAGTATTCAAACCTTTCATTCACAATATATCATGATCATATTTTTGTAGAAACTCTAGCAGGACCTGTGTGCTGTACATGCACATTATCCATGTATGTATACATAACTGCATGAAAGTGCAGAGGGAAAAAAGATGGTGGAAGTCAGTTCTTTGTAACACTCCATTCTGCTAATCACACATAAAAACCATGTAGCAATAACATGGTATCTCAGAGAGATAAGCCCTGACCCAAGCACTCCTGAAGAGCTTCAGCTTTGTTTCCAACTGGCAGATTGAAAGAAATATTCTTGCAGGATACTTCTTCCGCTATTGCACTATTCTACATAAATGAAAAATTCAAATTTGTGCAGTTGAGACTAATTTGACAAGATCCCTTTCTCTGCTCCATCTGTAATTAGCATCGCTGTCATGCTGCTACATTCCACTGTTCTTTTTTTCTTATAAAAAACTGTTCGAATTTATATTTCTTTCATTCCTCATAAATAAATGGTTAAGAGGCAAAAAGAAATTAGCTCCTTTACTTTAGGAAACCCCATTCTCTTTGTTAATTGGAACTGCAAAGGAAAAACAAGTTAATAAAACTAGTTTTAAAAAAATGATTAAATTGAAATATGCAAAAAATGTCAATCTTTCTATGAAAACCTGGAAAATATTTCTAAGAATTCTGCACAGAATTCTGTAGTTAATTCAGTGACCAAAGGGGGCTATATAAGTTTGACACAAATGAGTGAAAGTGGATATTGTTGGAAGAATTGCCTAAACTCACTTTATAATTATAAAACATTCAATATAGGCAATAAAGTTGCATGAAAATCATTTATACAGCTGGAAATATTGGAGTGAACTGTAACATTATGCCATGACTCAGGCCATAGTGCAGAACTTGCAGTATTTTCACCGAAAATGGAAAAGTCCATTAGTTCTGTCTGGAAAACTACTTCCACTAACGAAGGAAAACTCACTTCATTGAGAGATTATGGAGCCAACCTCCCAGGAGGGCTGAGACACTGCCAAAACCCCAGATTACTATGTGTTACAGATCCAGACAAACATCTACAATATTTTCTACAAAATAACCATTCTTTACAATCACCCCTTACACATTACTAGTGTGTGGTATGCCCCCCATTTACCTCCATTACCACATACCATGGCCATCAGGGAAATACAGGCAAATGGTAGTACAGAGCTAATTAAACATGATTTATGGGAAGGTCAATAATTTTGCGTACAACATAAAGTTTCTTTGAGCGTACCCATATAATTATGTTATTCTACGTATCTGTGTTGAAGGAGTTCATCACCAGCAGCACTTCAGTCAATGGTAGGCAATGCTGCTGTACTCAAATATGGAGACATTTAGGAGTGACGTTACACACAAGCATAGACAAGCAGTTGCTAGATCTTAGGAAGCCTGGCTGTGATCGTGGCAGAGAGAGACACATCACAGCATTTACACAAACAGTACTTTGTGGGCTGCTAGACCCCACACTTGCAGGTACAAATACGCAGATTTTTTCCCCTTATGACAGCCAGTTTTGTTGACTGTCCCCACAGGAGAAGTTGTGCTTGTGAGGTTGAAGCTTCACCTCATGGTGAGTCTCATGCCAAGTCAGGGTGGCAATCTCAATACACCACCACACCCAATGGCCCATAGGAAAGCAGAGTGCAAGAAAGTCCCTGCTTACAAGCCTCTATCTAGTCTCCCTGTATAGTGGGGAGAGCCAGACCCTTCCAGGAAGTTACGCAGAGATCCAGGGTAAGTCTTCACTAGGCTCCTAATTGCTTTTTTGAAATCATCCTCTGGAAGCACCTCTTCCCATACAAGCTCCACAGACAACGCAGACCCATA
>NW_008824755.1:191551-197093 GCF_000699105.1 Pygoscelis adeliae | reverse complement strand
CATAAAGAAGTTATCCAGATTTCACATTAATCAAATTTTATGCACCTTGTAGTACCATGACTTCTTTAGTTACTTTTTCATTTCTCACATTATATGCCATATTGGGTATTAACAGTTCATATTTGTGTTTATAGTTTCCACTTAGTCCTTTACTATTATAGTTATAGTGCTGGTTCCAAAATGTTTTGTTTTGTTTTTTTTTCACTAGTTTTTAATTGAATAATACTGGTTACAGGATAAATTAGTAATTTGAGTCAAGTAAAGCTTTTTTTGTTTTGCTTTTTAAAATAAAATGAAGCATAGAATAATACATCAACACATACATACTGTAAAATATTTGAACTAGGTATTGAAACTTGTAGAAAAAATACTAATAATATTAATTCATAGTCAAGCCTGGGAATTCAATAAAGTAACAAGGGAAAACTGGAATCAAATCTAACTAAATCCCAAATCACTGTAATCTTTACTATGTGCATTGCTAACCAGTGCCTTGCTCTTTCTTGTGTTCTCTTTTCCATTTCAGACTCTGGGTACCAAAACAGAATATTTGACAAGCTCTGGGTGCCATTTTCCTTTTTATTGTACCACTTTTCTATATTTTTAATTTGTTAGAACTACACTACTTTTTTCTTGCATTACAACAGCAATTCTTCTGAAGGCTACCGATCCCTCAGTGAATACCAAACATGAAATGGGCTGCAGTGCAACATTTGTCAGTGAAATCCCCATAGCCTTTTATTTATCTGAGAAGGCTTTTTGGTAAATATTTCAAAGAACAATAGATGAAGACATCTTGAACGTGGACTCCTTATGCTGTAAACAAGACTTTTTTTATTTCAAAGCAAATATTTGTTTTATGAATTAAATAAAGTACCTTTAAAAGTTGTTTTCTTTTCCTAGGCTGTTTTCAAAAAAATTGTAGTTAGTAATCTCTACCATTTCACTTAAAAGTTGTTGCCAAAACAGCAGTATCAATTAAATATGTAGCTAGCAGCTTCCATGTCCCCATTTAGACGTACAGTAACTGCTCATTAATATATAACCATTTCAGAACTTCTGCAGTATTACAAACAAGGAAGATATGAAACCATTTGTTTGGAGTTGCAGGTTTCCAAGAACATGACTGAAACGTTTCATGTTGTACACCACTACTACTTAACAGACATGATAAAAGGAACGTGAGTGTTTACTACTTTCTCAATGAATGAAAAAACAACTGGCCAGTTTTTAAACCTAAGACAGCATTTATTAGCTCGTTATTGTGTGCTTCTAAAGGAAACACAGCAGTACTACTGCTGTACAGTACTAACATAGGATATTTTATCTAAGGCTATGCTAAATTACCTCTGTGGTTCCTGTCCATGATAAATGTTTGTCAGCTTAAGGGTGAGAGACCATAAAAACTCATTCTGTTACTCTGTTTTTTAAGCTTCAGGTATATTTATCTAAGTGCTACAATGGCAAGTCACTAGAAAAGGAGAATTCCAGACAGGAGAAATACCATTTATTCTGGTTCTTTAGTGACCATGAGGATGGATACAATGATCTGGATTAAATAAGAATCACTGCCTTCCTTGAGATGTTATATGCAACTGTACAGTCTCTCTGGCCTTTTATTTTCTTAGCTCTCTTAGATGTGGCTAGGTTAAACATGACAGAGAAACAAAACACCCTGCAAAAGGCCATGACAACAGCTTCCCTTAACCAGGAACTACTGGAAGTACTTACAGGAAATGCTGTCCTTACAACACAGCCCATGCAGTCTTATGCTGCATTGTACTCGGTCAAAATCACTGAGCAACTTCTAAAAATTGGTAAATGCAGTCTTCTAGTTTCACTAGTTACACACAACATATTTGGGCAATGTTGATGAAAGCTTTCTAGATTAATGGTATGTCTCTAAGTGCTATAGTTTATGACCTTTTAAACAATTGTAACAATTTAGATAATCTGTCAATCCATTTGTTTTTCTGTGAAGAAACACTATTAAATTTACTAAAATTAAATTTCTTTTACATAAGGTATATTTGAGAAAAACAAACAGAAATTATTTCTGACTCACTTTTATGAGTGCTTTCCAGAATCCAATGTCTGACACGAATTAATTCAACTGTGAGGGTTAAATTAAAAAAAACTACTGCAGAATCAGCAAAGTTTGAGCATCCTGAACACACCCCAGCCTCTTTATAAACCTAGAATTGAAAGTATTTCTGGCAATAATTTTAAAAATTAGCAAGAGAGATGTATCACTATAATAAATTGCCAAGTTGCTGAACTGAAACCTATGAGATAAAATGGAGCATGAAGAGTCTCTTGTCCTATCATCCTTGTTTGACTGAAATCTATTCCTTTTTTATTCCAAAGGTCTCTTGCTCAAAAGAGTGTTTTTGTTTATCTGTTTTCGTCTTTAATTGATCTTTATTGAATGTAGTCAGGCTATGCTTCCCATCGTCAATCTATGGCACTGTGTCTCCTGCAGGAATCCAACTGTCCTGCTGAGCGTTCCACTGTAAACTAAGCCTTGAGCAAATCCACAACAATTCTTATCAAGTTCACAACTACTCTACCCAACATACGCTCTTTTAGCTCATACCCTCAGAATGGTAATTTTGGTCATTCTCTGCATTCCAGGTTACTGAGCAGATCTTTAGCTCCTCCTGGATTTGTAACCTTTGAAGCCTTGTCATGTAGTTAGGGGCTCTAAGTGTTGGCATGGTTACATGTGTTCTCTAATCTCCATTTAGTTCTACAAATATTTATTTCTCCATTCTTGCTGTGCTACCAAGGCTATGCACAGCCTATTAGTGTTTCCTTTCAGAGAAAACCTGAAGCTCAGTATCTAGTTTGTTAATCCAGATTAAGTACTAAACACACATTGAAAAGCAACACTTCACCAGTGGCTAAAATAACTCTCCCTGAGGGAAGAAGGCTGCAGGATGGGGCTGCAGTACATTCGCTGCCTCTGCCGTAGCCTATCTGCCTGAAGTCAAAGGCTGAGGACTTAGATCAAAATGAAACTAGCATTTTACAAAGCTCTCAGTGAAGAAAATATTAATAGTAATAAAAATAATAAACACACCAATGCACTGGACTTAGACATGATGAAACAGTCTTTTTGAACTGTTCTAATACGCTTGAAACTCCTTCTAATAGTTGATAGACCAGCAGTTGCTGTAGTTACAGGATGTTTATTTAAAATACAGAAAACAGATTAGATGAATTATATGAAATCAGCGGAGTTGGAAAAGAATTTGCTGAAGTATGTTATAAAGTTAGCAATTAAGATAACTTCCTGTTAGCTTCTGTTATAGAATCAAAGCCAAAAAAGAGTTTTGATTCCATAAATCCGGTTTATGAAGTCCCTGCCTTCCCCAGTAATTCCAGCTCTTAATCTGCAGTTCAGTGCACTCCAACTGTGCTGAGACAATTTATTACAGGCATGTGTTATAAATCAGATAAAGAATAACTAAACTCATGGGAGCAGATGCCATATTCTGCACAGACTGGTAGATGGATAAGTCTAAACTAAATATATTAAGGTAGCTGAGAGTTGGTCAACACGAACTGTTGTATCTCCCATCGTATAACACTGTGAATCAACCACACAATATAGAAAGAAACTATAGGTATCAGACAAGCCAGGAGCATCTCCGGGCCCCAAACTGTGAACCATAGTGGTGAGATGTGTAAAGAAAACAATAAATGGATGGGTAGTAGGGTCTTACATTGCTCTGAGCTGAGCATACAGCTGAGACAAAAAACAGTCTGCAAATTATAAAGCCAAATTACCAATTTTAGAACATATTAACTGCATAATGGCTTCTCCATACAAGGAACAACCCTGAAAATTTTATAAATCAATATTTACTTGATTTATATAGATCACATCAGGTGATATATTACTACAGCTCAAGATAAACTGAATGGTTGTGACTACAAATGGTTGTAAGATCCACTTAAAACCATTTAACAGACATTCAGTCCAGAAAGGTTTGCAGAATGTGCCTCTAACCTACCTACAATAGGTAAAAAAATGCTCTCCAAATCTCCGCTGGGAGACCAGGAAAGATCAGAGTCATTGTCAGGTCCCAAGGCCCTGACATAACAAGAGTTTTTCAAATGAAATTTTATAGATGCTCCTAGGAAACAGACCATTCCCCAGACTACAGAGCAAGGGAAAACCCCAAGTGGTCCTTGCCAAAGATGATGTGAGAGAAACATAGCAGTGAGTGCGATAAACAGTCACTTTGTGGAGACAGACCTATGTGGAATTTTGTATCAGCAAGGCTACTACACATTAGAATATTGTTTCAGATACAGCTAAGATCAGAAAAGCCTCAAAGTTACTGCTGACTACTGTCTTCAGCTGTGGAAAGTTATTAATTGCACTCCATTTCCTATGAAATAGCAATCTACATCCTGCCAGTTAAGGAGAAGCTGTCAAACCACAGTTTCAAATTCACATCAAAAATATTTTAAAATTACATCAGGTTTTTTAACATAATTTTTTACATTTGATCAACACAGGAAAATCACCCTCATTTCTAAACATTTTGTGGGATGTCTTCCCTACTTTTGGCAAATGAGTTCTTTTTTTCCTTCTTTCTCTAGTGTCGCATCTGCCTTCCACTTCTGCTTTGCCTGCATCATCCACTCTCACTGTAATTGAAGAAATAATTGTATTACTGTCACTAATTGATTGCCGTACATATTTGCATTCAGATTTAATTCCATAGCCATATTATGACAAGTTTGAGTCTCCAATTTTAGACTGAGAACATTTGAAATCTTGCCTCATTTAGTCTAGCCCATAATCTGTCTAGCCCATAATTTATCTTTTGATTCCCGATCTGTAGGGTACTGTAGCGAAGGAACACAGTGCTATTGATATTTATTTCACAATTCTTCAGACTGTTCTCTCTCTGAATTAATGCTTTTATTGTGACATAATTCTCTCTGACCACCTTAGATCTCAGTGTGCACAACCAAGATGAAAATCCACATTCAAGAACTTTCATTCAACATGGATGTACTCTTATCACTCAAATCTGTGGTTATTTCACAGCATTAGATACCAAACCATTTACACTCACTTCATAAACATCAGCAGTCACCGGTGTTTGAAAGCATTGATAAAATGCATTAATGATATCCATCCTGCTTCTGGAAAGCTGTGGGTTGTTTTTGTTTTTCTTTTCGAAACAGCACACATTCTTTAAGCTAGATGTGCTCTGCAAGCGCTACGCAACTGTGGTGAGTTGACCTTGGCCGGCTGGACAGCTGTCAACTGGAGAGGGGGACAAAATTAGCTCATGGGTCGAGATAAAGACATGGAGATCACTTACCGATCGCTATCATGGGCAAAACTGACTTGACTTGGTGAAAATTAATTTATTTCCAATTGACATAGAGTTTGATGGTGAGAAACAAAAACACTTTCCTCGCCGCCCTGCCCCCACCTTTCCCAGGCTCAACTTCACTCCTCCATTCCTGACCCCTCTCCCCACCCAAGCGGCGCAGGGGATGGGGAATGGCGGTT
>NW_008824755.1:176858-191529 GCF_000699105.1 Pygoscelis adeliae | reverse complement strand
CCCTGCTCTTCCCCTCTTCCCTCCCCCCGCCTTTCCCCTGCCTCACCATGGTCTCCCCACAGGCCGCAGGAGAGTCCCTTCTCTGGCACCCGAAGCACCTCCTCCTTCTCCTCCTCCTCCCCCCTCGTTGCTTGCAGAGCTGTTCCTCACACTTTTTCTCCTCATTCCTCTCCTTTCCAGCATTTTCCCCTTTCTTAAATCCGTTTCCCTGAGGTGCCACCCTTTGGGCTGGGGGGCTCAGCAGTGGCTGGTCGTGGGGCAGCTGGAGCCAGCCGGAACCGGCCGTGCCTGCCCCGGGGCAGCCCCAGCATCTCCTCACACAGATCCCTCAGCCTCAGCTGCCAGCCTCTGGGCGCGGGCACCCAGTACAATAACATTAGTTTAAAAGGTATTTTTACAAGTTCTATATATATTACACAGCTCTAGGAGGCATTTAAAATATGAGGTATAGAGGAAATTTAAATAGGAGGGGCTTGATCTAACAAAGCACTTGGCAACTCCTGTAAGTCCTGTACAGGACCGAGATCCTGCCACTGAACATTGCTCAGTTCTTCCTCAGACTGAAATGACAAATGAAAACACACTGCTATTTATCTCAGCTAATGTACTAATAGTACTAAAGGACAATCCACAATTCATTTGGGAAAGGCTGTAGGTAAGCTGCTGGAGAAAGCTACAGCCCTGTTGAATGCTTTTGTCATGGTAAATGCCATTACCAGGAGCACTTAGAGAAAGGCCAGACTGTATTTGAAAAAAATGTAATAACCACACCCCATAGATGGGTTTTAAAAGCTTTTTACTTTTAACTGGAACTCTCTTGTCAACAAAACAAAAACAACTTGCTGCTTTTTGTGTAGCTTTATGTATTTCCTCATTATTTATTCCACAGGTGCCTCTAAGCATAAGAGCTGAT
Source organism: Pygoscelis adeliae (assembly GCF_000699105.1). Taxonomy (NCBI): domain Eukaryota; kingdom Metazoa; phylum Chordata; class Aves; order Sphenisciformes; family Spheniscidae; genus Pygoscelis; species Pygoscelis adeliae. Next base: position 190,616 of record NW_008824755.1, on the reverse strand, counting down.
GTCTATATTTGCCTTAAAAACCATGATTTGAGACTTTTCAACCACTAGTAATTTTAATGTTTCTTGTTGGATTAGCATTATAATCTGTTCCAGGTAATTGCTATGTAGTTGCAGGATAAATTGTAAAGCCACTGAGTGACTATCCAAAGGTAGCACTGGCAGTGTAGGCCCTTTCAAAGACCTGCACACAGGACCTTCAAACTCTGTGCTCTGTGAGATGGCACAGTGAAGCCATTCTGCCTTGATAATGCACAGAAATCCCAAGAGCAAACAAAGAGCCCAATGTAGTAGGGAAAATCAGTGCTCTATGCTTAGCTTGTGACAGCCACTTCTATTCCAGGTTAACTTTAATTATCTTCTGCCATTTGCAATTGGGGCAGCTTCTCTCCATGCAAGAAAGAGGACCAGGCAAACAGCCTTGACAGGGCTAGGGAAAAATACTGTCATAAATTTTGAAGGTATTTTCCCCTCCTGCTGACCCAAATATTTACATACTTTAAAACCCCCATAGATTTTAACCTGTAATTAACTGTCAGTGATTATGACAGTTATTGATTTCTTTCTTACATCAGATCAAATTTAATACCCAGATTTACCACTGCTGATAACAGCAAATGTGTGCGGGTCTCAAGTTAATAAATGAAAGCACTTGCTTAAGTCCAAACACATTAGATCTGAAGCGAAGCACACATGTACAGTCCTTCATAAGATATCTGTTGTCCATGTTCTGAATCAGCTTTTTAAGTAGTGTCACTGGGTACTCGTTCCATTCCAGTGTGACCATACACAAGACCCTCTGATTTATAAGTAACTGAACACAAGACCAAGTTTAGCATTCATCTTTTATCCAGCAAAACCTATCCAATCTCCAGGAACGGAGCCACAAGAAAATACTTTGGTGGTACTGCAGGCACACGTTCTTAGATGTACACTGGTTAGTATGTGACCCTGAACTGGCAATAGCTTTGACATGAACTAAATGTTATCCTTCAAGCAAGATCCCCAAAATACCACCAGAACTTTGTTAACTCTAGTGCCATGTTTCATTAGGCTACAAACTAAAACAACTGTGTTTCTGCAAAAGCGGAGAAAACTCAGAGTAACACTGAACAGAAATGAAAGAAGTTTGTTAGGGAATCACCCCTCTATCCACTGTATCCTTGCAGCATGGGGTCTTTCTTCCAGGCCTGCTCCCATTTCAGCAACCTCCAGAGTCTTTCTGTGCTGTAACAGACCCCCCCTAAGCCCTCTGGGCCCACCAAAATAAATTTGCCATCTTCTCTGAGGTCTGGTTGCATGTCTGCCTCCTGCTTTTCTCCAAAGTCACCCTTTCTCTAACAGTGCCATCGGTTTCTCTCTTGCTGAGACAGCAGGTTGCCCTTTACATGCACAATCCTGCGCAGAGTCTGGCAAACCTCCCTCAAGAAAAGATGCTCAAGCACTGCCAGGGAAGGAGCACACTCCTGTCCCATCCCATCCCATCCCATCTTCTCCACCTGCAGTAGCCAGGACAGTACACTGCCATCAAGCAGCTGAGATCTTTTTCCGTTATCAAAACCTTTTAAAGGAACACAACCTTCATTAGCAGATACTAAGTCTGCATACAGCAGATAACATCCACTGCACTCTTCTTACCACTGAAGATCTGCGGCTCTTCAGAGAAATTACATGACAACAGGGGAGCCATCAGCTAGTGCTACAGGGCTGAGCAGTGCTGAGTGATGCTGATGTTGTTCAGCTGAGCTTGCAGATAGCTTTATCTTAACCTTATTTCAAACACTATTTGTAAGCTAGAATAGCTCCAAACACATCAAAGATGCACGGGGAAAAAATGTACAGTCAGGATGTTGAGTGGTGTGTGTGTGTGTCAAGTACATAAAAGTGACTTGGTAGCTCATTAGCAACATCCCATGCGAGGTGTTGAAGTGCACCTCCCACGTGAGAAAGTCCTCACTAAGGAGCATCTCACTGGTGATCAGTCAGGTGCTGCTCGTCTCTTTTCGCCAGTGGTATGCTTGGCATTGAGCTGTTCTGCTGCTTATATTTCTGCTTACATTAAAGGTGCTGAGAGCAACGGGGGGGAGGGAGGGACGGACGGACGGACGGACGGACAGACAGACAGACAGACAGACAGACAATGCCACCTTCTTGAATGACAACAGCTTTCAGGGCCAATGCATATTCACTGTCCCAGGGCTGGTGCTCTCTGCTCACCATATGGAGGAAGACAGAGCAGGCAGACAGCGAAGGACCACTGACACAGCAAGCAGAAACTCTAACTGCTACCATTGCAACCACTGTGATAGCTCTGGGAAAAGGGTGAAACAAGCTGCTTTAGTCTAGAAAAGGTGAAGCTGTAGTGTAGAAGATTTGGCCATTGTCTTGGTCTGAGAGAGGTCAGAAGGGTGGCAAGAAGGAAGGAGACAAGGGAGATGGCAGGGAGTCCCAGGTAGTCACCAAGGCGTCTAACCCTGGCTCTGGTTCATGTAGGCAACAGCAGTGCATTGTTCTGCTTGCTTTCTGGGGCAATGACATTAGCTTCATTTGAAGGAAAATAAATCACATAATAACATTAATATAAGAACAATGAAGTCCTAGAAGAGGTTATAAGGGAGGTTCTGGAGTTCCCTTCCACAGAAGGAACAGATTAGACAAAGTTAAACAAATGTCTCTATTTGACCTTGACTTGCTGCAGACAGAAGTAGATCTTTTCTTGAGGTGCCTCTTTCTACAGTTCTAGTCTTTTATTTACATGTATTACGTATAACCAAGTTAACCAAATACCAGGTTCTAAAACGTGAATTTTATCTTCATTTGAATGGATTTCCATCTATCTTAATTTCAATGAAAACAGTAGGCAATGCTATTTAGGAATGGATTTTAAGGAAAAAAGCTTCTGCTTGCTTAACTGATTTTTTTTTCCCCCCTAAACTGTGTTACCAAGGATATAGTGTATGCAATAATTAAATAATTAACTGTTCTAAGACAGTTTTCTGCTTAAATGACCATGCATTATATATAACAGTGTTCTGTGTTTTGCTTAGAGGTGAAAAAATAAATCTAGAGGAAAAAACATCTTAAAAGGAACAAGATGACATAATTAGTACCATCTGTATGGATCTTGTAGCCTCATAAAGGGTTTTACTGAAAAAAAAATAGTAATGAAATGTTATTCTAGGATTTTATTTTTTAAAGACTGATTTAACTGGGCAACATCCCCAGCTTTTATAGACCTGTGTTGGTCCACAGACATCAATGGAAACATATTTGCTCTATTCCTAAAATAAAAGAAGTGGTAACTCCAAGAAGCTACAAGAGTTTTTATTTGAAGTGAATGCCAACTTTTCTATTAACTTCACAGAATGCCTTCAAATATTAATTCAAATTTAAAGGGATTATAATACACATTTCAGGGTTCATTAAGAAAATTTCACAAACAATGTTAGTGATATAGACCACTTATATTCAGTTTAATATTTTGTTAAGTTAGTTTAAATAAAATTGGGGTTTGTGCTCAATTCTGGAAAGGTCTTGTATGTTTTCTAAACTGATTCTTCCAGATGAATTTTATAAATACAAAAAGCCACTTAGATTTAAAACCCACTGGAAAAATAATCAGTTTGTTTTTAATCACCTTTAAATAGAACTCACTTCCTCCAAAGGCCTCAGATAGAAAGTCATGGAGAATTTTATTTCATAGCCTATGACGTGTTACTTGTCAAAATAGTTGTAGCCCTTCCTTTTCTTTTATCCATTTCATTCTAAACAATCATTCCAAAGTTATTACATTCCTAACTTATCTAAACAGAAAGAGAAATCAAGAAGCAGAGTTCTTCGTTACTAACAAAAAAACCCCAAAACACACAAAAAAAAAGCAATGATGTGCCACGATCTCCCAAAATATCACCATAAGTAAAACTCCAGATAACAACTTCTTCAAATGTGCTTTTCACTAGTTATTCTATATACTTTGGATATTCAGTTTACAACCATTTCTTAACCTCACTGGCTACTATGATACTACTTTCCATTCTGTATCACCATGGTTATAATTACAAATTATCCTGCCATATCATTAACACCAAATGTTCCAGTTCAGCAAAATTACCTTGTCTTTAGTCTTACCTTTTAATCAGCAAACAAGGTCAGCTTGACCTTCTGGGGTAACCAAAACCCTTCTGAGTATCTACCAACCCATAACGCAATTCACTTATATCAAGCAATATTAAGTCTAAATTTTCCCTTCTGCAAATCTAAAACTCTTCCATGGGGTCACTGAGTTGATTACTGTACTCAGTGCAACATATGTAACACGCAGCAGCATTATAATTAATTTTGTTTTCAGTACCATTATTCCTATATTAAATGAAAGGCCTGTGTTGTTTGCTAGAGTAAATGATACAATTCTGTTTGTGACATTAAAATCTTCTGCTGGATTATAGGTCTATTTTCTCTTTCTGGGTGTAGGGGTGAAGGGTGGGATAATTTTGCTGCTTCAAGCACCATGAAGCACTTTGCATCATCAAGCAACTGGTCTTGCCTAGGAACAAAAATGGCTATTTTTGAACACGCTCAGCATCATTGTTTTACTGCCAAATATAAGGATTACATGCTTCTATAAATTTTTTACTGGGGAATGCTAGTATTTTTCAGCCTCCACAAACAAATGGAGGTGATGCCATTGAAAAGGCACATCTGCTATTAGTGAGTGCAGCAGCAAGAAAGACTAACTGTCTTTAGGTCATTTTTTTTTAAGTAGATGCTTGTAAAACCAAAGTTACTCAGGACAAATCTTTTGAAGATAAGAACTCTTAATTGTTGAAGTCTTTTTAAAAAAAATCCCTTCCTAAAAATAATAATAAAGTATTTTTTAAAACTTCAGCACAATAACATTTCTTAAACATGGAAGGCATAGAAATTGCTCTACACAATTACAGAGTTATCTGGGTTACATACTTCTAAGCCTTGGTTTTACTGGCATAAACATTTGTGTGCTACACGCCAACCTTCTGAAGAGCACAGGAAGGAGCCCCTAGGCCCTGGAGGGACTGGACAACAAAAGCAGAAAAGGCCACAGTGTCCTTGCAGAACAACCAGACAGAAGGTGTTTAGGGCACTCAAAAGCCATAGGGGGATTCTCCAATACAAAACCTAGCTCCCCAAAAATTAGGGATCTGGAACTGAGCAGGACTCCTCCCTGGCTCGTTAGGCTGCCTTATTGCAAGATCACACCACACCTAATTGCTTCTACAGACTGAGCTACTTCACCCAGCAAAATTATTCTTTTTGCTCTCCATTTTCTGATAAGAAGGCTGTTCTGGGATCCCAGTGCTCTAAGGTACAGAAATGGTCACAAAGCTTACTCTGACATCCAGCCTTAATGTAGTCGACACCAGTCTGAAGCCTTTTGTACTTTCACCAGCACTAGCTTTCAGTTTAAAAGGCTCTTTTTTCACCCTGCAATCATATCACTTCTTAAGCTCGTGAGGTCTAACTGCACATTATCACATCCTTGGTTGTTTGACAGGGCTCCTAGGATTCACTTACATTTTTTAGTTTTGTATCTCATTAGTGACTCACAGTCATCATGCAATCGGACTTGTTCATTTGAATTCTGCTCCTCCTCCTCCACCACTTCTAAATTCCACCTGAAATTATTTTTATTCCCTAAATTAACAACCTTGAATTGCATACTACTGAACTACTTCCTATTTCAATTATTCCAGTAATTCCATTTTACTAATTTTCTTCTCAGAAAAGGTTAGCAGCACAATTTTACTCCCCATCACAGTCATTCATGAAACTATGACACAAGGTTGGTTAACCAGAATTTAAATCTGTGTTGAATTCTGTCTCAGTTTCTGTTTATTTCTGAGTTTTTAAGTCTCCCCCCGCAACAGGGGCTTAGACTGTGATCTAAGTCACAATCAAATATAATTGCAAATCCCTGATGGGTCAGAAATGTTTTTTTATTCACACTTAGAAATGGCAGAACAACATGAGAAATTTTAAACCTGAAGGGAGCTTTGGAAGAATGGTATCAGCAATCAAAAATATATGTTCAAAGTTAAAGTGCCACCTCTGCCTTAATTATAACATTATTACATTGACGCTACACTTGGTTGGGTAGTGTCACAAGCTATGTTTCAAGTCTTGGGAGCAGCAATGCTAGACTCAGACTGTTATACAGGGTGATTTTACACCTGAAGTGTACAGAGGTTTTATGACTTTTGCTTAACATTCTGTACTTGAACAAAAATTAAAAGGTCATCTTTTCAACTTCTCTGGGAAAAGACTGACCACATTAGGACTTGGGGCATACTGGAACAAAATAGGAACAACTTAATGTTGACAAGTTCATTTATCTTTTGATAAATTCTATCAATGAAAATGTTAACAATAAAGGTGATTGCTCATTGAAAGAAAGTCTTCATATTTTGTTTTTCAGCCAGGATAAATTTGGTTCATACCCAGTGACAGTAAAAAATTTAAATGCCAACTGAGATGTCCAATTTTAGCTATGGAAAATACAGTGTTAGATCACTTAGGAATTTGAAAACAGCATTTCTTCCTTGGCCATTGTGTTTGGAAAGAAAACGATGTACCCTTGCCAAGTTCATTGCAAAACCCAAGTTATACCAGTTTTATGACTGACATCACTGATAGATTCAATCATAATGCCAAACAATTTTGTGATTTGGAGTTACTTGGTTAACTCCTGTTTACCCTTCTACTGGATTTGCTCTGTAGTATGTAGTATCATTATTCCAGGGTCATGTAAGAAGAATGACATTTCTTAAAACTTAAGATAAAAGCATTTTCTAAAAAATTAGCTGGATGTGTTCCCAACAAGATTCATGACCATCATCTCTAGTTGTTTATCACTGATTAAGAAAAAAAAAAACCCACAAACAATAAATTAAAGTAATATGAATTCACACTATACATTCCCAAGTTACAGTGATTGCTTTCTGTCTGTAGACTACCTGTAAAATATCTGTGAATCTTTAAAAAAAATCTTTAGTAATCCTTAAAAATCTTTAAAATGCCCCTATAAATAATTTGGCATTTTTCCTTTTAATTGTACTTCTTTCTCATTTCTGATACATACATGAGTTTGTTCACAAAATGAATGCCTGTCATGAACAACACAAATGCTAAGCAGGCTTGGAACTACTCAAAAAGAGCCTGTATTGCTGAAGAAGAAGAAATAGCCATTCAATTGGCAAGTTAGACTTTCTGAAGAAACTGGAATATCGAGCTGTCTGACTAGCAGAAAGGAAGATGGATGACTTCTTGAATTAGATGCTTGAAACTTACTTCTGCTCAAAAGAGAATATAATCAATTTGGGAAGGAGTTGAGTCTAACACTGGGAGTGCTTTATCGTAAATAGTAGATTGCATTTAAACTTTACTTGAGTGTTTTAAAGGTGTTATTACAGCTTAACCTTCAAAATGAGTAACAGTTTATTTGTGCAGTTACTCACTGAAATGGGCTGAGATACCCAGTTTAAGAAATATTCTAAACCTGTCCTTTACATCCTACTTTTTCTATTTATTATTATCGCAGTTTATTACTCGTCTTATTTGTTCCTCTTTAAGTTCAGGGACAGCAGATTTATTACCTTGCATTGGCATCTGAAGGGCATGTAATGAAACACGAGCTCACACCATCGTCTTCAGGTAAGAAGCTACAAATGGACTCTCTCAAGCAAGCACTCGGTTTAGCTTCTGACCTTACTCTGTTCATATATAACCTTCTAGAAGGAAGCACAGTACTCCAGCGAGCGTCTTTAAAGGTCATACCCTGGGAGAAGGGGCTCTATACTATAATGGGATAATTAATTCTAACTCTCCAGGTGATGACTCCTGAAGGCTCAGAACCACTTCCACTCTTCGTAACTGAAATTAATTAAGATCTGGCAATAAGCCTTTTCAGCAAGGAAACCGGTATCCAGGATACCAGATACAAAAGGAGAAGTTTCAATAATAAAGTTACAAGTAGCCCATCACACACTGTAGCTACGTGTAACTTTTTTTTTGTTTTTCAACTAAGGTATAACACCAGCCGGAAAGTGATATACATGAATCACAGATACTGTTGTTACTCTTACAATGTTTTCTGGAAGAACTTACACTCCTCCACAAGCATCCAATCTGAAAACTTCTATGCAATTTATATCCAGTATTCGTACACAAATACATCTTTAATATTGTTGGGTTTTTCTGTAGAAGAAAAGTAATCTAATCATTTAATTGACAAAAAATTTCCATCTAAATTCTGGTGTCATTTTAATGACTCTACAAATAATTCAGCTATCATACAGGCCCTGGATTTAATTAATATACGGTCTAAATCTGATTTGCTAACAACATTAATTGTTGGAAATAAATTTGGATAGTTGTTCCTACATGAACACAGATGCCCACTTCCTTTTTGAACCTGACATGTATGCATCTACCTGCTTTATGAACTTGTGCCTTATTCATTTCAGAAACAGGTATCTAGATCAGAAGCATCAACTTTCTTAAAGAGCAACAAATATTAAGTTACTAAAAATCACTAAATGTTTTTCACATTTTTCTGTTACGTTTAAATATCTTTATGTTCAGTATAAGGCATAACTAAATCAAATTATTTTAAATACATTTATGTTTAATACTTATGAAACTAGCATTGGTGTTGTAAAACCATATAAATGACAGGAATATAAGTCATGCAGGAGAAAAATGAAGAGAGAAGTTAAGCCAGACAAGCTTTCAAGGACTGTTTTTGTTCATTAAATGTACTAAAATACTCCATTAAATAATGCATTGGTGAATCACAAATTTCTGTAATAGTTACATATGGCGGAATTTCTAGGGCTGCTAAAAGTTAAAGTACTATTTTTTACTTATATAATCAGTTTGCACTGAAATGCCATGCAAAAATAATGTTTTAGTTTAGCTATAGACATGATTCAACAGAATTCAAGTGAAGGAGACAAAGTTAAACAAAAGTCCAATTTTGGGATATGCTTCTAATCAAATGTACTAATAGATAAAGAAGATGCATACCCCTCCAGGCCGAGACCTGCACCCTGTCAGCCACGAGACTCTCTGTAAGGGATGTGCTCCCTTTGTCTTTACCCATGGCTCCTCTAAGGAAGGTCTCCAGTGCTCTGCTGCCCTTTAGTTTCACTTAAGCTATGTTCTACTGTAAAATACTATTGTGAAATTGACTGTATTGTCAGAAGCAAGTGAAATTATCTAGATGAGGAACAAAAAAGTAATGATAAAGAACTACTGGAATTAACAATCATAATACCAAATAATAATGTCATATACTTTCATATGTTGTCAACATTGCTAAACTTGGACTTCTAATTTGAGACTGCTTGCTGTACTAAACAGCCTTGTCTTAATTTCTGCTTTTAATAATTCCATTAGTTTTACATAATATTTAGCCTCGCCATAAGTCAAGCTAAGTATCACGCAGGTCATTCATTTTCCTGGTGATTTTCATATAACTTGCCAAAAACATGGTGAGTAAGTATGAACTAAGACAATGTTTAAAGGTTTGGGTACGCTATTTATTTTTTAATATTATGTGATTCTAACTTATACTACCCACCAGTTTAATGATGAATTCATAGATGATCAGGAGATTAGGGTCTAGAGAACAAGACTTAGGAGGGGCAGCTGAGGGAAGTGGGGTTGTTTAGCCTGGAGAAAAGGAGGCTGAGGGGAGACCTCATTGCTCTCTACAACTACCTGAAAGGAGGTTGTAGCGAGGTGGGTGTCGGTCTCTTCTCCCAAGTAACAAGTGATAGGATGAGAGGAAATGGCCTCAAGCTGCACTGAGGTTTAGAACTCAAGAGGTTTAGATTGGATATTAGGAAAAATTTCCTCACTGAAGGGGTTGTCAAGCATTGGAACGGGCTGCCCCGGGGAAGTGGCTGAGTCACCATTCCTGGAGGTATTTAAAAGGTGTGTAGATGTGGCGCTTAGGGACATAATTTAGTGGTGGACATAGCAGCGCTAGGTTTACGGTTGGACTTGATGATCTTAAAGGTCTTTTCCAACCTAAATGATTCTATTCTATGATTTAAGCCATCCTCTAGAATAAACTTACAGGTACAATGAAAGTAAATGTCTGGATGACTAGAAACTGTCAATCTAAGTTTACTATACATATTCTTTACAGTCTGGGTGAAACAAAGACAGCAAAAGAGCATTATTAGTAAAACATTCCATACATTTATGTTTTAGCACAGCAAAAAACCTGATTTGTTGGCATTTTGGGACTTGCCAATTTATCCATCGCAATACATTTGCAAAGTACATGTTTTTCTTACCATAGCCTTTCACTTTAATGCAGGGCTCCCCCTGGCTTCAGAAGTAAGAGCATTTGCATCTTATGCTGATTTTTCACACCCACAAATTCCCTTTGAAGACTAAATGTTGACCGCAGAAATACCAACATTGGAACACTCAATACATTTTACTAAGAATCCCTCTATTTCAAATTATTTCTTGTTGCTGGCTAGTTCACTTGCAAGAAAGAAACCACGGTGCTGCTATATTGCTCAGGATAACAGCACAGAAACCACCTCAACTGTGGATAACTGCACACAGAAGGGGCACACTCTTGTTCTTTTGTTCTAGTTTGGCATACAACACACCAGCAGCACCAGCCAATGTCGCAAGTTCGGTGCCATTCCTTGTGTTTCATACCCGGAAATAGCTGAGAATAAGCTCTCTTACAAATTATTACCTTACTGCAGCGGGCTGGTTATCCAAGACTATATGCAAGGTACAGAACTTAAAATGCTTAAAACAGTACTTAAAATGTACTGCAGCCTATTGATATATCCAGAACTGAAGCAGCTTTTTAGGGAACAATGCTGTGAAACAAAGATAACTAAATGCACTTGGTATTATTCCATCTTCAAGCAATTCACTTGTTTTTAAAAAAACAAAGCCATATAGCAGGAGAAATAATAGAGTACAGGGAGGGGCAACATTCACTGAACAATTAACAAGGTTTTTTTTTTTCCACTTCACTGTAGGCCTTTAAAAGGTTCTTGGAAATGTTTCACGTGTCTCTTCTTTTGAGCACACTCTCCTAAATTCTATTTAAATGTGCAGCCACCAAATAAGAGTTGTTCAGGCAGAGATGCAGAAAGATGCATCAGGGACTGCTTTCCCAATATTTCCCTGCATGAACAGGTAGGCAGGAGGAGAATGGAGAATAGCAGGACTGGCAGGAACAATGCTCCATGACCTGCTCCCAGCTAGCTTGAATTGCTGGCGGGCATAAAAGCTAGCTACCTCTGCAGGACAATATGATCTCTAGGCTACTGCACAGAATTGCCACAGGCTTAGGCAGGATCACCTATCTTTGAATAGTTTTAAGGTTACAGCATTTTGAAGGCCAAAGTGTTTAAAGCCTTTTTTTGACTTTTTTCTGTTGTTGTTGTTAAAATTGTCAAGCATTAGAGATAGCTGAGCATAATAAAGACCAATGACAAAAGGATAAGCCCACAGCTTCTGTGAGGGAAAAAATGGGTTACAGCATACCTAGTTTTAAGTTTTCAAAACAGTAGGGCCTGATAAGATTTTTCCTACATACTTGCAAGGCTGGCTAGACTAACCCAGTCTTTCTCGAGAACTCCTGGGAGATGAATGGAGTGCCATTCTCTGAAAGAAGAAGAAAGCACAGAAGCGTGCTGTTTTCAGTCTTCTTCTTATGAAGACTGAAAACAGCACACACACAACCAAAATCTCTGAAAAATGGAAAGCTGCATGAAAATCTGCACATGGGAGTTCATTATCAATGGTTCCCTATAAAAGTGGAGAGATGACTCTAGCAGAGTTCTGCAGGATCCAGCCTATGGCCAGCACTATTCAATACTTAGCAACTTGGATGTTAGTAACTTGGGTGACAGCTTTTAGCAAATAGGCTGCAAGAAAGCAGAATTATATAGCTCTATGGATAGGCAGCTGTTCCTGACTTCACCATCACAGGCTGAGGAATAACCAGCTAGGGTACAGGTTCTGGGGAATTACTGTGGGTCATAAAATGAGCAAGATTCAGCAGTGCCATACTGAAAAAGAAAAAACCCGATAGAGACTTGCATGTATAACAAGAGCATGGACTACCTCAATGCTGTTAACGTGACTTTGATAGGCACGTAAGTGAAAAATAACATTAGCTGGTTGCAATATAGTACTCAAACATATAATCTGTATTTTCTAAAACATATTTTGGAAACAGTCACGAAAAATATCATAATAAGAAGTTAAAATAAAGTGTAAAAAACTGGGAGGCTGCATAAAGATGTTTTCTGGAGAGTGATCAGAATTTTCCCAATATGAAAAAAAATTTGTAATATCCAAGTATTTGGGTCCAGATGAACTATGTCTTATTTACATTTTCCATTTTGATAGATCGATGCTTTGATTTTTAAAACATTTTCTAATGCTAGGTCATCTTTCTGTTTTTCCAAAGCACAACAGTAGCTTAAGAGGATCTTTTACCTCACTCCTAAAAGGTATAAACTTTATGGAGATTTATTCTGAAGAACAAAGCTTTATCTAGGGTGAAAATTAATCTTCCTCTGCTGTTCAACAGATTGCAATGTTCTACACAGCATTCACCATCAATACAGCAACTGTAGGATCCTTCCCACTTTCATAATTGAATATGTTAGTAAGATGCAGAATCCCGCTACATTTCTATGTCTGATTCACTTTTTTTTTTTTTTTTTTGAAAATGCCCTCTGGACACCAATCCCATTACATCTCTGACTTGCTATGAATGTTAGGGAGACAGAGCTATCCACCACTGGCACATCACACCATTTTAAGGTAGTGCTGAAACTGTTATTACACACACTATGTGCTTAAATCTGGCCTCTAAAGGGTCAAGGTGAGAACAACTCACTGAAGAGAATTCTCTGAAAGTTTCAGAGGCAAAAAAGACTTTCTCACACATTTTAAAAAACCACAGGGATACTCCAAGAGATAATTATGGAATACACATAATCCATTATTTCAAGATGACAGTCTGAAGCTGAGTAACTGCAGAGCCCATTCACACCAGTACTCTCAGAGACAGAAAGTCTGTCCCTTTACGTATTTAATATGAATACTTCAAGTGAGCCACATAGCAAGTGTGGGCTGATTGGAGTGGAGGCGGAGGTGATAACATTCATCATTACAAAAGTGTTACAGTGTGGTAGTGGGGAAAGAAAAGGGGGAAGATGAAACAAGACAGAAGGTTATTAACCGTGTCAGAAGGGCATGGCGCAGCAGTTCGCACAGGCAGGGCGTGCAGGGCAGGCGAGCGGGCAGGGCGCAGTCCCCCTCCTGGCTCTAGAGGCCAACTCAACTAGTAGTCGTCGCCCTCCCAGAAGAGGACCCAGCTATGGTTTCCACTTGGCTGAAAGCCATTACCAGAAGGAATGTGGCGACCCAGACTGAGCCCTCACACAAGCATACAGCTGTCCAGGTCTCTGGCTGCAGGGAGTGCCTGAGCCTGTCGGCTGTAGCGGAGGGCAGCAGAGAAAACACCTGTGTGCAGTGTGACCAGATGGATGATCTGCTCAGCCTGGTGGTAGAGCTGAAGGGCGAAGTGGAAAGGTTAAGGAGTATCCGGGAGTGTGAGAGGGAGATAGATTGGTGGAACCGCACCCTACCATCCCTGAGGCAAAGGCAGCAGATGGAGGCTCCACGAGAAGCAGAGGATCCCCTGCCCTCTTGCCACCAGGGCGA
>NW_008824755.1:163481-173456 GCF_000699105.1 Pygoscelis adeliae | reverse complement strand
GAAGGACGTTGAGATGTTGGAGCGTGTCCAGAGAAGGGCAACAAGGCTGGTGAGGGGTCTGGAGAACAAGTCTTCTGAGGAGCAGCTGAGGGAATTGGGGTTCTTTAGCCTGGAGAAAAGGAGGCTGAGGGGAGACCTCATCACTTTCTACAACTACCTGAAAGGAGGTTGTAGCGAGGTGGGTGTCGGTCTCTTCTCCCAAGTAACAAGCGATAGGACGAGAGGAAATGGCCTCAAGTTGTGCCAGGGGAGGTTTAGATTGGACGTGAGGAAAAATTTCTTTACTGAAAGAGTGGTTAAACATTGGAACGGGCTGCCCAGGGAAGTGGTGGAGTCACCATCCCTGGAAGTATTTAAAAGACGTGTAGATGAGGCGCTTAGGGACATGGTTTAGTGGGCATGGTGGTGTTGGATTGACGGTTGGACTCGATGATCTTAGAGGTCTTTTCCAACCTTAATGATTCTATGATTCTATGATTCTAAGACAACCCTGAAAATCCTGCTGGGGCTGTATAACTGTGTTCTCTTGCCCCTGTTTATTGTTTCATTTCACTAGGTATAAAAGCCTGTGGTAGATCAGCTTTTTCCTCTCCTTGTGTAAGAAAGCTGCCCAAGACAATGTTTTAGTGCTGAAACTGGCCTGACTCTGATGTACAGGTTTAATGCTTTATAATTTTCGCAAGAATAAAGTCTATCGTCATGCTCCAAATTGCATTGAATTGGAGCTGTGCAATGCTGAAATGTTCCTTTGTTACTCCTCTCAGTGTCATGCTCTGTGAGTTACCGTAGGAGGAGAGCTACCCTTAGTACCTGTGTTTGTCATGACGGTGCCTTTCTTTCCAAAACAGAGATTGGATAGGTTGTCCTGGTATTTCCATCCTGTATCCTCTTGTGCGCATAGCTCAGGTTTGGTGGTATAGGTGATGTGCTGAACAAAAAAATGGGAGCCAGGCTGTTTCCTCAAGTGCCATGACAGGTTTCAGAACACCAGAGACAAACTTGACTATGAATTTTTCTTTCCAAACTACATGTCTGTATTAGTCTGCCACGCAGGAAGCAGATGGTATTTTATAGTCATTTATATACTGAATTTTCACATGCTGGAGACTGCCTGGGAACGCTTTGTGGATTTTGCTGTCAAATTGCATTGAATAGAAGGCTACTGCAGTTACTTGGGAGAGGTTTTTACTCCAACCCACGGTGTTACAAAAGTGCAAGTTTCCCTGTGGCTTTGTCAGTCTATCGTCCATCACACCTCTAGTCTATCATCCAGCACACCTCTCATTGGTGTCAGAAGTGAAGCATAACGTACAAGCAGTGGTCAAGTAGCACAATGTATTCCTGGAGCAGCGATCCAAGCTCACCTGTGGTAATTAGTTTAAGTTTCTTCCAGTTATTTCAACCGAACAAGAGCCTGCAGAGGAAAGTGTGTTCCTCAGCATGCAGAGAACTTCAAAACCCATAACAAGGATGAGCATTACATCTGACTTCAGATAATTCAACCAACCTTCTCACCTTTTACTCAAACTTAAGTATTTCAAGCCTTCTGTCAATATTAGATGACTCTGTACAGCATAGGATGTCAAATTTTACATTACTGTAGATATTCAAGGATCCCTGACATACTTGAAATTATTTTGTCAACAGATAAGTATGATTCACCCATTAAGTCTATTTCTCTTAATTCATAGAAAAAATATTCTTTCTCTGAAAAGGGAAAGCTCTAGTGGTGATTTATAGCACATTGACTTCACAGTTGTGTAGTTGCAGTACTATCCTTTATTGAGGTAAGTGTTGGATTAGAGACACATTTCTTCTTAGAGATGGGAATTACTGATTTGTTTTATGGTGTGTGATATAGTTGCATACAAAGCAGTCTCGAAAGGTTACGTGCTGCGTGTAGTAATGCTCTGAAACTGCTTTCCCACACCATATTTTGGCACTCCCTCTGCCTCACTGAATGTGTGAGGAAGGTGATTTGTTTAAAGGCTGTGTTATGAAATACAAATGACAGGAGATAAACCACCTATCAGCCCGCATGTCACTTCCAGCAAAAAGATGATCCGTTAGCCAGAACCAGGTTCATGTCTGATGCTGTGTTGCTAGTGTGTCTGCAATGTAGGTTTGCAGGATCTAGGGGTGGACCCTTCATTTCCCATCTATCAACTAATGAAATTCCTTTCAGTGGTGCACAGGCTCCCATGGTACATGCTAGCTGGTTTCACAGCAAGTCTATAATCTTGTCAAAGTTTTGGGAAGTTGATCAGATTTTTGCTCCAACTTGTGTTGTCAAGCATCGCTTCACCTGTTTGATGAATGTAGTGTCAGGAATGTATGTTTCTGCAGTTGCCTGCACCCCTAAGCAGAATATCTGCTGCTGCTTCCTTCCTTTTTTTTTTTTTTTTGCAGATATTCTGATGTTTTCTGGCCATTGGTACAAGTTAATTTTTTATTAAGAGTCTCAGACAGCATAAGACTTTTCTGTAAATAATCAGTTATTTGATTATTTGCTTTTCTCAAAGCATCTGATGGACAGGTTTTCTTACATACACATATCTGATATCTCAGCTGAATGTGGTTGCGTAAACTCAACTGTTTTGAAGGTAAATTCAGAAATCAGTTGGTTCCAAATTGAAAAATTCTTCAGTAATCTCTTGGCTGGAGCATGTGTAGCCCTCTGATTAAATTAAAGGTTTTTTTAAAGACTATGCTGATTTTCTTGCCTTCTGCTAGGCTCATTTATTTGGAGGTTATAAAGTCTGCAGGCTACACTGAAGCCTGTTCAGAGTGGTAAAAAAAGAAAGGCAGTATTGTCTTTTCTCCCATGCATGTAGATCTTTGCTTCAAAGAGAAAAACACCTATGGACTCCATTGCAAAAGGGGCCAATTGCCGACTATCAGAGCTAAACTACCAAGGAGGAAAACACATAGCTGAGTTGAATGATTTCAAATTAGTTGGGCCTGATGGCTCTAACCAGAGAGGATTTCTTAAAGTGACTAAAGCAATCTCAGATTCATTAGTAAGTTTATTTGAAATCCTAAATAGGATGAGTGGGATCCAGTAAACAAATATGTTGGCAGTCTAGTGACTATCATAAAAGGAGTGAATGGATGAACAGGAGAAAATTCAGGCCAGTCTGCTTAACTTCACTTCCTGAAAAAATACTGGCATAAATAAACTATTTGTGAGCACCTCTGAGACAATTAACCTCTGATAGGTGATCAATGAGAGGCAGCATAGTTTTGTCAAAAGCAAATTAAATCACAGCAATCTGATTTCTTTCCATGATAACGCAGAAGGCCTTCCTAGAGGAAAGGTAAATGAAGTCCTATGCTTAGATTCCAGTAGAGGTGAAGGTTTTGGCAGTGTTGCATATAGCATTCCCATAATGAAAACAAAAGAACATAGACAAATTAATAGAAGATGGATGCGGTGTCCATACTTGGAGCAGCTGTCTGTGGTTCTCTTCGAAAATGCAAGGCCTCTTATAAGCATGATTCCTCCAAAGTCTAGTCTTGGATCATTTTCATGAATGTCGGGTATGCATAGATAGCACTTTTAGGCAGTTGCAGATAGTACTGGTTTAAAGGGGCTACAAGATTAAAATTCAGAAGAAACTTGACAAGCTTGAAAAACTGTCTGGCCTTAAATGAGAATAGGATTTGGTGAGAAGTGTAAGCTATTGCACTTGGGCAGGAGTAATCATCTGCTCAAATGCAGGCGAGGGGAAAAACAGGAAGCTACAAATACGCAGGAAAGAGTTTGGAGGTATAATGAATCACAAACACAGCAATGTCAGTCTTTTACAGGAGAGGCAAACATCATGATGGAATGCTCAGATGGGACAGCATAATCTTCAAGGCAAGTGACGCCATCTTTTTGTGCTACTCACAGTGTTCATAAGACATCAGCTAGAGTGCAGCTCTCGGTTTTGGGCACTGCACACCAGGGAAAATGGGTCATTTGGAAAAAATGGAGAATGAGGAGAACGGCAACGAGTTTGGAAGAGTGATTTGTTTAGTCAGGAGAGGGCTGACAAAAGCCATTATAAACTATCAAGTATGTAAAAGCTTACTCTAAATTAAATAATCTGTTTTCAGTGTCCACAGTATTTCAGATTAGTTATCAAGAGCTTAAAATGCAGCAAATGCGATACAAGTTTGACATTAGGAAAAAACTTTGAGTGACAAAGAGTAATGTAGCACTGGAGTAGGCTTGCAAAGGAATTGGTGAGATCTTCATTACTTCTTCACTAAGGAAAAAAGTCTTTATCAAGATTTTTAGGAACAGGATAGACAAACATTCCCCAGGAGTCATTTTGATTGTGGTCAGTCCGGTCTCAAAGCAGGGGAATAGACCAAGTGGCTTTTCAGGCATCCTCTATGTTCCATCCCTTTCAGTTGCAGGGAGACACTCATTTTCAAATACATTATATATACACACTGAAATAGCTTATTCTAAAATCCACGTGATTGCCTCCTTTCATCTCTCTTTTGTAAAAGTATAAATTTGGAACATTTTTGTTTCACTTTTTATGATAGTGCTAGATGAGTTGTTCTTTTTTCTCTTTTATGCTCTTTGAAATGTATTTTGCCAGTTTCTTTTATGCTATATTAAAATTGCTAAGTGTTTCTAAAAGCTGTGGGGTTTTTTAATAATTTTTCTCTGGTAGCTCTATCTGTGCAGGGTTTTTTTATTTTTCTTTTTTTCCTCTGTCAACTTTCCTGTTCTTCTGGTAGTTGTGCATACTGTTTTCAGCACCACTGGATTTCAGAAAAGGGAGGGAGCAGAAGAAAGCCAATGCATGATGTAGTATAGCTGTTTGCCCCATCTCTTTGTGACTTTCTTTTAATAGTTTCTCTTCCTTCACCTTCCTTCCCCCCATGTACTGCTTTGATGTGTCAAAATGTTTTTTAAAAACGAGTGGTGACCATTGTTAACTAAGGATCTTGGCACTCTTGGTTTGCCCAAAGGCTTTCTTATACTCTGAATTGCAATGGTATGTCTGTCATAAAGAACAAACACTGTGGAGGTTGCTAGTGTGGCTGTGAACGGTAAATGCAATAGATCCATAACACTAGCTGTGCTGCAGCTCTATTAGTCTTCATACCATACCAGCACTGAAAGAACCAGGCCTTTTTGAACTTAAACCATGAAAGCAGATGTTCAGATACAATTGCTGAGTAGGTACAAAATGCTGATCACATACATACATTCTGAAATACTGTAAATATTATCCTATGAGAAAATTATGAAAAATTAACATTTGTACAGACTCACACTGCTACTGTAATGGTTTAATAACAAAAGACTACAGTGCCCACAGTTTTCTTCCCACTGGAAATGGAATAGACTGCAGCGTATGTTTTCACTGATGGAAATTAAAAGTAGTCTGACATTAATTATTAACATTTAAATCACATTTTAAATATTAAATGCAAGAAAAGTCATATTATTTCCCTGGGAAAGCGAACTGCTTTCAGGGTCTAATGACAATAAAATTAGCCTTCAGTGCTGCTAGCCTTTAGGGCTTCTTGCCCTCCCAGGGCCCCAGAGGCCCTCAATAGCTGGTAAGGTGTCCTGCCTACAGCAGCACTGAATGGGTTTTAGAGCAACTCAAACATCTTTATTTCACCTAAAACATTCTAACAGTGGTGATTAGGCAAAGGATACAAAATGTTCTCCTTTTTAGAAAAGTCAGGATTTAAGATACTCCTACGGGATATAGAAGTATTTTTTGGTGGGGGTATATCTGAGTGTGCTCTCCCATTGCGTGCTCTGTGGGCCTGCGCGTGCCTCTCATCACACAAGTGAAGAGGCTGCTGAGTAAAGGGCTGCAGGATGGAGAACACGGACAGTATTTGGTTTACATGGCTTTTAGGTCAAAGACAATTATTTTGCTTAGTTTAATTTTTTATTTTTTTGGCAGTATAACAACAATACAGTCTGAACCCATACTGTTTCTTTCTAGATAAATAGAATTCAATAATTCAGATACTGTGGAGGAACTGCTAGTGATTCCCTGTATGATTAAAAGTCATTAGGCCAAACATTTGGCACTTTAGTGCACTGAAATCAGAGACATTAGATGAGCAGGATTCTAGCTGGTGCATCACTATCTCAAAAATCATTATAGGATTAATTTAGATATGCCCACTGACAACTTCAAAAGCAATCAGTCAAAAAAAGGAAAAAAAGTAATCTAGGTTTTGCAATTACCATAAGACAATATATTTAGACACCTGTGAGGATCTGTAAAAAGTCGTTCCAGTTTCCAACAATGCTAGCGTCTTTTTGATTTTTTTGAGGGAAGTATGAACTTTAGCAGTAAAATAAAATGTTTCTGTTGGAATTGCTTTCAGGGTAAGCATTCAGTATTCAAATATTTTGCATTTACCATAACAAGTCATTCACTTATTCATTCATTCATTCATTTATGAAAGGGCTTTGCTATTCTGTATTTATTATGAGCTCCCTTGGCTCACTTTCCAGTTTTACAAAGGACTCTCATGAGAGGTTTCAATGATAGCAAATACCACAAACTGCAAGTGAGCTGTTCCTTGTGTTGCCCTCACTGCAGATGAAAGCCCTTTATAACAGATAAGGACAGAAGCAGGTAAAGCTTTATTCACATTGGACAAAACAGTTAAAAAAATGTTTTCCACGTCCTCAGTAAATGATAATGGAGTTGTCTTTAAGATGCCATTTTGTTTAATTAATAAATAAGGGGGTTTATTGAATTTTCAGTATCAGCACCTAATTTGTCTTGTTTTTTCTCCATACTTGGCTAAAACAATGTTGAGCTTTCTTAGTTTAAAAGAATATTGGGACTTGCAGCCCAGTGTTATATAAAATGTTTCTATATGTGGCTCTGAATGGCTGCCTACAATCCATATTCTTCAAAGTGAATTTCCCTTGACCATAGACCTGCAGCATTATGGAAATATTTCTCCTTTTCTGCATATTAAGGGAGCTTTTAGAGCCGGCATTACTCCCATGGCATCTTTGCCTGCGCCTCTTTAAAGAGAATGTTTCTTGGACTGTTCTGGAGGTCTCCTCCCACCTTAATTGTATTGTGAAGCCCAGAGAAATGTTAACCTCTGATGGTTTCTGTCAGAGAAGCTAAAGAGATTGTTTGAATTGAAATTGTAAGAGGTGTAGTGGCCTGTCAAGTAGCATTGCTGGAATTGAAGGGTGCTCCCACAGTCATTTCCCTTGGAGCAAAGCATTTTTCTGCACTTCATCACCACGTTCTCCGAAGATTACTCTCCAGTCTTAACAGGTACCAATGTTCAGAGAGACAGGAGAGGAAGAAGTGCAAAACTGCATTTCCAACTTCTACTAATTAACTAAGTGTATATCAGGTATGTGTTACCCTCATGCTACAAATAAGCAACAAGTGGCAAAGAGCCTTAAGAAAATCACCATTAACGAGTTCACGGTGTCTGGCATTGGTTTTGTGTTTGGAATGTGGAATAAAGCCCTGAATGAATCAGCGATCAATACTATTTTCTCTAATTTTGTTAGGTGTATCAGACTGGGCTATAAATACTCAGTGTGAATTCCCCTAGTATCATGATTTTATTTCTTTTTTTGTTTACAAAGGATTAATCAGTGGAACAGGGGCTGTAAGCAAGATACCATTCTCCTAATTGGGTCTGCTGACTGTCATACAGTGCAGTCATTACTACACCTATCTTGGAGTAATTTTGACAAGACAAATTGAGAGTCCTTCTCCAGTGTAAACTGTAGCCAGGGAGTTAGGGCATTTGTCTGAGAAGTGGAAGACCAGTGTTTAAATCCTTGCTCCACAGCATTTGAACCAGGGGGTTGTTCATGACCTCGCTGCCATTAGTCCTATGGAGAGCATTGAAGTTTCCATGTTCATCAGGCCTTTCCTTTCCAATTTTTTATTGCTGCTAATAAAATGTATGGATTTGAAATAAAACAGGGCTTGGGGCGGGAGGGGGGAGGATTGGCTAATCTGCCGTTTCTAATGTGGGTTTTTTTATGTTAACCTGGAATATTATTAACCAGAGGTGAACTTTAAAAATTATTTATTCACATAGTTGTAGTTTGAAGGGATTCAAAGTGGTTATTTTCACATTGATTAAAGGGAATATATCAGCCCAAGTTCACCGAAAATCTGCTGGAGGTTCATTTGAAAGGTTCATGAACTTTAGCTACTTTGTCAACAAACTTGCCTTGGTTTTCAGCCATGTCACACCATTTGACACCAGTGGACTGTTGTATGTGTTTGGAGCAGATAAATAAAGTTTCACCCCTATGCTCTGCTGTATTAACTGTATTAATTAACTTACTCTGTAAACAAAGACGCTTGTAGGTGATGTCTAAATAGTCCAGCGGAGAATATTCATTAAGTGAAAAAACAGTAACCTAAAATGTATGAGTGTTTTGAAGGTTTAAACACGTACAGATATCTGCATAAAAAACCTATGCAAATCCTACCCTGCAGAGTGTTATTCTTACATTATTCAAATTACAAAATTACTGTTGGATTTATTTAAGAAATTATCTGCATCATCAAAAGTAACAGAGATGACGGCAAATGCACACATGAGGTAAAGTCTTGAAGAGAGGTGTCATGAGGGGCTGAGGCTTGTAACAGGGAGGTCTCAGGGAGTTGTAACACATGAGCAATGAATGACAAACAATACAGCCAGTCTGGCTCACCCAATACCATTCTTTCTGAACTCAATTTCAGAACCCAGATTGGACAGAAAAATGGGCACATTTAGAGTAAAATGCCAGTCAAGTGAACGCTGAACACCACCACAGTTTTCTGATGTGAACTGTAAACGGCATTACAAGAAACTAGTGGAAGAAAAAGAATTAGAAATCCATAACGTATGAGAGAAAACCATAACCATGACTGTCTTTTAGTCAAGTTTTATGTCAGATTATAAACAACTGATTGCAAGGTTTCTTTGTACAGAAAATTACCTTTGCATGAATAACTTAGCAAAAGATAGCCCTTTCACTGCTGCCCTTCATCATTCCTTATATTTTGTAGTCCTCAATTGTTTAAGAAGCTGGACCACACTAGGAGCATTTTCTCAAGAAGCTGGCAAGGAAGCTAATGCAATTGCTGGACATAATGACGGATAGTGAGCAGTGTAAATTACATGCTTTGGTGAATGTATTGGATAAAATAATATTCACCCTGATTCTTCATCTAAAACTGACAACGCTTCTTGACTTTCATGATGTTTTGAATCACTTAAATATTTTTTATTCTTCTAATCTAGAAATTGTAACACTCCAACTTAGAAGACAACTGCAATTTTCCCATATATAAAAGACATGAATGTATATAAATAATATATAGACTTTTACCTTTGTTTAGGAGAATGCTTATGTCCCTAAAATGTATCGAGAGGTAAATGCTCAACATTTTCATAAATGTCAAAATACATTGAGTCACTGTCAAATTCTAGTTTCAGTCTTAAAAGAATTTCTGAAGGAATTATTTGGATTATTTCTTTATCATAGGAAAATGATTTTTTTCAAAGAAGGTTTTATCAAATAGCAGACTTTTTTTTAACTTAAAAAAAAAAGTTCCTGTGCAGATACTATCTGTAGGAAATTTAAACAGATGAGGGACCGATTCCTGGACCAGGGGCTGTCAGGCATGAACTGGTTTGCATCTATGCTGTGTAGGGGAAGAAGCCTCTAGAGCAGACTGTCCACATCCACACTGCACAGAATTTTGCCCTGGCTCTCCCCATGTGGTTCCAAAGTAATAATAATTATTATTTTATGTGTTTCATTTCAGTGTCTGTAACACTGCAAAATATATGTTTCGGTCTGCCAGGGCGTTCTTATGGTACGATGCCAGGAGCACTCACTGCCTGCACTGTGGTGTGGCCTGAAGACTTGCAGGAGTTTTAGGGTGTGCAGATCATATTGGAGGTCTGTGCAGGGCAGAGGGACTTAAACCTCACGCATTCCTG
>NW_008824755.1:156191-163453 GCF_000699105.1 Pygoscelis adeliae | reverse complement strand
ATAAGTAAGCTAACACCTGAATTTGCCCAGGCATTGTGGAGAGGTGGTTGGAACAGTCCAGAGTAGGGGCAGGGTCAAATCAATCAGTTGCATAGTCAAGAGCAAGTGTTGCATTCACTCCTTATCCCTCTCATTGAGCGGTATGGTTGTATCCATTACGATTGAGAAAACGAAAGCTTTCCAAAAAGAGTTCCTTCAAAGAGAAGAAGTGAGGCAACCTGATAATGTCAACGAAAAAGCTGCTATAGTCATAGAATCATAGAATCATTAAGGTTGGAAGAGACCTCCAAGATCATCGAGTCCAACCATCAACCCAACACCACCATGCCCACTAAACCATGTCCCTAAGCGCCTCATCTACACATCTTTTAAATACTTCCAGGGATGGTGACTCAACCACTTCCCTGGGCAGCCTGTTCCAACATTTAACCACTCTTTCAGTAAAGAAATTTTTCCTCATGTCCGAATAATATATAATGTTGTTATCCCTTCCTGAACTGTGGGATATTTCTGCCTTGGAGAGTGATGACATGTTTGAGGGTGGATTATAGCTTACCAGTGTTCAAGCTCCTTGGCTCAGTTAAAGCTCCATGGTTTCTCACGGTTATCACACACCAAAGGAAGGTGGGCACGCTAATTTTGAAACAAAGTGATTGGTATCTGCAGATGTTTTTTTTGCATGTGCAAAGCAGAAAACAAATCCAGAGGCATTTTTCAACAGTTTGACCCATAAACTTTTCAGTCTGTGAAAACCATAGGGGATTGTGAGAGACTCTAGATTAATTTTAAAAACTTGGCATATGAGATTCAGTTTCCATAAATTTAAAGGTAATGTGCACTGGCAAAAACAATCCAAACCTCTCATGTTGCTGAGCTTTAAACTTTCACGTTCCTCTGAGAAAAAGAAATTCTCATTGTCACTGGCAAACTAGCAAAGTAAAAATCTCTCCAGAATACATCAACAGTAGGAAAAAGCAAAAATTAGATCTTTGATTCATTAGGGAAATGGAAAGCAATGCAGAGAAAGTTAAGATTTTATTGTCAGTGATAGTTACGAGCCTTTGTTTGGAACGTGAATTCCACATTAAAAAAATACAGAAATAATTCTGAAGAGATCCAGAGGACAGCAAGGCTAATGTTATGTTTTGAATTGCTTGTGAGCACTCCTTGCAAGGCTTGTCTTAAACGGAATGAAAAAAAAAAAAAACTGTATCAGAAGAATCAGTCATAATTCAGTGTAATTGATGGCAGGTAAAGTAAGATAAATTGAAGAAGTATTTCATTAAAGTACATATAGTCAACTTGTGAAACTCACAGCCAGATAGGGTGAGAGCTGAACATTATAGCTGAATGTTATTGCTGTTCTTAGGATAAGTCTAGTGTAATTTTTATGGCCAGTAATAATATTCATAGTCATGCCTATTAAGACATATAGAGAGTCAAACTGAATGTAGTAGACTGAGTTGCTTGCCACAAGTATCAGCAAATACTTTTTTTCCATCTCTCTGTATAGGAAACATAACACAAGTTGTCATTACCACTGAGCTATTTCCCCCTTTTTTCCTGTTCTCACCATTTTTTCCACATCTCTATACCCTCCAAAAAGGAGATTGTTTCTCAAAGAAGCTGCAAGTTTTTCCTGTGTCACGTGATTGCAAGTGTTTTGCCCTATCAAAAATGCAGTTTTTCCTTGCCAGTTGTGACGTGTGCATTCAGTCATACAATTAAGGACGGTTTTGTTCATGTGGCAGAAGGATTGCCCTTCATTAGACAAAACTGCCTAAATCTCCTGTTGCATCTGTTGTGTCATGGGACACAGAAGGTGCCCCAGTGACAGTCTAGATGTGCATGGACACGCTTCATTATCTGACAAGGGGGTATCTGCATTTTATTACCAGATGCACTTTCTTGGTCACGCAGAAGTGAAGAGGTACAGGGCACTTGAGAAAGGATCCAAAAGGATCTGTTCTTCATTTATGCCAGAGCCATCCATTACAAAAAAGACAGCAAGGAACAACCAGATGACCTGGTCTGCTGTGTCAGATCCAGGCAAGATAGCCCACATGTTTTCATCATAACTGCTATAATGAACATTTAGACCAGTACTGTATACTAGTATACTGACACATTTTTCTGAGCTGTGAGGGAACAATGACAAGGATAGGTTCATGTTCATATGGTTGTTTTATTTTGTTTCACATTAAAATATCTAAAGGCAAAAACCAAAATCATCTTCCTGAATGTGTTTATGCAGGTCAGGCTTTTGCCCCAGTAAGATTTATCTGCCTGTTGGATTTTATCATTGTCATAACAATATTATAAGTTACTTGAGTATAGATTAACTTCTGCATCTTCTTAAGGAATACTTTTTTCAGCAGTGAAACATGTATGTTCAATTATTAAACCTGATGGTTCTGCTGAACTTTGAGCTTGCTGAGGTTTGAAATGGGTGAAGATCAGGTGGTTTTCAGAAATAACCTATTCCTACCCCACTATGTCTGTAGACCTGCAGCTCTGGACCTTGTACTTGTTTGTTCTTCCACATGCAGTATGGAGCCCTATATGGGCTTGCTCAGAGATCCAGAGGGCTATACCTGTTTTTAGTATATTGTTAACATCTAAATAATCCTTGCCGTATGAAATGAAGAACCTGTAGTATTAGCTATCATTCCACATGGCTGTATGTAGGAATGGTTTGTATGAGGAAAATGAGATTCTTTTTCTCTTCTTTAGCTTTCTTCATATTTCCAGAGCAGTTAGGAATAATGAGAAGTGAATTCATTAGCAAACTTCACACTGACTCTGTATTACATAGCAATAGTAAACCCTAACACTCAGGTGAAACCAGTATGTCTGACCTACGTGAATGGTAAACTTGGTTACTCTTTCAGTCAATCAATAAACTCAGAAAGATGTTCTGATACCAGGCTGCAGGAGGCTTGGAGGGTTTAACTTGCACCCATCAAAACAGTGTGTGCTAACCCTAAATCTCCACAATCATAATCAACATTGCTCCACATTCCATATCAGCATTCAAACTCTTATAAGATTCCCCCACCTAATCACCCAGTCCCTATTCTCAAAATTCCAGGTGCTAACAGAATAAAACATTCAACTGAATAAAGAGATGGTGAACAACTAGTAACATACTGAATGGATAAGTCTAGTGACTCAGCTGATCACTGACCAGTGACCTTTTCCTTTCAAAGGGAAATAGGAGCATTTGTGTCTGTGAAAACTGGACACAGTACAGCTTAATTGAGAAAGAATCAGAGTTCTTATTTTGTAGTAGTGAATTATTATAGAAATACTGAAAGTCATCTGCTTACGTTGTGATTTCCCCAAAGGTTTCTCCAGCTAAAGCCATAGCTTAAGTAAACATTTCCAAGTAACTAGGTTTTTCAACCCTAGGCCTCCGCATGCCTCCCTGAATGACTTTAATTCACTAAAAGTAATCAAACATAGCAACATACTTAAGTAAAATATACCACTGTGTTTGAATTATAACATTAATATATCATTAGGTGCAATAAGCATAATCACAGAATGACAGAATCGTTTAAGTTGGAAAAGACCTTTAAGATCATCAAGTCCAACCGTTAACCTAGCACTGCCAAGTCCACCACTAAACCATGTCCCTAAGCGCCACATCTACACATCTTTTAAATACCTTCAGGGATGGTGACTCAACCACTTCCCTGGGCAGCCCGTTCCAATGCTTGACAACCCTTTCGGTGGAGAAATTTTTCCTAATATCCAATCTAAACATCCCCTGGAGCAACTTGAGGCCATTTCCTCTCATCCTATCACTTGTTGCTTGGGAGAAGAGACCGACACCCACCTCGCTACAGCCTCCTTTCAGGTAGTTGTAGAGAGCTATAAGAATATAATAGAATGATGTGAAAAAAAAGCTGAAGAATTCTGTGGACCTCTGCTATAGCTAACATCATGGATTAGTAACTATTCTAAAACATGTTTAAATTTGGGACTACAGAACTAAATGTACAGAAAATAAACATTTCAAGGATAGCGGTGTGAAATATAATTAAACTGAGCTTGTGAGCGCACACTGAAACATGGAAAACAACATGAAACAAAATGAAATTTACTGTGTTTTAGCATTTAGTGTCACCCATTAATATTTTTGTGTATTTCACTAGAGTTTAAATTGCACTGAGCCTTAATTACTGTGTAAATACATACTTAAACTGAATTCACTTTGGGACAAGCTTTGGCTAAGAAATCTTTAAGCCTGAGATAAATTGAGCATATGAGCACTTTCTGCAATGCAAAGAAATTCGTCATTTTGTTTGACTAAATGTCAGTTCTTTTTGGAGGATTGGAATGGTTTTAAGTTGAAGTCGTAAATTTATGAGAGGGTGATTAAAAGATTTGCTGTCATCAAGTCAAAATTTAGAGAAATACTTTAAGCTGAGGAATGTATTTTCAGGTCAACTAACAGGGGAATAGTTGGATACTTCTCCATTCAAGTACAATTAGTATTTATGAATTATTAATTCAGTCAATTCATTTTTTGTGTATTAATTTGAAGAATTATGTGGAAACACACACATTTCCTAGTTCACGTGATGTGAAGGCCACTGAAAAGTGGGTACTTGTCCAGGAAGATAGTTCAGCAAAGAACAAAGCCCATGAAAACTTTTCTAGTTCAACACCAAAAATAAGGGAATAGAGGGGCTGTAAGAAGTCCCTAGTAAGTACATGTCCCCTTGAATAACATTAAGCCTTTCTTTTACCCCTTTTTTCCCCCTTCAGCAGAGCAATTCTAGCCTCAGGCCTCGTAGGTTGTGATTTCTTTCCGTTCTTGTGGCCCAGGTCATTGGGAAGACATACCAGGCAGCACCAAAAAAGGGTTAATGGCAGCAACCACTGCACCTTCAAGTGCACAGAAACCCCACTCTTCTGCAATTCAGATAGTTAAAGCAATCTTTTTCCTTACAGAAATATCAAGTTAGCTATTTTTGTTTTGTGATCTTTAATTTGGAATAGAGCCTCAATGTCTTACTCTCTTTGGTAGAAAATTATTCAGTGTCTTATGTATTGCTCTGTGGAGTAGGAAACCATCTATCCAATCCTGCAGCCAAAAGGCTGAGCGTGAGCAAGCACCAGGAGTCCATGATGCTGGAAATGAGGGAGGGAGGTCCGTGTGTTTGACCAGTCACATCAGCATCTTTTCCAAGCTGAGATCAGGGCTTCTTCCTCCTGCACTGAGAGTTGTCAGCCTGTTTCTATGGTGATCTCCAAGACACTGATGGATTTGCTGTGGTTATATAACATGTTCCAAAAAAATCAACTCAACTGCTAGGATCTTTGAACAGTGTCAATATTTTTGAATGTAGCCGGGACATTATGACAGTCAATGGGTTTCATCTGCTTAAATGTGAGCAGGTATTTAAATAGAGAGGGAGGAAGGTGCACTGTCTGAGGTAGGCTTTTACCAGGCATACATATAATCTGGTGACTGCTGCCTCTGGGCTTATCAACTATAACTTGTCCTTCTGAAGGCTTTGCTGCAAATCTGCATGGAAGTTTTCTGGAGAGCGCAGGTCATGCACGTTTTCTCTGATCGATATGAACCACGAAGTGCATAATCCCTGGGTACTCCATTTTACCTGGCTATCTGATTCTTTTTTGCTTGCTGGATCCACAGTTACACCTGAATCACACTGATTACACCCCAGCATTCTCCCTATACCTTTGTCAGAGGATGATTTCCTTCCCTTCACTTTACCAATGCTTGTAACTTGATTGTAGTTTGCACTGTATTTGGGGCAGGTCCTTTTTTTAAACCACGCTCTCCTTCCTCCACCTCCCTCCCTGCACATACACACCATCTGCCATTCCTGGGTTTATTTGGTTTCATGAAAATGTCATCTTTCATTTTAAGCAGACAGACCTCTCTGATTCAGGTGGATAAACTGCTCTGAATTAAATGCCAAGGATGGAAGCGTGCTCGGCAGCCATGGAGATGTGGCAGCGTCCTGCCATGTGGCAATACATGCCACACTGATCAATGCTACCGAAGGGGACACTTTGCAAAGTCTCCTTGTCTCCTGTTGATAACTCCCTGTTTCCCTGGTCCTAGCGGTAACAGATGAAAAGCTCAGAGAATTCAAACCATTGGTAGTTGTCATGATATAAGTTGTAGGCTAAATACTTAGATTTTGGCTGTCTTTGAGGCCTTTTGCCTCCAGAATGCTTGCTTACTCTACATGTTGCCCTGAGAAGGTCTGGCTGCATGTGTGAAATAAAGGGCTTGTTTTATATTAAAAATACAAATTCATCAGTGGTCATTATGGCATATACTTGACACACTAAATGAACAGTGTGGCATATTACTATTTTTAGCTGTAGTTAGAACTTCTTAACATGGATCTACCTCTATCACACTATTAACTAATAACTAAATTGAATGACCAGTCCTTTGAAAGGAGGATGAAGCAAGATCTGAGAGGAAATACAGATGGACAGACAATACAGGCATATGTTTCCTTAAAATATAGAGGCCTCCCAAGGTCTTTATGAACGTGCTGCTGGGTTAGATGGCGCATAGCCTCACTAAATACAGCTGCTCTTACTTTCTTAGCAGATGCTGTATTCAGAATAGTAATTGTATCCTGCCCCTTCTTCCTTACATGTACATTCAAGCACAGCTTCAGTACTCTTTTACCAAAACTCAAGACCATTGTTTCCAATAGCACCGTGTGGCTGCCATGATGTGCCATCATTATTTAACTTTCTAAATTACCCAATTTTGTACATTTAATTGAATAATCTTTTCCCTAGTTGCCTAAGAGTAAATATGCTGTACGTCTGACACAAAAGGGCAATAATACACAGCCAGAAAATCGTTTCGTATTCCACATCACCTGCATTAAACATAGAGTTTTAAATTAATCTCTAGGCAGCCTCCCTAGGCAGTGGCAGAGTAACTTTTCTAAAGGACAATTCATCCCACATTAAAATTGTTGTCTCTCAGACAGGTGAGTTGAGACTTGCCCTTTCCATTCAGTAGTGAGCAAGTCTGAGTGAGTGGTTTTGACAGAATGTTTAATCTATAGATGGCTAAAGTAAGGCAGAATGGATCTGCTTATGGAAAGGAGTGAAATTCATATGAATATGCAATTGAACCCTCATACGCCTCTTTCTGCGTAAGCGTTGACCCATGACAGTGACTGGGGAACTGTTAAAAAAAGGAAAGTCACACTGGTATCACTGCAGCATGGAAAGAGAACCTCCTC
>NW_008824755.1:155074-156132 GCF_000699105.1 Pygoscelis adeliae | reverse complement strand
CTGTGGGTTGCAAGTAGCTCATCTGAGGTGAGGAAGAGCTGAGTGCCAGACAGTGTAAAACTGAAGATGAGCGGGGAAGTGTAAGAGAGGCTTTCCACCCATTACAGGCATGTGCCAGGGCAGGGAATGGCTGCAGCCAAATGCCTTTTCCCCCAGCCTGGCCTGTCAAACTTACTGTTTGCCTTTTTCCTCTGTACCACACATGCTCTGCTTTTTTTACACAGAAAAATGACAGTTGCCTAAACTTTCTTGTGTTTTTCACTGAGCTTGCCTGTCTTACCAAAATGAGCACCATTAGCAGACAGAGATGCTAATTTTCCATGGAAACCAGTGGAAAAAGAAGCAGGTTTCAAAGCAATCTCTCCGCAAACACTTGCGGCATCTTAGTGCCTGTTGTGTTTGTTTTAGAGATGGGAAACCAGGCACAGCATGCTCAAATGACATGCTTGGTGTCATGCAGTATTGAGAGCAGGAAGCTGAGAGCTTGAATCTATGCCTGTTGTCTTAGTCACAGCTTCTTCTTAGTATTTTTGTGGATTTTGATTGAATTTTTTAAACATTTGTGGTTTTTTTCCTTGCAGTATATGCTTCAGCCTGTGTTGTGGTTTTTCATGTGAATGATATGCACACATCCATGAATAATAAAATTACTCATAGTTTCACAAGTAACTAGATCATGTATTGACATGGGGGGATGGAGTAGGATTTAGGGAAATCATGAAATTGTCAGTTACTGGTTTTTATCATAAAGCAGAAAATGAAGCTTTGTCAAAACTGAGGTCCTGTCTAGACTGGAAAATATTTCTTTGGGTGTACCCAAACTGGGTGCGTTTTGCCCATAATGGCAAAATCTCCAGGAATAAATACCTCACCTGGTCAAACAGTATTTTGCTAACATAGAGTACATGTGCTAGCTGGGCAGGTTCCTTCCATGTGAACAAAAGGTTCATACTCGTGTTCAGGCAGCAAAAAAGTCATAGAATCATAGAATCATAGAATCATTAAGGTTGGAAGAGACCTCCAAGATCATCGAGTCCAACCGTCAACCCAACAACACC
>NW_008824755.1:127389-154102 GCF_000699105.1 Pygoscelis adeliae | reverse complement strand
AGCCGTGAGCCGCCAGCTTCTCCAGGAGAATGCTGTGGGAGACGGTGTCAAAGGCCTTACTGAAGTCCAGGTAGACCACGTCCACAGCCTTTCCCTTGTCCACTAGGCGGGTCACCTGGTCATAGAAGGAGATCAGGTTGGTCAAGCAGGACCTGTCTTTCATGAATCTGTGCTGGCTGGGCCTGATGCCCTGGTTGTCCCGCACCTGCCTTGTGAGCGCCCTCAAGACGAACCGCTCCATCATCTTCCCCGGCACCGAGGTCAGGCTGACAGGCCTGTAGTTCCCCGGATCTTCCTTCCGGCCTTTCTTGTAGATGGGCGTCACATTGGCCAGCCTCCAGTCGTCCGGGACCTCCCCCGTTAACCCGTCATCCCTCTTAACTCACATTCTGTGTTGGAAAATGTACCTACCCCATGCAGACCAGGCCTTAGCTTTACTCAGTGACTGCATTTTGGAACAGCTTTCCCCAAAATCCTATTTGCTCTAATGCGGCAGCTGCTCTTCTAAGTGTTTTCAGCTTTTCTACTAATGATAATCATGAAAGAAATAGGTAGTTCTTCCTGCAAACTGATGTTGAACTTTAAATTTGTCCTAGGTAATTGTTTATATAATGGATTTTTTTCATATGGCATACTTTAACAAACTGCAGAACAATGATACAGAGGAAAAGAAGATGGTGTTTCTTTTATGTTGTATCTTTGTCAGTACATTGGAGGATAAAAGCGATGGCACTGTACATCCGACACTGTAAACAACTTTCACAGCTTGTTAAATGCTGAAAAGAAGCTTGAGAGTTTAATCATTTACAAAAGCTGTTGTTTTTATAGCAGATAAAATATTTCCTGCTACAGAACACACTGATGCTCATTTTCATAATATGCTAGTTCAGAACCAGTAAGTTGCAGCTCCATCTTTTGATGTTATTACAATGATGCTGAACTTTCACTGCTAACACAAAGCTTTGTCACTTACTCAACTCCAGATTGTTGTCCTTGCTTTTTGTGCGATGGCATTGCCTATCCATGTCATGGTGATAAGGTCTATGTGTACACAATAACCAGTGGAGGAAGATACATGCTTTGACCGAATTGTTTTTTTCCCCAAACAGGGAAATGAATACTAAATAAAGATGATAAAAGCTTAATTTCAGCAGTGCAGATTACATAAGTGCAAAGACAAAGTGAGTTGTAATTAGTCACTTGAAAATAAGCACAACATTTACACCAGGGCCATTAACTCAGAGGTACTAGGTAACATTTGCAGTGATTGGAGAAAAAAGTCCATTATTATGTGCATTGAGAAATCTCAACTGACCAGATTCTGAAGTGGCATTTGCTTTTATTCTTATTGATAATAATCCCTCTAATCATCTGCTAAAAAACACTTGTTTTCATTTTGTAAGTAGGTGTGGTCAAAACTCATTACGCTGTAGCCTTTTGACACTGCTGCTGGCTTTTCTTAGTGCTGGAGAATCACTGTGTTTTAGCTGCTTCCCTCTGATTTAGGTTGTTCAGATGTTTGATAGAGCTGATGCAGGATTAGTGTTCAGGCCACTTTCTATTTTTCCTCCAATTACATTGATTTCTTTATTTTCTTGCTCACTTAAGACTGATTATTTTATCTCTTGCCATTATCATGGAACAGCTTTTTCTGTGTCTGATTGAATCTTGTTATTGATCCAACTTGAAAGAATAATTTTGATAGTCTCATCCAAATCTTTTGTATAATCTTGCTTTTACTGAATTTAGGAATGTTAATCCATCTGTCATTTCAAGGTTGCATTGAAAATGTTTCTCCCCACCTATATCCTTATCCCTATGTAAGCTTAATGATGTGTAGGTACTACATTACAGCAAATCTCTCCCCTACTTTTCCAGTTGACTAATAGCCCCGTGCCTTGAAAGGCATATGTCCCCAGTTTTCAGGGAGGTCAGCGAAAGTGGCTGGGCACGCAGCATATGTTAGGAAATGTTTCACAGCTCAAAGTGAGTAATGGCTCTGGGAGCAATGCAGGACACTTTGTTGCCTGTGGATTCATATTTTCAGGCCAAGCTTCTATATCAATGAGGAACATTAATGTCAGCTTTTTCTTCTACCAGACTCCCTATTTGCATAAAATTTGTACAAACCTTAATGTCTTTTGAGTCTCAACTTCTCTTTCAGTTTGGTTGAAATCAGATGATAGATTTTAAAATAATCAGGTAGGAAATGCCAGCGCATGCACCATATGCCGTGATCACACAAGCTTTGCTTCCAAGCTGAGCTAAAAATGAGTACTGAAGGGTAATGAGACATAATTATAAATCTGAGTGAGATCTGTCTGCATTGTTTCACTATGAATGTGGTTACTGCTAATGCGTGTCTGTTTGTCTCTAATGTGGATACTATTACCAGGGAACTTCCTGTAGCTAACTACAGATAAACTACGCGTTCACTGAGGATTGCGACGAGTGTGGTTTTTTATTGTTCAATATAATCCACCATCAAGGTAATTTGGCTTTTTTCTGCAAGTCATTAGCATAATAAATTGCCTAATATGCATCTTTTATTGTCAACTAATTCATCCTTTGAGGGGAAAAAAAAAGGCAATTGCTAGTGTCAAATCCTAAATTAAAATAAGCTTGGGAACATATTTGGCAAGATAATGCTGATGAAAGTGAGAATCTGAACTCCAACTAAAACAAAAATCATTATCTTAGCTGCAGCATTTACAATAAATAAGCATACTGCTTATAAACTGCCTTGTTACACTGTTCAAGTAATGAACAGTTTCGGTTTTCAGGTTCAATACCATGCTCTCTTTGCACTTGTTGAACTTTTTTTCTCATAAGTCTTTGTCTTGTCAGCCTGCACAAATCTGATCTTAAACAAGGTGAGCAGTGAGGCTGTGACTTTGCATACAGCCTGTGCTCTGCTGGGCAGTTCTGTCATCTTTATCAAATATACTCATACCTATTAAAAGTAAGCAGCAGTGGTAAGACCGAACCAATATTTGATCGCCCTTACAATTGGCAGTGCATCACTTTAATTAATAAGAAGCCTTTCCTCCTCTGTTAATCTTACCTTCCACCTTCAAAAGCTCAGCTGAGCAGCACTATCTAATGGAATACATAATAACTCAATCACAGGGAGACAGCTATCTCCTCGGCTGCTTCGCAGCATCTGTCACTACGTTTGCTTGATATTTGAAAATGTAAGAATACATTATAAGTGGTTGAGATGTCTCATGAAAGAAATCATCGTGTACAAAGCTATTAGAACTTGTAAATAGAAGTTTCTTCTGAAGTGCTCCCTGTCCTGCATTAGCTCTCGAAGAGGCAATCAACGTGCGTGGAAAGTCTGTTTTAGCTCTTCAATTGTATGCTGCTTCCTGGGGGACTGTTCATAATTCCACACCTAAAGACACTTTCTTCTACAAGAGAAAACAAAATATGTTGATGCACCAGAGAAAATTGGAAACTGTTTTTCATCCCTTCTTATTTTTAAAAAATTCTGCACAAAATCTTGCTTTTTACTTAACTCCTAAGCAATAAATCCTGTCGTATAATAACCATCTCATTACTGCACTACGTACCCAAAAAGCCCGGGAACCCCAGGTGCGTCAGGTTCAAGTTCATGCCACCGTTTCAAGTATAAAAAGGTATGCGCTTCCTGCTGTGTCACCTTTTGAAAATATATCAAAACGCAAGTCATATGCCCAGGACAATTAGCCGTTTCTCAACCTGCTGGGCCTAATATTGTATAAAGAAACACTGCACACAGCTAACTGCCTCAGGTACTTTTAACGCTGTATGCATTCCTCTCCAGATGGCTGGGGGCTATGAAATAATAAACCTTTTATTTCTCTTGTCTTCCCAGAGGAGGAAAAAAACTCTTGATTAATAGCTTTCTTTTGAAAAAAAAGTTCTTTAAATATGTTACCTGCATAGATAACAATCTCTCATTTAAAATAAAAAAAAAATAGGCCAACTTTTACTTACAATACTCCCTTTCAAATTCCCCCAAAAAGCAACAGAAAGGTTTTAAATGACAATATTACCTTTTTCACCGGTACATCCAACATTTGGAGGATTTAGGGGTGTGGAGGATAGGGGGAGTTGCTGTTTTGCTTCCATTCTGACCTGATTGTTTACTAGTTAAGTAAAGTTAAGCATTTTTTAAGGAACTCACAGCTGATATCTGATGGTTAGTCTACAACAGCACTACTTTTTCAATGCACTTAAGTGACTCCTCCAACTTCACATTTTGGAGGAGAAAAGATCACTCTTCTCATCCATTTCCACTTAGTGAGTCATCCAGCTGTTACACTTCTATAAACAAAATGAGAAGATGGGAAAGAAAGGCAAAGGCAAAATCTGCGTGCAAGATCTGTTTGTGAGTGATACTGTTTAATAAAATGACCTTAACAGAGAGAGAAGAAAAACAATATAGAGATTGTCATTAAAAAGCTTCATGAATAGAACCAACTGTTCCTGCAATGCTTTTATGAAGGCGTTCAGATGAGTAACTCACACTGCACCACTGCTTTTCACCCTCACTTACCTATTTCCTACATGTACTTTCTCAAGGCATCTGTTCATCCAGCCTGTCTGGCTTTGGTTTCTTCTGGGTCCTCTCAGCTGATTATTCCAGCTGGGTGGGCTTTGATTTTTCTCAGTGTTTTTGTCAATGAAGCCTGAAGGCTTTCAGGACAGGTGGTTTGTTTAACAAGACAGTTTAACAGTGATGTCTTGCTTAAACCTGCCTCTTGGCTCTTTTGTTGGTCCTTACTTACCCAGAGTAAATCTTACAGGCAGTCACTTCCAGATTGTTATACAAATAAGTTCTTCAGCTGCTTTTACAAACTCTTTACAATAACAAAGTTTTTTTTGTTATTGTATTTTGTTTTCTTCCCCAAGTTTCAGATTTTTCCCTCAGTGACTATTCTTCATCTCTTGTCCTATGCAAGATTTGTCACTATACATATATATAACTCTGTATACACACGGTACATATAGTGTGTGTGTGTATATGTGTGCATTATGTATACACATCTGCTAGTCAGCAGCCTGCCAGACTATGAGGACTAGAGTGCATAATATAAGTACTC
Source organism: Pygoscelis adeliae (assembly GCF_000699105.1). Classification (NCBI taxonomy): domain Eukaryota; kingdom Metazoa; phylum Chordata; class Aves; order Sphenisciformes; family Spheniscidae; genus Pygoscelis; species Pygoscelis adeliae. The sequence continues at coordinate 149,012 of NW_008824755.1, read as the reverse complement.
TGGTCCCTGAATTTAAAGGAATACAAGTAAATTGAACTGACCCCAAAGGAAAATTTAATTTAAAAAAGGAAGAAAATCCTGTAATACTCTAAATTATTTCATTCATCCAATTTCCATTCCCTGCAATGAAATTCATGTTGATAAATTACCCTGTACATAAAAAAATAATTTTGTCAATTCAGTAGTGGTTACTCACCTGTTAATCAGAGTTGGTTTTCTCTGTGTGAGAAAAATTGGATACATCAGTTTTTGTAACCAGCCTTAAGTCATTCCTTTTTTTTTTTTTAAAAAAAAAAGCATACTCCAACTACAGAAAGGCAGGTATTTAAGCATTGATATAAGTGCACTCTTCCTTTCAAAAAGGAAGAGTGCAGGTCAGTAGTACTCCTTACTATACAGTACATGACCTTCTAATGAATTATGCTGTCCTTATACTGCGTAACTATTTCCCGAATTTCAAAGAGCTGATGTGAATATGTGATGAGACCGGCTGTATTACCATACAGCAGAGACAAGTCCCCTGTCTTGCTGGGAAAAGAGCATGAATCCAGGCAGGAGCGTGTTGCTGTTGGGAGGAATGAAACTGGATTTATCCCTGAGAGAGATGCAGAAAAGCATGGGATGCTGTGAACTTCTCTCTCTCTCTAATACTTTTCCTTCTGCATGTACTCAAGTCTGTTGACTTATGTAAGGAAGCAGAGCCTAAATCCATCCTGTTAAAACCTGTCAGATCCCAAATACAGTGGACTATTGACTATCAAACTTCTCTGTCCCAGGATGGGAGGCTTTCGGTTCTGCAGCAGTGGCTGAAATCTTCCTTTATTTCTTTAAAACAGGGGGGGTCGTTGTAACAAGGGGGGTATTTTAGCAGGTGCATGGAGAATCGTGAGGTGCTTTTGTAATTTGTGTCTCACCAAGGGAATGGGATCTTCCACCCACGGGAGATGTCAAAGGTGGCTGTGGTACTACTGACCTGTACAAATTAGTTGATATAATTATATCTGCGTAATTACTGAAACAATGCTAAATTTATATTTTTAACAAGAATGGCAGTAAACTAAGGTATTTATTACTGTGCTGTGGAAAATTATGACAGTGAACTCAGATTAAAAAACGTGTTAGGAAGGGTTTTCATTGACAGGACATGGGAGGAAGAAGTCCTGTGGTGGTGTTGGTGGTGTTGGGTCGACGGTTGGACCCAATGATCTTAGAGGTCTTTTCCAACCTTAATGATTCTATGATTCTATAAGTCTCTATCCAACATTTTGCCTTAATTTAAAGGAAAGCTAATTCAATTTTAGTTTTACTAATAGTAATCTAAGGTGACATTTAATCCATTGTAGCACACAGTGTAGGACAGACTTTCTTGGTGACAGTGACCAGTGTCATATTCCAGTTTCTAGCACCCAATGTTGTAGGCATGGCTACTCCTGTGCGGCAGGTCCCTGCCTCATTTGTGGCTAAAGTTCCCAGCGTTATTGTGCTTTTCTGGTGCAGGACCTGGAGGTGGTGTAGTGGGTGATGGGCGCCTGCTAGAGAGCTGTCTCATGTTCGAGGCCATTGAATGCTGCCCGTGGAGTGGGTTTCCAGCCTTTGCCAGAGACTTGAGTAAGTGAGATGAGAAATCTGAGAGGGTCGCTAATCACTTGTCCCTGATCACCTGGTACCTGCCTTGAACCCCTGGGGCCTGATTGGCAAAGTCACCATGCTCTCACAGTTGAAAATGAGCTGTTTAGATGTTACAATTTGAATATTATAACAGTTTATGAAGCAGCAGGTGTTCCCCAAAATCAAGACCCAGGTGCCAAATTGGGTACGCTACACCAGTGGCTACCATCTGTCCTTACTTCAGTGTGTTTCAGTTTCCACATGTGAAAAATGAGGTGACAGTGGTCTATAACAACCTGACTACCTGCTTATAAAGCAAGCTGGATTGCTTTTCAGCTCAGGGTAGGATTCACACTCTGCTTTCTTTTGGCTGACTCTTAATTTTTCACAAAACTCAAGGAAGTCTCAAGCAAAACAGCCTCCTTATCACAGACTCACACCCTTAGTACAGACACTTCTTCCCTCATTCTCCCAGCTGAAGGCTCTCATCTCGTCTATCTATCTGTCACACTCTCAGCCCATTATAGAGAGCACCTCATAGTTTCCTGGCTGGATCTGGTAAGGTTGTTAAAAGGCTGACTGCTGCCCAGTCCAAAACAAGCTACTTTCTTACACATCATATCATCTCACAGGCATGTTGTGCCAACAGATGTCATTAACATTTGAGAAGCTCTCAGATACTACCTTGTGAGTGCCAGAGAAAACCTTCTGAAAAAATGAATAATTCTGTCTTCAGAGCAGCAGGCAGTAAATAAGGCATAGAGTGGCACGCTGCGTCTCTATGAGAAGGCAAAAATACGGAATTGCTGCTTATTCAGGGAGCATTGTCCATTCAGAGAGACAGAGGGATCCTGTAGGACAAAGTGAATATTCATGTCGTGAAGACTGCATATATTGAGGAGGCAGGGGCAAACTGTCATCACAAAAACAAGCTGAATTCTGGCATTTCCTAACTTTTTCAGGGCTTGGATTTACTGCCGTAATAATGCTGTTTTATTACTGTTCGTTTGTAGGCCGTGTGCATTTGGTTCTCTTTGTGCACTTCTATTTCCATAATGTGGTTTTGATGGAACCATATGAGAGAGCCGTTCTCTCTCCTGTGAGCCCTAGTGGAGCCACGCTTATTATAAATGTATTTACATAATGAATAAAGTTACTTTGGTTTGGATTAAAAATGTTTTCCGTATCCTCAAACCATTCTAGGCAGATGCCGTGGTACAGCTGAGGAGCAGTTTCATGGTACAAAGCACGATTCACATGCAAAGTTATAATTGGGGCTGTTCTGTCAGTCCTGCAGTCACATTGTGTGATCATATTTCAGGGCTTTATAACTGTCATAGTTTTACACCTAATTGCTCAGGTCTCCATAGACTTAAACGCCGCAACATAATTAAGGGACAAATGCAACCCTTAAAGCAAAATACCAGTGTGGCGTGCTAGCTAGCTGTATCGCTGGCATGGGAAGCCTCCTGCCAGTGCAGGGCAGCTGCAGAGCAAGGAGCTCTTCTGCTGGCTAACAGCCTCTGATAACTTTTGCTCTTGCTTGAAGCAGGCATGCTTACAGGCTGATGAGCAAAAAAACACGCTGCACTTCCAGTGCTCCTAACCCCCAGGAGAAAGTTGATATGTATCCTGCAGATGTAGCTTTGGACTGCGCCAAGTGGACTCTGGAGATGGAGCTATTCTGTGAAGTTGCTTGTGTGCAAAGCGAAGGCACTTTGTGCTCTCTCTCCCCCCGCGTTGCAGCAGTACTGCAACAGTGTGGTTCACCATAAGTTCAGGTACGGTTTTGTCTTTTTCAGGGCCTTTCTGTATTCTTGCCCTGGCTATGTGTCTTACATTTTGAATCCCATCATTAATTGTGCTTTACTTTCCATTTTAACAAATTCATCCTGATCTTCTCTGTCAAAAGCCATCTGTATCTGCTCCGTAACATTTCATGCTGAAGAGTTTCTGCCCCGTGAGACTGGCCCAGGCTAATCACATTCCACATAGGGGAATTTGGATTTGCGTTAGAAAGCAGCACTGGTGTATCTGTTCCAAACACTAAGCCCCAAAGAAGAGGTTGAGATGTCTCTTCCAGAGAAGTGGATTCTGAAATGCCTACTTGTAAAGTTCAGCTTCACTGAACAAGTGCACAGGTAAAAGAGAGGCAAGCAAGTAAAATGTCAGGTGCAGTACAAGGTCTGTAAGAGTACTGAACACTTGAGCTATCTTGGAGTTAGAGAAATATCTAGTGCTTGGGGCATGTTTTAATAATTTAGGAACCATGTGATGTTTACTACATTATGGTAAATTGCAAGATTGATTGTCCTTCACAGTAAATAGCAGCCTAAAGTTTACCCCAGTAACTATTTGGCTTACACAAACTGATGTTCACCAAACCGAGAAATCAGTACATGTACTTTAGAAATACTCTCACAGTGTTAAGTCACAAGCGTGTAGCTATTCTGCTACAGGATTTAGGTGGTATAATGGATTTTACCTAGTCTGAGATCCAGGAGAAAATTACTATTCGCCTTCAGAGATGCAATTTATATCTTTCCCTTGATTTATCTGCAAGAGCCATCATGTATTTTTCCCTTCCTGTGACCAGACTAATTAAAGCTGTGTTTCCCTCTCTAATATTGTTAATCTCTTTGGAGATGAAAAGGAGACTGAATAATATCACTTGATTATTTTTGGCCATTGGTGTGGCAGGATTTTACTGCAGAAAGAAACCACCCCCATTTCTTCACAGTTGTATTTATTAACTTGAGAAGGAAAGCAAGATCAGTATGGTCACATCTCCTGTAAATCTGGCACACTCAACATACAAAAATGTTATATCGACACAGCCTGATCTTGAGAAGTGATTTTGTCATTTGGTTTGCCTCTGAAATTACTTTAACAATATTCATTGCTGTCTGCAGTCATTTAGACTTGCAATATTACAAGGTTGATGTAATTTGAGTAGTATCTGTGAGACTTCAGTACCAGATTCATGAACCAGTAAAGTAAAGAAAATATGTATTATAAAAAGTCATTAAGATACTATATTTCCTTAGGTACATAAGGCTAAATTTCCATGGGCTTGCATAATCATTTTTCACCCCTGCCAAGTGATGATAAAACATTATCCAATCAGGCCTTATATGTGAACTTTTGTTTATATTTGATGAACATTATTGATATAATTTTGCAGTTTAATAGGACAAATGCATGAGGCTAACGCTAAGTGGGTGAGTAAGACTGGGGGATAGGAGAGCGGCCGTGGTCGTGTTCTGTGAGGATTGCTTAAAGAGCGAGTGAGTGGCTAGACAGAGTAGGAGGCACTGGAGTAGTACATACACCTTGCTCATGGCAGCATCACTTGGGCTAGTAACTTGGAGTAGATTTTTTACCTTTATTGTGAAATTGCTCAGTCTAAGACTGTGCATGACTGCATATGTATATCTCTCTGGTGCCTGTGAATGCTATATGACAGTTGGGGTTTAATACTGTCTGTTCTTTCTGTTAGCTACTTTTTAAGTTTTTAGTATTCTGTAAGCAAGACTTGAAAAGAGAGATCAGGAGGAAGCACTTTGTCAGGGAAGGCTCCTCAGAAGGTGAGTGCAGTATGCAGGAGTACGTGTTGCCGCTCGGATGATTAAAGAACTCATTTAAAGCTCGCAGGAAAAAAGAAGGCAGCTTTCCCAGTTTAAAAACATCAAAAATAAAAAGAACAAAAGAGGATTAGGAAATAAAGCTGGAAGGGTGTAATAAACAGATTAAAAAAGCATAAACTTTTAGTAAACGGAGAACTGCCAAGGAAATAAACAGAAACAATAAGATTATTTTCCGTGATCTGTGTGAAAACACAGAGTGGCCAGCAGAGAAGTGTGTGTGTGTGTGTGGCGGGGGGTAAGTGAAGAGGAGAATGGAAAGAGAGGGAAATGAGAAATTAAAATCAGCTTCTCTGTGTAACTCTTGTTGCCTTTAATCTTTAACACCCAGCTTTTCAATAATGTATGAGTAGCCACTGGATACTTTTAAAATATACCATATTATCTCCCTATTAGAAAAAGGATGAAACTGTAATATAAATCCATAAAAATAAATTTTTAAAAAAGGAGCAGCTACTACCTTACACAATCTTCTGTCTCATTCCAGTGACAACCATTGGACAATGCTGCCAAATACAGTGCCATAAGCAATTTTAAATTCTCCTCATTGTGTTGTCCTAGCTTGAAAATAAGGCAGATAAGTGTTAATGAAAGGCATGTTCTGTGCTAGAAAGATATTATTCTCCTAAATTAGGAATCTCATAACAAGAGAGAATTAATAGAAACCTATCTTTGTTTGTCTTAATGCAGGATTGGTACAGGGCTTCTGCATATGGCAGAGCGCTCAGAGTTGATAGCTATAAATGCGTAAGTATCATTTAATGATTTCTTTCTCCTCGGAGTAGGCCCAGAGGAAAGGGAGAGTATCTCAAAACCCTGGTGACTGCTCACCTCTTCAGGAAGCTCACTAAGCCCTGCGCTTACTTTAATTGAGCTTTAATGTGGTGGTGGCTAAAAAAAGCTCAGCTTGTGTGCCAGGGCACAGAGACAAATACTAACGAGATGCATGCTTTGCTTCACAGCTCAAGCTTTGTTTTTTTCTACTTCGAGTACTTTGTCCTTACAATAAGACTAAATAGCACAGGCACAGATCTTGTTTCCCCTGTAATTGCCATCTAACACAGTTTCCTGTATATACATGCAGTTTCCTTCTGACTCATAATACCTTCTTCAAGAGAGTGGGGAAAAAATGGGGTAGTAACTAGAGAAATGGTGTTGGTAGGTTTCTGTGTAGAAATTCTGTGGACAGTCATGCTCTCACTTGCTCTGTGCAGTAGAGTTAGCCCAGCACATCATAATCTTTTTTTGGGTGGATTCAACAAGGAGCCTCAGGTTTGGTGTGTGTGCGCTCTCGGATCTGTTCTCTGATCGTTAATTACTCTAGTGTGTTAAAGCACAAGAAGTGTGAAATTGTGCAGTGTTCCACCTACTGTTGTGTGTCCCTCTGTTGTTGTAAGGTCAGAGTTTGGTGAAACAGTCATCATCAGTTTCCTCAGAGCTGGCAGAAAAGAAAATGGTGCAAAAGCTAGTTTTTCACCAAAGACATATTGCCTGTAAGAGGGCAGGTGGCTGGTCATCACCAAGATACCTCTCATTCTTTTTCCTCAGTTGTCTTAACTGCATTGGAGATGCGCTGCTTCAATGTGAGAAATTCCTGAACCTTTATTGTCAATAGAGTTGCTTTTCCTTGTAGGAACTACGGTGATACCAATAATACCCCAGTTTTTCTTCTCCTCCTCCTCCTCACTTTACACCTTTTTGCCAAGACATTTCACATGAAAAAAACATTCAGCCATGCTACACGCTCTCCTGCCCTTCCAGCTTGACACCAGCAATGCTTTGGCTAAAGCATCATTTAGCCCATGTTGAATGCTGCTGAAGCTACAGCTGGAATTAAGTCTTTCACAGGTTTCTTTCGTAGCTCTTATTGAATGTTGGGGAAAGTGGCAGAGTGAAATTTTACAAGTTTAGAGGAGCTCCTTCAGTGCATATTACATCTTTGTCCTTATGAAATAGCTATTAGAGCTGATATGTTGACATCTGTTGAACTGAACTTCCTAGTAATTAGACATCTCTGCCCCAATGTTGCCCCCAAAAGCACACAAGGAGCTTCACTCCTTTTAGCAAATTATAGGAAACCCAGCTTTCAATGATCATCAATTACACTAGCTTCTTTGAAGTGTAATTATATGACATTTCTGACTCATTATCAGATAGATGTAGTGCAGATCACAGATAAAAAAGAGGAAGGAGAGAAAGTGCTTAATACAGAGTGGTGGTAGCACAAGATCATCTTAAATTTTCACCTCTCAGGCTATTGTTTGAGGATCTAATACAGCTATTTTTCCCCTTGAAGACTAGGACTGCCTTTCTTATCTGCGAGCCCATGTTCATTGATTTGAATAGTGTTCTGATTAACACCCTTGTGACCCTATTGACTTCAACCCTCCCCCATCAGAATTTTCTGCATCCACTTTCTAGAAGGGTTGAAATGTGGCTTTTTTTAATTTACACACCAGGTAACTTTTTTTTTTTAAATGTTACACCATCTTACACAGTCAGTAAGTTCCACTCCTGAACTAATTAACCTCCAGCCATTCTCATACTCATGTTTGCTTGGGAAAAAGCCAGCAGGTTTTTCTGTCTCACTTGTCCAGTTTTCCAACATAAGGAGTATCCTTTGTCGTGGCCCTTCTCTGATATTTTATGCCTGTGAGGTATATAATTTTATTGCTATTCAAATTTATATTTCTGAATTTAGTGACTGGCAAGTGTCTGTAGAGATTTTTACCAGATTAGTCATCCAGATTACAGTCAAGATTACTAATCTAAATAGAGAACAAACCAATGTCAAGAAAGTGGCAAACCTGCTCTAGTCCTCATTTAGCAGACTATTTGAAATCCATTTTTGGCCCAGCTCCTGGTAGACTGGTATCCAAATAATAAAGCAGAGCGAAAGATGTTATATTTGGTGATAAATATAACTCAGGCTATGGGAGTCTAAAACTGCCTCTGGAAAAAGTTGCCTTGCTCTTGTGATCCCTAAACCAGTCCAGCATAGCTGCTTGTGAGAGCACTCAGCTCTTACAGAGGAATGTTATTCTCTCTACCACTCTGAAGAAGTGCAACACAGTGTTTACTTTCATGACAACGGCAAGACTCCTTGCTTAGGTGCTGATGGTTGAAAGATTAAACTGGACAGTAGTGGCATTGCTAGGACTGCTAAGCAGAGTTTCTCTGATATAGTCCCTTGCTGCCATAGCCATTGAGGAATGGTAGAGAAGAAACAGATTTTAGGACCATAGCAGGAAATCTCCTTTTTTTCACTGAGATTATAATGTTGGTACCAAATTATTCTCTTTCACTTTGACACAGTGCAGTCTAAGGGAAGATTCTGGAATGGCCTTACATGGGCAAACAGGAAGAGAATGCAGAGGAAACAACCCATAGAAAAAGTATTTTCTGTTCAGGCAATCTTTATAAAGTCATTGCATAATTAGCAAGACTACTCTCCCAGGTTTGTTTTATTTTTCTTACAGAAAGATAAATTGTCTACTTATGCCACAAGGAGCCCCCTCATAACTCACATTAGCCTAGAAAGGCTTTAATTTCCCTCCTGGTTCACTTGATGTCCTCTGTCCTGTTCCTTTCCCATGTTACAGCCCAGTCATTAGTTTCCATAACTCTCCTTAGCGTCTTCACCCATTTCCTTTGCTCTTTGCTTATTTTCTGTGACAGCACATTCTGCAAAGGCTCAGCAAACCTCCTTCAGAAGCCAGGCAGCCAAGAGATCTAGCGAGTGCTGCATATGACTGATTTCCCACATTTGCAAGTCTCTGGGCTGATCTATCAGAGTCAAGAACTATAGCAAGATTAAGAGCTTTGTGCAAATACCTGAGCTGGGATTACCCTAGCTCTATGGTGCTCATTAAATATTATAGTAAACAGATGTTGTTTAAGTTATTTCACAGAGATAAACAAAGGAGAGAGCTGTAATATTCCTGTGGATTTTCAAACCATTTTGCCTTCCATTAATTCTTCTGTCTTCTTTTTTGCTTTTGTTAGTATTAACATTTAATTCAAACCAACTAGGTAAGTCCTCTTTTACGTTCTTTTTCTCAGCACTTTCAAAATACCTGATTGTTTAGAAATTAAATATTTACTCTTTTGGGGAGGTTACAAACTTTGGACCAGTTTCAAAAATTGTTTACCATTTTTCTTCCTTAACATGACCTAAAACATTGAAGACCGCAGCCTTCAGCTGTCAAGCTTATCTATCCTCTACATTCAAAGTAGCATCTAAGATACTGACTTCTTCATTCAAGTTTGAGGAGCCAGCATTTAAAAAATACTTCTTTGGATATTAGCATAAATATCTGAGAGGAACTGAGTTACTCAGTGATCAGCCAGCATGAAATGTGGATTTGGACACTGCCAGTTCTAGAATGGAAAGAGATGTGATATTTACCATTTTCCTAATTGCTGCCTTTTAGTGTTTCACCACATTCACTCGCAACACAGCATGCTTCAGTTTGTTACTGAGGAAAGCGTAATGACAAACTAGCTCTTATTAGATTCTTCCTGATGATACTCTGTTGAAATCAGTATAGTAGACACAGGGACAAATATGGCTCAGTGGGAGAGAGAAGGAAAATTGCTTTTACCAAGAACATATTTGTGGTAATACAAAATTCTAAACTCTGGAAAAGTGTCTCTCTTCCTCTCTTTTTGTCAAGTTAAAAATTGTTCTCCTTCTTATTTGTGAGTTAAATTATGCACGCATTAACATTCATCTATCTTCTCCATTTATTTACTCAAAACAGGCTTCAACCCACTGTTTAATATATTCAGCAGCACTCTTTTTTGTGTTGCAAAAAATATTTGTTGGGCTTTTGTAAGCGAGACATTTTACAGGACATAACAAAAAGACGATCCCTGCCACAGCCAGATTTTTTGTATCACTCAAATTGGCCAGAATTTTTTATGCAGTTTGTTTGTGTCTCATGTATTTGCGTTTAAGCAGTTAATGGCACAAGTCTTGTTCAGTCTTTGCATGAGTATTACAGCATTGCCTCTGGACTCTGGCTCAGACTGAGGTCCTGCTGAGGAAGGTGGTATCAGTACATAGAAAAGACAGTGGTTTGCAAGGAAGGCTGCTGTACAGTATCTCTGCTCTGCCCTGACAGCTATATCAGGGCAGAACACCAAGGAGGGAGGTTCACGGATGAAAAGTATCTCTTTGCAAGACAACATTGCCTTAGCCACCGGGTTCTCCAGATTTAAATGGCAGGCTTTGTCAGCATGGAGATTGCATGCTTATGTGGGATTTCCTGTTATTCCTCCTTTTCAATTCATCTTACCAGACATCGCAGAAGAGGCTACTGCTCCTTTAGTCTCACTCAATAGCTGTTACATCTCACCGCTGTTAAGAGCAAAAGGTTCCAAAACCTTGAACCTGGGACCAGACCTTCTTAGAATTTTTTTTAAACTAGCTATTTAGACACCTCGCTACTGCATAATGATGCCAGAAGAACCTTTTTTCACTTTTTAAACAGGTGACTGTTGTTTTTATCCACAAAATGAAAAGTACAATTGACATTATATGAGAGACAGCCTTGTGTATGCATATCCAGTGTGTGACAGCTCATCTACCCAACCTCAAATTAGATTGCTGTTCAGATTGTTTTCAATGAAGACAAAATGTAGAGCAATTTTGCTGGTTAAGCTAGAGTATATTTTTTGAAAACACCAGTTTAACTCTATTTTAGTGCTTGGACTAGCTGAAAATACTTTCACCTCTTACCACGTTCAGAGCTTATTTCATGTTATTTTTCTCATGTAAATGGTTAAGAGTGGATCATATTCTTTTAATGGATATATAATTATTTTTTTAAATGATGCACAGGCAGTCATTGCTGCTACATAGCAGTGTACAGTAAGGATGAGGATCTTAGTTAACCCAGCAGGTAGTCAAAAATAAGAGACTCTGGTGGCAGTGAGCTTAGATCCTACAGAAGGAAGCAATTGGGGTCATGTTCTACCCAGTACACAATCACTACAGACAGGTTCTGGAAAGCAGTTTTCCCTCCTCATGCAGGAAGGGGTTTGTTACTGTTGTGGTCTCTGATAAGATCAGAGAGAAGGAAAAAGGTCAGTAACCAAGAAGAGGGAAGAGACAGTAAATAGGAATGAGAAAAAATATTGAGATAATAAAGTAAACTGTCATGTAGGGCATAGGTTGACTGGGATCAGAAGAGAGGCTGCAGCGTAGCTGGGAGCAGGCATTGGTTTTTGTATTGACTGTTCAGGTGAACAGCCCCAGTGCCCCAGCTTTTGTAACCTCCACTGAGCAAATGATTTTACTTTGGTAACTCCAAGGGCTTTAGTAAAGCAGTTCATCTGAAGAGGTAGTACAGCGCAAAGGCTACAGAACCAGATCCAAGGTTAGCTGGAGAGTGGCCTGAATTGCACCTTTCAAGCAGATAATGTAATACATGTTTGATTCACCCTAACTCTGAGGGCTTTCCCTGTCAGGCGTAACATTATCTGCCCTTGAGCTGGTTGTTACAGGAGTCCTGGTCCTCTGCACCACGGAGAGAGAGGTGGCAGATCCACATCCCATCCCCACAGGGTGTGCAGGCAGGTGCAGAAGGAGTCACAGCTGGCTTGAGTGAGGGGTTTTAGGATTAACAATTCTGCAAGGCCTAAGGCAATACACCCAGGTGCTTTGAGCAACCAACAAATGGTATTTTTTTATTCTCTGTCATTTTCTGTAAGAAGAGAGATATTTTTGCAAAGGGAATGAGAAAGACCACTCTGCAAGCAAACTTTTTTTTAATGTTGTGACATCATTTTAAAAAACAATGTGTTCTCACGGTTTGTTTTTTACAAAAACAAAAAATAGCAAGTCACAGCAATTGGCAGATCCCTGCTGTCAGTATGTGGTGATGCCAGCGCTAGCTGCAGCAGATGGAGACATGCAAACATTCTGGAAACTTGGACAAACTGATTTTCTTGAGCTTGAGAAAACAGCGGTCTAAAATGCTTCTTCCTCCTCAAGTGTAAGCTTTCTTAATAAATAACACTTTCTGAAGAAAGGAAGTTGGGATGTGACAGTGCTTTTGGGACCAAGCATTCTATCCAGCAAGCTGCTCTTTCTGTTGACGGTGGCTATTTATGAAGCATATGCCAGGAACATTGCAAAGGCAGCAGCAAAAGTCAGTTTGCTTATAGTAAAGGGAAGGAGTGTGTTTGCTTATTCTTTTGCTTTAGTAATCATAATCATTGCAGAATCTTGAAAACATGGAGTCTGAAGCTGGATAAGCATCAGGAATTACAAACCTGAGGATATACAAGCACAGTAGCTGGATGAGAGGCACCAACATCATCAAGAAACGGCTGATGTTCATGTTTTACCACTCTAATACCACTGACATTTGCTGGTTAAATTAGGGGTGTCACACAGGTCTCACTGTGCCAGCAAATGTCAAGGATGTAACCACAGACCTCTGGTGCCTCAAATTGATACCACTTAAGGGTGAAATGAATGTTGATGGATTACCATATAAAAGACAGCCTGAGAAGTCTCTAAAAAACACCTGCTCTTAAGGTGTTTCTCTAGTACTGTCCTGACTTACTGGGAAGTTGACTGTCATTTCTGTAAGATAGCAAGTATGGTGAGGGTATCACAGAGGGCAGAATGAGGAGGTTATTGTTACTTTAAACAAAAGCACCAAAAATATGCTGGGTTTACAGACAATTCTGTTTGGAAACTCCTTCGCAAAGCTTGTAGCATTACTTTGCTTGCTCTGTAGACCCCCAAAGAGCTAACCCAAAAACCCAGGTGATTTTTGGGTTGCTGAGGGTGATTTGTTGGGCTGGAATGGGACACGATACAGGACTAAAGGAGCTTGACAGGTCAGACCACTGGTTACAGGATCTGCAACGTTACATGGAGAGTCCCCTATCACAAGGAAGCATATAGGTCCTCTAATCCTAGAGCTTAGCAATAGGAACAAGGAGCAGAGTGTGCTCAGATCAAACTAAGCTGGAAATACATGAGATCCTACTCATTGGACTAATTGTCACCATCCCTGGAAGTATTTAAAAGACGTGTAGATGAGGCGCTTAGGGACATGGTTTAGTGGGCATGGTGGTGTTGGGTTGACGGTTGGACTCGATGATCTTGGAGGTCTCTTCCAACCTTAATGATTCTATGATTCTATGAATTGCAAGTGGTTAATGGCACTAGTAAAAGAGTATCAGCAACCTCCATAATATATGCATGGGGTAGCAGGCTGGTTGTCTCATTCTGTCCTGTGCAGTCCCCTGGCTCACCTTTCTTAGGAACATAAATAAGTGAAAAAACAGAGTAAAAAATCAGGGGAAAGTAAATCAGAGCTAAGAAATACTTAACTTTTCAGTAATGCCCTAACAGAAGTCATGGAAGCCCTTAAAACTCTATCACTAATAAAGCTTTTTGCCCATATCCAGGCTGTTCATTTCTCTGTGTCTGGAAAAGGTGGGTTTAAAATGCAGCAAAATTTGTCTCCCCCTTTCCTCTGTGTCTTGATTTCCTCACCCAGCAGGGTTCTAACTCCATGAGGAAAATGAAATTCCTTGTGCTGGTTAACCAGCCAGCAGCCACAGAGGATATGTGAGGGATGCACAGACTTATCTAGTCACTGCTTTGTCTTTCAAGGACCAGTCATGGTTATTTTTTTTATGTGTAATTTTGATATTATTGCCTAAAACTTGGACTGGAGTTGGAATACAGACTGAATAAAAGAAATATTTGTATCATCATTATTAAAGGAGATTATTGCTGTTTATGCAAAGTTGTTATTGCTTTCTGTTATAGAATTTATCCATGCAATGATTCTTGTCATAAACTAAGCCATGATCCCACATGTGTTTTGGTTCCCACAGACACCAGCGACAACTGGGGAAGCTCTTCTGGTTGTGTGCTCGGGTCCCTAGAGCCACTCTTGAAAGTGCACCAGAACAGCTGTTTGCAGGGCAACCCGAGGAACCAGACACGGGACCTGGGGAGAAACCAGAAATAATCCCTCTTTTTTAAGGTAGTTTTAACACGGACCGGTGATGGCCAGCACTGCTGCTGGAAGAATATCTGAGTCCATCGGGGTGGAATATGGACCTTTTAGTGAGCACGATACTCGCTTTTTTTAGTTCTCTCTAGTTGTATTGGTGGGATTCTCATTACTGAACTATCTGTTACATGATTCTGTATTGCAGAGAAGACAAAAAAATTATGCGTTTTAATGAAACCCACATATAGAAATAATATATATGTATGTATGTAACATATACATGATGCCTTTTCATTAACTTTGAAACGATTATTCTCTTCTTTGTTGGAGGAAATAGAGGGTTAGGCATGATCTGTCATGAACTGCTGTTTGTGAATAAGATTGCTGTGAAGGAGCAGTGAAAGCCTTGACAGCTAATTATTCTAGACTTTTGCTGAATACTGGCCAAGGTGAATATAGCTTGATTGCATCTTGAAGCAAAAAAGGATGTAGGTGAGCTGGCTTGATGTGTCAGGGCAGAACAGGCAAAGCCACAATCCTAGGGCACTGTCAGTGAATTGTGCTGCCAGTACTTCTGTCTGCTTTGGGCTTTTCTCTTCTGTTCTAACCTAATGTTTTAACTTAATGGGTGCCAGTGACAAGTAGAGGACTGTGGGAGGTCTATGCTGCGACTCACTCTGTTTAACATTTTTATGAGTGACCTGGAGGAGGTGAGGGAGTGCATTCTCATCATAACTGTGAATGACAACAAATTGGGGGGGTGGAGGGGTTTTTCATCCTTGAGGGTTCTCAGGATTCAAGTGGATAAAGCCCTGAGCAGCCAGGTCTGGCCCCAGAGCTGGCCCTGCCTTGAGCAGGAGATTCGACTAGAGGCCTCCTCCGGTCCCTTCCAATGTAAATTATCCTATGAGCCTGTGTCTCTAGATGCAGTGCTCCTGCCTTTTTAAAAAGGATGTTGTGTGCCACTACAAATTTCCACTGTTTTCCTGTGGCTTGGTGCTCTTCTAAGACACTCTTCTGAACTGCAGCAATGTGACCTGTGGTGCTGAAGTCTGGAGTAAGTTGTAAAGTAGGAGTACTGAAAGGCTGTGCTTGTTTGACATGGAAAGCCAAAGCACAGCATTCAGAAAGGTATGCTCCCCAGGAGACAGGCTGGAGCTGAAATATCCTTCCTGGGTCCTTGACAAGTGAGTTTCACAGTCTCATCTGAAGCTGGCATGCTTAAAACTGCATTTTTTATTTTTTCCAGGGTTATGTTCCCACAGTAAGGAGCTTTTCTTAGAGAAGTTTCTGCCTCCTGCCCTCCAGGGTCTGTAGCTGCATTTCTGATGCACATAGTGTCCCCAAACGCTGGAGCTGTCATGGTACAAGAATGTGAAGAGGTTTAGAGAAAATTACCGGAGCCTTGCTCTTGAGGGTTTAAAAAACAGGGTCTGAGAAGAGGCAGGACCAAGATAGCAGGAGGGGTGAGAACCAGCTTCAGCACGCCAACACTTGACAGATAAAAATATGATTATGGTTTATTTTACCTAAGAGTTGGGAAACCATAGAGTATGAAGCTTGCAACTTTTTTGTGATTCTGTTCTTTAGTTTAATAGCTTCTTTGGCTTTTTCTAATGAGTTTTTCTAATTAAGATTCAGTCTTAGGCTATTTTAACTTATCTTGTAGTCTCATACTATTAGGTATTCTTGTTTTTGTTTGATGTTTTCTGATATTAATGGTGAAGGTCATGTCTGGTGGTAGCAGTGGGGTAAAAAAGTATCAAGACCTCAATTGTTAGTTTCTTTTTAAAATACTTTTTGAATAAACATTCTTCAAGGACAGAGAAGAGCTTTACTCTGTCAGTTTTGAGCAATAAACATAAGCTGCTTTGTCTTCAGAACTTCAACTGATGTTGATGTGAATCCCTGATGTTTATCAGGTGTTTATGTTGTTGCTCTTCAATGGGTTCTTCCCAAGACATAGGAATTGCAAACTGGACAAGGCCAGAGTTCCCCTAACCTGTCTCAAGTGGCAGCTGATAGCAGGGTCTGCAGAGGGATACTGGGAAAATCGCTTATGCACGGTTCTGGAAAAAGAACTACCTGGAGGCTGTTTACTTCTGGTCTGAAATAGGGGGTGAATTATTAGACAGACTAAAATGAAGAGAGCTTATGGATAGTTGATGGTAAGTGTGGTGCCTGTAGAAATGTGATGAAGAGAAGGAAAAGAAGATGAGAAGTATAATTTTGTGTTATGTGGGGAACAGAGCAACATATCTCAGTGAAGAGCAACAATATTAAAAAATAAGCTCATATAATTCAGCATCTAAGGAAAATATAGAGCATGAAAACTTCTCAAGGCTTGGACATGTTTTCAGCATTGTCTTGAGTCACAATAAATACTTTGGGTCCATCTATATGAATTTTAAAATATTCTTTTTCATATTATTGGAGAATTTACATTGAATGGAGTCTTTTGACATACGTGTTCATCCTTATCTGTTTGCATGGCTTTTGGAGCATGCAAACAAGTTGTCCCCTATGGCTGTGTAGATTTTTATATCACCTGGAGGACTTGCTCTCCGCGAGCTCTTCTGTACTGCCTACTGCTGTGCCATTACCTGTCTGCACGGCTCTCAGGGTGAGGGAACAGAGCATGTGTTTGTATAAACGGAGCTCCCTGTTTGTATAGAGCTTTCAGTTGAAAGAGCTGTGAAGTGCATCAGCATTGTGTGTTCATGCATGGATGAAATAGTCAGGCCTAGTGAACTTCTGGAAGATGCCCGCTTTATTTATTTTATGTTCAACTGTAATAAGCAATTATCTGATTCTTCTTTTGTTCAAGTACTTTATCTGTCTGTCTCATGTTGATGATAATGGATGATTTTAAAATGTTACAAGTTCACATGCAATTAGGGCAAAGACATATCAAAAAGGCAACTTTTTTGTGTGTTAAAAATTAGTTACAATTCAAACAAAAACCCACCAGAGAGAATGGAAAGTGCTGGGAACATGACTTTTGGTTGCCCTTCTTCAAAACTACTATAAAGTCTGATTTATTTCAACTGTTGAGTGTGGTAGGGCTGTCTACAAGTGGCAGAATCACAAGCAAAATGAGCTTCTAAAAATGTTGATTTTAGTTGTATGCAGTAATTAGGAGAACAGTGAACTCTTGAGCTGATAACAAATCATGGCACATCCATCATTTCACACCTATCTGGTGAGGTACTAATGAGATTTGAACACTACACAGGTCTGATTCTGGTCTCTGCACCGAGTCGGACAAACACTTCAGAAACGTTTATACAGTAGCTATTTTAACTCTCTGTGATAGCAGTTACTCCTTTAATAATGCAGCTTTATGTTTATTGTACTGGATAGCAGACCTGCTTCTGTATGCAAAATCTTTTCTCTTGCCGTTTTTTCTGTCGGCAGGCCAACTTACCTGGTGCTAGTACATCACCAACCACCTGCTGTGGGCTATGTATCTGTTTTCTTAATTGCAATGAAATCATTTATGCCAAATAATGCCACATTACAACAGCATAATTTAATTTGGAGCTGTTCATTATAGTTCTATTACCCTTCAGCTTTGGCACCCTCCCAGAAAAGGACCCATGAGTAGCAGGTTAGACAGTTTCCTGAAGTGATAAAAATGCACCCCACACAGCTCACTGCCAGGTCTTTTCTGCTGCAGAATTCTGGCATAATTACATTTCTTGGGTTCCACTTGTGTCATGCTAAAAAATAATAATTATAGTGAGGTTTTTTTCTTAGTCTAGATTACAATCTCTTTCTATTCTAACTTAATCATGCTGTACTATGAAAAATAAGGGGTTTTAAGATGCATTACAAATGTTGCTTACTTTTGAACAGTGGAGCTTTTAACTTAAAATCTGTACAGAATTATGCACTACATTAATAGATGCCAAGGCTAGAAGAAATTCAGGGTGCCTCACAATTATTCTCTAATGAGAATAGTAATGAAAGTTGAACTTGTGAGCATTTGGCTTTTTGTAGTACTTTGAATTTAATGCACATGGTTTAAGGCATTTACTCCATTATAATCTAAGGTATTACCATGCAGAATGTAGTTTATTAACCATTCCACTGTTTCTCTAAAAGTATTTATTGTAAACTTTTTACAATTAATCAAAAACAGACATTGTAAAAACGAAAATCAGATTTATTGCCAAGATCATAAATGTCAAGTATACTGTTATGCAGGCTTTGTATTACTTCAGTTGCAACTTTAAAGAACGTTTTAAGTGATTGGAAAAAGGAAGTTTATTAAAGGCTCAGCAGGTCTTCTCTGCACTCTACTGTTATTAATGTAAATCATTCCATCATGTGATAGAGGAGCAGGCAACATGGTAGGAGCAGTTTTTATCAGGTTTTCTCTGTGACTACCAATACCTTCAGGAAGAACTTAAAACATAAACCATCCCTGTTTCCTCTGATGAACAAATGCAATGAGATTTCAGAAGAAAGAAAGGATATTGCAAACCATCCGGGGTAGTTAATTGCTGAACTTGTCTTTGAATATATCTTTGAGTAGCAGCTGGATGGTTAAAATATACAGACAGGTTTCCCATTCACAGGCAAAATACAGCAGTGTATTTCTTCCCTATAGCTAGTGTCTTGGGATGGGGAAATCTCTGCAAGATGTTCTATCAGAGATTTTGTGCATTATTCTTCTGACAGTAAAGTTTTGCTCTGTTTGTGGAGAAAATATTGGCCCATACTGAGAATTGCTATTGCAGCAGTTCCTCAGAGCTGCTGAGGAGCACTCGTGAAAAGGCAAAAGATTCACATGCAGAAAATATATGACACCCATGGACCGGAATGAACAGCTATATTTCTCCCCCCTGCCCCATGCTGTAAGGATTACAGTTTGATACCATTGAGTGCTGTGAAGTGCATCTATGAATAAACACACAGATCATAACACAGTACAGTGAACTGGGGAGCAGGTCTTTGCAAGGACTACAGGACCAGAGAAAATGTCTGAGAGGGAGAGAGGGAGCACTGACTGTGTATCAAAAAAGCAGTTTATGGCATAACTTGGTAATAAGCCTTGTTATCTGCATGGGTATTAAAGCCTGTAGAAAAGAACCGTGACTCTAGTGGACAAAGGCAATAGTTAGAAGGTGGAGCTGGAGAAAATCAAAGCAGTTGATGAGAAACAGCATTACCTTGTAGGACAGTAGGTATACAGCAGCTGCTGAAGGTGAAAAAAAGAAACTTTGGGAGATTACCTATCTGTATGACTACTCCATGTGACATGATCTGAAGCACACATACACACCAAGCAGGGCTAGAAAAAGAAGCTGTAACTTTCTTGCCTCCCCCGTGGTCTTGAACAGTGGGTCACAACTTAGCAGACAGACACTGTGATGTTTGTAAGGAAATTCAACACTCCCAACTTTTTTCCAGTGTGTAGTTGGCTTTATCTTCAGTCCAAGATACTTTGTAATGCTTGAGGCAAAGGTTATTTGTTTGCTTTTCTTAGACAATATTAATACATTCCCTTAGCTACTAAGCTAGGGAAAAATCTACTAAGTTAAATAATTTTGGTGCATGATCTAAACTTCAATTCTGGTAGGCAGATTTTGATTACTTCTGGCACGATGGAGACATGATGGGGACTCAAACACAACCATAGCACAGAAGACCCTGGGCTGGGATTCTGGCTCCGGCCTCAGCTTCTCCATGTTTCATTTTACATGTCTGTGAAATGTGAATAAGGGCTGGCATCTGCTTTGCAAACTTTTGGCACTAGTAGATTACAAATGTCACTGAAGAAAAGGACATTGTTTTACTGTTAATATGCACTTAATGAAGTTATATAGAAGACAGAAGAAAGAAGTGAACAAGTTTTCCTCCATTTTTGTGGTTGTGACTTTTAAGCAGGGAAGACTTGGGATAGGTATAGAAGGATAAAATACTGTAATAGCTCTCCTGTGGACGTTTTGAAATCTTCATCTTTGAAGTCTTTATAACTGTCTGAGAGATGAGTATAGAGGATCCTGTTTTAGAGCTGGGTATGGATTGACGAATTCTTGAGGTTGGTTTTAGTCCAGCTGTTAAATGAAATACAAAGTAAGTTAAGAAGGTAAGCTAAGGAAGATAGGTAAGGTAAGGAAGAAAGAACAAATATTTAGATTAAAGGCAAAGCTATAATTCCAAATGCTTGATTCCTATATTACTGTGTGTTTTCAAAATACTGTAGTCCATAAGATGTAAACATGATTTTAAGTGCCTTTCTGCTTTGGAAAGCTACTGATCATTTGCACTGAAGCATTAAACACATTTTCATTATCTGAGAAGCTTTATCATGGAGAGGTGTTAGCTAACACTGAGAAGTGTTTTCTCACTGGCAGTGCAGGGAAATCAAATTAAAGCTGGAGTGAGCAGGACACATGCAAACAATACAGAGTATTCAGAGCACTCTTACCATTGATTAAGCTGGTAGGAAAAGATGCTAACAGGTCAGGGAAGTGAAATGCATAGTTTACAGATATTTTGCCTGTTACAGAAAAAATTCGGGCAAATGATACATGAAGTATTTTATGACACTGTCATGAGAAGTCCTAGTGTGCAAGTGATGGCTGACTTCTGCACACCTGGGAACTCCTCCTACTGACAGAAGCTCCAAGGCCTGACCAAACCTGTGTCTGACTTAGCAGGGCTTGCCTCAACCAAGGTGTTTACCCCTTTCTCAAACACACACAGAGCACTGCTTACAAACCAGCTGTCCTGGTTCCGGCAGGGATAGAGTTAATTTCCTACCTTAGTAGCTGGTACAGTGCTGTGTTTTGGATTTAGGATGAGAACAAAGTTGATAAGGCACTGATGTTTTTGTTGTTGCTAGGTAATGCTTACACTAGCCAAGGACTTTTTAGTTTTCCATGCTCTACCGACTGAGAAGGCTGTGTGGTGCTTAGTTGCCGACTGAGGTTAAACCACGACAGTCCATTTTGGTGCCCAATGTGGGGCTCGAAGGGTTTGAGATAATAACAGATTAACCGGAGTGTATTAAGGAACTTATATCTGTTAATAGTGGTGGGTCACAATGTTGGTTTCTCTGTTCTCGATATTGATTTGTATAATCTGCATCGTGCTCTTTTTTTTGCTGTACATGTTAAAGATTGGTGTTGGTTTCTGCAGTTTGCTGTACTCTGCAGTGATAAGTGATGTTTCGCTTGTGAGGTTGGTTTTTAAAACATTGACCTTGACGTTAGTGTGGTATGTGAGTTTTGCAATGAAGCCGTTACTGTACGACGGATACCATTTCACGGAGACAACTAGCAATTACAGTGACTTTTCTGAGAGTTTTTTTATGGAGGAAATACAGAATGGCAGTGTCACTACCTTCTTCTATGATGTTTCCTCCTTC
>NW_008824755.1:91376-122097 GCF_000699105.1 Pygoscelis adeliae | reverse complement strand
CGGGGACTGGCTGGGCATCGGTCAGCGGGTGGTGAGCAATTGTACTGTGCATCACTTGCTTTGTGTATTATTATTATTATCATATTATTATTATCATTTTATTTCAATTATTAAACTGTTTTTTTCTCAACCCATGAGTTTTTCTCACTTTTGTGCTTTTCCAATTCTCTCCCCCATCCCACCGGGGGCGGGGGGAGTGAGCGTGCAGCTGTGTGGTGCTTAGTTGCCGACTGAGGTTAAACCACGACACCAGCATTGCCAGGGACTTTAATAAAATCAGCCCTGTGGAAAAGAGCCATTCCTGGGGCACCACTTGGTTGATTTTGTAATTGGTGAATACCCATATCAGCATTTGACTTGACTTGGAGTGATGCTTAATCAGCAAGGAGGGATTTGATTGTGGCTTTCTACAATGCCAGCCCACACCCAACTAACTCACCTGTACAGTCACTTTTTTAATCTCTAAATGGAAAGGTATTAACAGGTTAGGTTTTAGTCTGAAAAAACTAATTTCTTCATGATTCTACCTCTTTAAGATCATATTTAGAAGATTTAATTGCTAGTCTGAAATGGGAAGTATCAACATTTTCAGAATTGCCCTGGAATAGAACTGCAGCCCTGCAGCAAGGCCTTGGCTCCAGCCCTTCTCTCTTCTACTTCTGTTCCTGCAAGGAAATGTACTTCACTTGAATTCTCCTTGATACTTCTCTTGCGGTGAGAAGGTTTGAAATGGCTTACTGGAATCCAGTTGTGACAAAATGGGACAATTTGGACTTTCAGTCCTTCAAGAAGTCTGTAGCATTTCAGTATCCCCTTTGATGTAAATTGACCTCAACTTCTGTGTGTGGTGGGGCAGTTGATGTCACACCTAACTCATCAAGCTGATTTCCAGTTTTCTCCTGGTTTTTCCCTGTCGGTCAGCTGACTACAGTCAAATTACCTACAAAGCAAGGTGTCAGCTGAGATATGTAGAATTGGAAGAAAATGGCTCTGATTGATTGTCTACGGTACTCTGCAATATTTGTAATCTGTGGATAAGCAGCAATCAGCAAAACTCACAGTAAGTGGTAAGTGCTCTAAACGTTGTAATGAGCTCAGTCATTGAAATCTGAATGCCATTTATGTTGCCCTTTGATAATAATTTGTGATTGCCACTCAAGAAGGCAATCATGTATCCAGTACAGCTAAAAATTAGATGCATAACCCAGGCTTTCCATTACAGTCTGAACTGCTGTAAAATATGCTAAAAGGATCTTTGACTGCATTCATGTTTAGATGGCTTACAACCATGTGACATATTAAAAGAGAAGGGAATCTTAAATGACAGAATTTATTTGGGGAAAATATGTGTAAAATACAGGTATTCTTTGGGTAACTCTACAGATAATGTTCTAGCTCATAAAATACTTGTTATGATGCTAACAACATCTGGTATCTTTCATGCCCGCATTCTTATGTTTTTAAGATCTTGCTCATCTAGATCTGTCATGCTAAGTACCTCATTTGGGGGGTTGTTTTTTCCTTCTTTTTTTTTTTCCTTCCTCCTTTCTTTTTTAGTTACTTATTGCTGACTGCTGAGGTGTCTTGGCTTGATTTTCAGACTATAACACCTTTTGTTTCTTTTCTGCCTCCAGACAAACCAATTTTTAAATTATTTTGTTATCCGCAAAATTTCTTGAAAGAATGTAATGCTATGAGCCTCTTTCTGGGTGCTTTTTCCTCCTTGTGTGTAAATGCCAATTTAATCACAAATGCAATATAAAACCAGGTTTGATACTGACTGGCAGGTAAAAACATGGCATTGTTGGCAGAGAGGAGAGTACATACTTTCTTCTTCAATACAAAGGAGAAAGACAGGAAGAAGAGACTGGATGTAGCTCATCCAGTACTTGTTCAGTGTTGACATGAATTATTCCACTGAATATTGGTAGGTAGCACACCCTGTGCATGACATGCTAAGTTGATCGCATGCCACTTTATCTGGTGGTAATGATAACAAGTTGGTAGTTAAGCTTAGAATTTGGGTGACTTTAGTAGACTTATGACAGAGCAAGTCCTCTAGAGAGGTATGCAGAACCAAATTACTGCACTGGTTGCTCAACAGATGCAAAGAGAGGATGTGAGCCTAACGTTCATGCTGCAGAACTACTCCGGCCCCCACAGTAAATGGCTAAATAGTTTCTCCAGGCCTAAATTTAAGCCTTCCTCAAAGAATGTGCAGTTTGCTCAAGCGGCTCTTCTCTAGCAAGTTCATTTTCTGTATTTTGCATCATGCTGTGCTAGGATCTTGGCAAGAGCTATCCATCCACCCTTGGCTCCTTTTATCCTGCAAGAGCACCACCACATTGACAAAGAACCTTCTGAGCTGCAGAACTTGCACACTTCAATGTTGCAATACTTTGTATCCAATTTGTAGAGCTGTTGTATTAAATATACTCCTAGGAACCTAAAGACCACCATACAATTCATACCAACAAGATACTTAGCACAGTAACCTGTATCCAACAATAGCCATGATTCAACAGACCCAGGATACCTGGAGTACCTTCCTAACTGTTAAGTACTTTTTGCTTAGGGGATCTCTTCTAGGGTCCTCTAACCAGTGGCTCCTTGAAAAAGCCAGTGACAGAGTGAGAAAATTTCATCTTTCCTAGTGAAACAGTTTACCAAGGGCTTTGGAAGTCTCACAGTAGTGCTGTATCTCCTGTCCTGCTGCTTCGCTCCTCCCAACAGCTCTTCATCATCAGGTAGTGGAGTTTGGCCTCTGTAAAAATTCTTTTGGGTTTTGGACTTCTTGCCGTTAGTTATCCAAGAAGAAAAATTCCCAAGGTCTTGGAGAAAGATTAGCCAGACGATTGTCAGCCTTGCATTGTTTGGGAGTCTTCAGTACTACATTTAGTAGTATTTCAGTACCTACTTTTACATACTTTTAGGTATCTGGTGCTATCTAAGATTATGCTGAAAGTTACAGAATGAAGGGGCAGTGAACAAGAAGGGGATGCTAAAGCAGCAGAAGAAAACTGTTGGCAAGGCTAAATCATCTGCATAGGAAACAACTTGTAGTGGGTGTGAGATTTTCCCATTAACGGTCCGTTGCTTCTCTGAGAAGTAAGTGTGGGCATCTGTCACTCCAGAGGTCAGAGGGAAACTCTTCAGTGCAGAAATCAGGAGTTCTTTCCATGCAATTATTGTAAACATTTCTGTGTTAGGCACTGGCAGGTCAGATGCTGTATGTAGCCTTCTGTGCTTTGGTTCATCTTAAGGATATAAGGAAATATCAGTAGACGGATAAATTTCAGATGATGCTGAAATGCTTCTAAGGAGTGACAAAGATGATTCTGAATTCCTGAGTTTGATGGAGTTTATCTACTGGAATGAGTGCAGACAGATGAGCATTTCCTCTGTTCATAGGAGTACTGTGCTGTATTCAGCTGATCAGTCCCTACACCACATGCACAGCAAAAAGAAATTTTGTGTGGAAATAGGACATCAATCTTAGAGACAGAAATTTCTTCCTAGGCCACAGGGCTCCTGCACAGAGTAAACCTTATTTCATACTTTCTGGATTTTGCAAGCAACCTTAGAAAAAAATCTGTATTCAGTAAGGGTGTATAAAGCATGCATCAAATCAGATAATCATGAGCCACCTACATCAGAGCAGCTTTCCAGCATGTCTTTGCTGTGGTGGCTCTTACATATGTTGTATATATTATCTAAACATTGAGACATTGCTCAACGAGTGAGGTAAATGTAAAAAATACAACTTGGGTACTAAATATGACCATTTGCTAATGAACTTTGTGGACTTTTCATCCAGATTATTGCAGCAAACCTCAAAAGAGACTGTATAAAGGAATTCCATTTGATACTGAAAGAGAAGTATGCTGCAGTAAGGAACTACTGAAAGTGAGCTTGTAATTGTGTTTGCCCAGAGGTCTGAAAGACGCAAGATTTATAGGAAGAGATACTGAGTATCTTTTATTAGAACAGCTGATTATATCTGGAAAAAGCAGGTGAGCTTTGGGTTGTGCTGTCTCTTCATCACACAAAACAGCGGAAAACTTCAAGCTAAGTGCTGACTGACACAAATTTGATAGGAAAAAGATAGCTAGCTCTTACAATAGAAAGAAGCTGTTAACAGTGGAAGAGGCGATGAGTTGTCTCTCTAACTAGTATATGTAGGATAAAAAGGTGTTATTAGGGGCTAAAGAATGAAGTTAGTAGTATTATAAGACTCATGTTACTGTTGATTCTGTGATTGATTTATTTTTTTTAATCCAGCTGTAATTCCTAGGCTTCTGAAGGTATTTCATTGGCCTCCTTTAAAGGTAAGATCTGAGAGGGCAGACAGAAAGGTAGTGACTTTGTGAAAACGTTCTCCAGCAGGTATGTGGGACTTTCTGTTTTTAGACAATATGTGTTCCCTCTGGTTCTGCCTAGCTGTTTGTTTTCACCTATGTGCTTTCCAGGAAGGTGAGGTAGAAAAGCTAGACAAGAAAATGTTCTGAGACGAAGACTTTGGAAATCTACAGGTAGCAAACCAGGGCCTGTCTACTGCTGAGATGAGGCAGTAAATGCCCGCAGAGAACAGGAGGAGCAATGCCTGCCATGCAAATTGTCAGTAAAATGGATACTGATGATACTCAGATTTGTGGCTTAAAACCTGGGTCTAGTTGGAATAGTTTTGGGTGTCTGGGTCAACTAAGTAAGTCTGATGAGTTGTCTTCTTTTTTTAATCAATGTTAATCAGATTTCCAAATAATTCGTTTCTTTACGGAAAAAAAACCTTTGAAACAGTTTCTAAGAATGAAGAATCCAAGTATGAGAGAAATAGCCCCTGGCCCACTTGATAGGGCACATCCTTGGGATGTGAAATATTGAAGGGGATAGAGCAGGAACTCAAATATTTGTCTTTCATATGCCAGACAAACATACGTTTTATGTACTCAACAGTAGTTACTAACAATCTATTCTTTGAGAGGAAACATGCTGTGAAGACTCAGGATTACAGGTAGCATTCATCCCACAAGAAAAAAGCACTAAGGGAAGAAAAACTTTTTTTTTTTGGTAATAAAAGCAACGAATTTGCTTTTTTTCTTCAATACTAACATGGTAGATAATAATACTAGAGGGACTTTCCCAGCCACAGTGCTCCTGGGAAGGAGATTGGTAGCACGGCAGTAGTATGTTAATGAGATGCCTCTCCAGTGGTGTGTCTTTGGCCTCTGACAGTCCAGACAAGCTTCAAAGAAGCTATTAGAAGACAAATACTGATTAGAAGGTAAAGACTTCTTTATTATTTGATAGTGTGTTTCAGAGATATTTTTTTTTTAGTAGTTTATATTTCTGTCTGCTGAGCACATATGTATTTGCAAAAGCCCCAATTTGGAACTTTTTGTCTTGTTCCTGTTCATAGTCTAGTGTCCAGCCCCACAAGTGTCTGTTTGAGACTTTGCTGCCAGCTTTGACATATCAGTTGCATTTGGAATTGATTTTTCTGGGCTCAGTTTTGGATCAGTCTTGCAAGCCACTAACTGTAGACCTGCTGCACAGTTGCTCTTATCAGCCTCTAAGTACCTTAGCGCAACTTGGTGGAGCTTGTAGGGTTCTTTTTTTTACAAAAAATGCCTTACTTCTTTCATCACAGTATGCAATACATTGCTGTTAAGTAAGAATTGTTTTACAATGCACTGCCCAATACTTTCAAGCATAATAAAAACCCACTAAGTAACCTGATACATTAAGTTGCAGAATACTTCAGAAGCCAAGTTCACATGGTTCTATAAACTTTTTTGATTTAACTGAATTAATTATTACCTTCCATAAATGTAGTAGAAATTGATACGCAGAATGGAAACTGTTGTCATACTCAGTCTAGGATAAAAATCAACAGCTAGTATGTTGGTTAGCCATGCATACATAGACTGCTATGGGCCAATTTAATTTTCAGTGTGAATATTATTCATTGAAATATTTAATCCAGATAGATAGTTTGAATACAGTAGCACACATAGTATTAAATATCTACCTTTGGGGATTTCTAAGTATACATATTTTCAAGTGTAGTGCATGAAAGCCTTTGCCTTCAGTGAAAAAGACCGAAAGTTCAACTCCAAGGGAGTCAAACAGGGAGCAGATCTTTCAGAAGCTTTGCTGAGACTCTCTCACCTATTATACAAGACAAGGGAGGCACTGTGGTCTTTAAAGTCAGATCATATATTTTCATTTTTCCCAAGCCCTTAACCACAAGGTTCCAG
The DNA here is from genome assembly GCF_000699105.1 of Pygoscelis adeliae. Classification (NCBI taxonomy): domain Eukaryota; kingdom Metazoa; phylum Chordata; class Aves; order Sphenisciformes; family Spheniscidae; genus Pygoscelis; species Pygoscelis adeliae. The sequence continues at coordinate 115,840 of NW_008824755.1, read as the reverse complement.
AATTGTCAGTTAATTTTCAGTTAATTTAAATTATTTATTTGGTAGTCTAAGAAAGGAAAGCTTTGAAAACATCTAGAGGACCTTTAGGAAATTTAAAATATTTTTTTTTCTCCCAGACTAATTTCCAGCCACTTTAATCTGCTGTAGGTGTTTGTTGTTAAATGCCTCATAGTCACAGAGAGAAAATGACCAAGTCAGAGAATTTGCAGCTTGATTCCCAATGTGGCAAGGGACAGTACCTTAAAAATTGATCTCCTGAGCCTATTTCAGTTACAAATAGTAAAAAACAGGAAAAAAAACCCAAAACCCAAACCAAAAAAACACCAAACCAAAAATCTTTCTTAATCTTTACCAACGATTCTGCCTTCAGCATTTAATTTTTCACTTTGGAATCCTTTCCTCCTTTCATACTAGAATTTAAATTGATTTGTCTCTACACAGAGTAGCCCTTTTTTACCTTTTTTGTTTTTTAAGATTAATACAGCAGTCATGTGGAATTCTCTTTTAATTTCTTTGATGTAAGTGTCCTAGAGACTGGAGTTATGAGTTGTCAAGTACTCAGTCTGAATCAACAGGTGAATAATACTGAAATATATCAGGAAGAGCTAAGTGTGTTTAAGATCTTTGGCCAGGTGACCAAGAAGGCCAATGGCATCCTGGCCTGTATCAGAAATAGTGTGGCCAGCAGGAGTAGGGAAGTGATCGTGCCCCTGTACTCGGCACTGGTGAGGCCGCACCTCGAATACTGTGTTCAGTTTTGGGCCCCTCACTACAAGAAGGACGTCGAGGTGCTGGAGCATGTCCAGAGAAGGGCAATGAAGCCGGTGAAGGGTCTGGAGAACAAGTCTTATGAGGAGCAGCTGAGGGAACTGGAGAAAAGGTATTTAAAAGACATGTAAATGTGGTGCTTGGGAACATGGTTTAGTGGTGGACTTGCCAGTGCTAGGTTAACGGTTGGACTTGATGATCTTAAAGGTCTTTTCTGACCTAAACGATTCTATGATTCTATGATTCTGTGATCTTTTGATTAAAAATACATATCAGGATGAAATATTAATAAAGCTGTAGAGCAATGGGTACACTGTGTATGTCCTGGTGTTCAGATGGGCTGAGTATCCAGAGAACCTCTTGGATTCAGTTTGTGCGGTAGATGCTCATCACATCTGAAACTTAAGCCCTGTTCCCATCTGCTCACAGGAGCGCAGTTTCCTTTCTCCACTCAGGGTGCCTACACCCGCATGGTGCACACAGCTGTGCATGGCCCCATTACATTCTGTTCCCTTCCTTCTGGCTGTGGCGCTACTATCTTGGATATCCCCACAAAAGCCACAGCCCGTCGTGAGATGCAGAAATTACAGATCTTCCTTTGAGTACTATATTCAGTGCTTATTTGCAGTAAGTTCCAGTCCCTTATGTGACAGGAGTCTTGCAAGACTACAGCTTGGACTGATTCCTACTATTCTAACTTCAGGTCCATATGCTGACAGAGTTGGTTCTTTCCGAGCAGACCTTGTCAGCCTCTAGTAGAGCCATACATAGTAAGTATTTAATACAGTGTTGTCAAGGCATTAAATAAATACACAGGAATGATAATAGCAAAGTATTAATGCAAGAGGATGGCAGAGTCTGCGGTATTATGTTGTGTATTTACATGAAATAATAAGCTAACTTTATTCCCTGGATGTTCTTTTCAGGTTCTCCCTCAAATGTTCTCATTACTTGATTTTGCTTATTTTATTATCATTCTGGTGGCAAAGGAACACCTAACTGTGCTATTGAGTGTACTGACCTGGGTGGTCCCTCATGCTGAGAACCTGTCATTGAGTTTTGCTTTGATTTTTGTTTTGCACTGGCCCAAATTATGGTAGGAAGATCAAAAATAACGGAAAACAAAACCTCTGCGCTGGAAGGCTTACAGATGAAACAGAGGTTTGTTTGGGAGGTAATAGAGGTTAGGAGACCTATTTCTGATCCAGCTCACAGACCAAACAACTGAGCCTTTTCCTTCCCCCTTTCTTAGTGTGCAACCACCTGCTCAGTGATTAGATACATTCTGCTCACCAAAGACAGAGGGAGTAGGTAGTCTTTGGGCTAAAGCACTGAGATGGGATGCAGGCATGTTGGATTCAGTTCTTTCTCCCCACTCTATGAAAATGCCATATTGTATCAAGTGAGGCTGCAATTGGTAGATGTTAGTGTAGTTAAAAATAAAGACACTTAAATGCCATTTTCCCAGTTCTACCTTGGGCAGTACAGTAGAGTTAATTCCAACCTGGAACCATGTTCTTTTATTTATCATGATCAGAGATGCAGGCATTGCTATGAATGAGCAGAGGTGATACCCTGATTCACTTGGGAATAGCCCAGTAGTTGCTTTCCAAGATGAATATGGATTTGAGCCTCAGGATGGAAGAACACAGGGGTTGATGACAAAAACTTAAAAGGAGTTAAAAGGTGGTAAACTGTAAGTCAGTTCAAATTTCATTCAATAATGAAGTATTCCTTTGTATCCTAAACTCAAAAAGTTAGCAGATCTTGCAAAAGATTCATAAGAACACACAATACGTCCTTATATATTAACTTTCTACTGTATTTTCGCTTTGGATACTAGAGCATTACTTGTTTTATTGGGGGAGTGCAGTGGTCTGTCTTTTAAAATGTTTTTGGTGGTAATTTAGTCTTACAGAAAATCTTACTTCAGAACCAGCTGATTTAGCAGGAAGCCATTAAATGGTTTAAAGGGAAACGTCAAGAATTACATGGTCTGAGGACTGGCCGGTATTGCAGTGTGGAAATAAAAGCCCAGAAAATGCTGACCACCTTCTCTCTTTTCCCTTTTGTTTGTGCAGAAAACAAAGTTAGAATTCTCCTTATTTGTCTGAAACAGAGGCAAATTCATTTGCTTTTTCTCCTGAGTATCACATTGGCTGTGCTCTATATGTTTACAATACATATTGCAGTTGTCCTTTAAAAAAAAGAAAAAAGAACTATTTCATTTCTGTTTGATCTTGAGCACAGGAGTTCTGTTTGTAACTGTACTGGCTTAGTGATCTTATTCTCTACCGACATTAAGCAAAACTAAGTCCAGGTAATGAGTAGCCGTAAAAATAATGCATAAAATGTATGAAAACTGTTTCAATTGTGAAGTCTTTAATCCAATCCAAATTTGCATGCAGTGCTTTGCATTTACAGTAAGATCTTTGCTCACATAGTCTGGGTAAGTAGCTATCTATGGTCATCATTTATCTGTTAAGCACAAATAGTACATTTGTCTGAGAAGCAATGAGATGAAGCCTTCAGCTCAAAAGGTAGACTAAGATTAGAGAGAACCTACAAAGAAATGCAAAAATAGTCTCAGTAAGGAAGAGTGAAAGAATTTAACACAAACAATAGCCTTGTAAGAGGACTTCCAAGATTGAGATAAAGACTCAGCTGAAATACGGGCAGGAGGTGACGTGCACAATCTTACACAACTTGGATACATGTTTTTGTCTACATATAGAAGTACATCATGAGTTTCAGAAGGGCAGACTCCAGAACTAAATAATGGAGACCCTTTTTTGAGAATCTGTGATTCTAAGAAGCAAGAGCCAGGGCTTAGTCTCTGTCCTTTAGGATACACAGAATTCTGAACTTGGTTACAGTGGCATCCTGAAGGACCTCTCTCCCATTGCAAACTTGTTTTTTCCTCTATATTTGTTTTTGTGAATTTTTAAAATACCCCAAGTTAACTGAATTCTAATGAATGACAAAAATCTTCCCCCATGGAAAGTTTGCTAACTAATTAGATGTATACACTTAAATGATTGCTCAGTTTTTCTTCTGACAATAAATAATGGAGCTTTTTTTTTTCCTTTGGCTGAAAGCAATGCATTTGCTTCTGTTCTCAGAGAACATTCAACCCTCTTGCTTGATACTCTGCAAGTGTTAGACTGATAGGACGCTTGTTTGCATCATGAGTAGGTATCTTTGGAACTCCTTGCAAAGCTCTGATTCTGGGAGCTACAATGTTCTAAAAATAAACAATTACAAACTTTTTTTTACTTCTGGACATTTATTTAATCGTCAGAACTTGAAAGAGCAAATGTAAATATTTACAGACACGCTTTGAAGTTATGGCCTTGAATTCCATCTTAATCCCTGTTTTAGCAGGTTTTGGCTGGCTGAATCCTGCTCAGCACCTTACACAGGCACTCTTTTAGAGGTGCATGGCTGTGCCCGTTAGCAACACACACAGGCCTGCAGGCATGTACGGACAAAAGGTCATGCTTATTGTATGCTGGTCTGGAAAGTTCAGCAATACAGATATAATTTGCTTATAGAAAATTAGAGGCTAAATAAATATGTTATCCTGAAAATTACAAATACAGAAATACCTGCATTCACACTCATGGTCTCTTTATGGGTCATTGTTTCCTGTGATGGCTGATAGATGATGACGCAGAGGATGAGGAGAGTCCCCACTGACTAGTTGCATGGTACATACCATGGGAGAACAGCTTTTCCGTATGTTTGCATTCAGCTCTAGTGCTGAGCACAGGACTAAGGATGCTTGTTTAACTGCAGATATTCTTCCATTTCTCAAATATTTTAACTCCCCATGATAGCTATTTTTGTCAGGTGAACTACACATATTCCTTGAAAAGTCTCAATTTCAAGCTGTTACGACAGTTTTAATAGTGCTCTGTTGTTAAATTGTTTGGAATTCAGTCCACAGACACAAATTTATCAGAGAACTTGAGGCTGCTGTGGGTATAGAACTTTTCTTCTACTGAAGAGAAAAGAAAAAAGGATGATCATATTTCATAGTAAAACAGATATTTCCTTATTCCTCTTTCTTTCTTGTTTGTCATTCTCAGCTTTATCCTGGTATTCAAAAATCACAGAGCCTGTATAAGGGTGGTTATTTCTATGTATATATATGTATATGTTCTTGGTATCATACAGTAATGTATGCTAGCATCGCTACCTTGTAGAATACAACATTCCTGGCTTGAATTGTAGGCTATGGGGAAGAAAGAAAAAAGACTCATACATTTTTGATTATCGTGTGGGAAAATGAAATGAGGCTACTTGTTGCTAGAGCGCTGCCCAAAAAATCAATAAGATAATTAAAAAATGTTACCTTTTCCTGGAGCTTGAGTAATATTTAAATTCTTCTGCAGACTTATGTGCACTGCTAGTTCCTTTTGCTTTAGAAAGTAAGCTGAACACTTCAGTGAGATGCATTTTAGTGAGACATATCTCTTCTCTTGGTAAAAGTTTGGCATTTCTAGTTCTAGTCCTGGAAGAGGAATGAAACATGTATATACAAATACATGTTAAAAAAAGCAAATGCAAACTTAAATCTTTTGAGAAAAGGCTGCTGTGGCACACGGGAGACAAATTTGCTAGCAACATTTAAATTAAATGGACACTTTCCAGCTCATGGGAACCTACAGGAGGGCTATAAATGAAGTTGGTAAGGTGGTGGGAGGAGAAAGGCGGTGCCTCAAGGAGAGATTTATACCTGAGAGAGCAGGGATATCTCCAAGAAGGGTGCTGAGGAAGCATGTATCTGAAGAACAGATACAGTCAGCAGAAATAAAGAGTCTTAGATGAGAGTGCCGGAAATGGGGTATGTGCTCTTGGTTTGGCCAATAAAATTATGAAGGGTGTGTTACCTTAACAAGAATTCGGAGTGAAAGGTCTTCCTGTCTTTCCATCAAGCCTTCTAGCGGAAGAATATGAATTCTCAAAGGATGAAGTAGTTCAGTATAAATGAAGGCATGACTGGCTATTTATGGTTTGTTAGCGTAGGTGTGGCAGACTGCCTTGCCCATGTCCTGTTTTTCCATCAGGGAGAATGTGGAGCTGGACCTACTTTTTGGTAGTTGGCTAAGTACACCGAGCAGAGGATGGTCCTGTTAGTGCCTAGTTAACCTACCCCAGTTTCTTTTGCATCTCTGGCAACCACTGTTGCCCAGCGGAAACCAGTTACACAAGAAAGATTTCGAAGTTGCTCAGCAAGGTCATGTAACACTGAAATCCTTCAAATACAAAGGCACTGACATACAGCCAAAAGAGCGAGAAAAGGAAAATTAGTACTGATTAAGTTGTAGTTCATAAACAGAAATTTCACACAGAGCTTTTTCTAGTTTTTAAACAATTTCCATTCTCACCACCTACGCATTCAGCAGAACATTGTCTCTAACTGAAAGAACTTTTCACACATGAAAAAACAGTATTTGAGAAGGCAAAAAGATAGGCATTGTTCTGGGTGAGGAGGGAGATAGATAGGAAAAGATGGTATTTCAGCATAATAGGAATCACGCAAAAAATCCTCTGGAGTAGAACTGCTCCTCCTCACATGAGTGAGAGGAAGATTTCATTTCGAGCATTGCCTGATTGTTGCAGAACCATTGATTCCTGTGTTACGGATAATTGGTTGGTTAGGTTTGGGTTTGTTTCATTAATTTCTCAATGGCATAGTTTTCAACTCAAGTTTTCTTTAAACCTGGCAAATGCAACCAGTATTTTCAAGAGATCCTGCATCTCAGAGTTTGCTTCTTTGCAAAAGAAAACTTTGTTAATAAAAATTCATGCTTTGCTTTTTGTGCTTGTCATAGCAGCTGTGCCTTCTCTGTTCATCCTGGTGACTAATGGCAGAGTTTAAAACTCGTGCTAATATAATTCTCTGTAGATTATGGTCATATATCATAATTCTATCCAGCAAAAGCTGTTCTTTGATAAAAGGGAATGTAGTATCATTTGTATTTACAGTCTTGTTCAAAGGAGTGATGTGAGGTTAATTGGAAGGTTAATTACGAGAGGTTTAATCTAAAGGCAACAAGTCTAATCTGCACTCTCAGATTCATGAGAGAGCTCTTTTCGGTCAGCTCTTCCAATAAAAGCAACATTCCTTAGAGATAAAGATCTCTGACACAGCAGGCAATTCCATTTATTTCAAGGTATTATAAGTTCACAGGAATACTCACCTGGAAATACAGCAAGGGGATTGTAGCTGCTCTGGTTGTGCTGTGCCAGAAACACTAATTCTTCTTCCATGTTATCATGGAAAATCAAAATCTTGAAAGGAAACACGGGAGTCAAGTTAGGCTTTCTGACAAAAGAGCTGTAGGCGAGTGTGACTTATTTTGCCTTTTTGGCAACCACAACAGAATTCCCAAGGTCAATAACAATGTCACTGTCTGGTACTCTACATTTTTTTAATCAGTAAGCAGGAGAAAGATGAATTGCTTTTAAGATTAATAGCCAATCAGCACTGTAAGTGTAACGGTCAAAGCCTGAAAAAATTACATGCCCTTCTACTGAGTCAACTGTCATACAGCCCAGCCTTGCCCTGAGCACCTGTGGATATTTCTGCAGTCAGGCATTAGATAGTGTAATGGTTCCTTTTAGGCCAGAGCAATAAATAATGTTCTAAATAGACACTGAAAATATAGGGCTTCCTGTAGTTGAGTAGCTACTGCTGTGCTCTCTTCTGCAGGGCTGACAGTCTTGAAGCAGTGCAATAGAAGTGAGTCCAGGAAGCTTTTTCCTAAACTTGCTTCTGGTCCTGTTACTTCATCAAGGCAGAATTAACAAGGTGCTTTTCTTCCACTCATCATTTTGGTACCTGTCTCTGCCTCTTCTTCCCATCTATTTTTCCTTCCCTGTTCTTTGTGAGCTGTTACACACAGCAACAGTGAGGAAGGGAAAGGAGAGGAGAGATAAGTAAGTTCCAGAAGTGGCTGAAAGGAGTGAGAAGACACCATTAATGGCACAGATGGAAGAGACAGAGAAAAGGGCACAGCAGTGGGTGAAGATGCACATGGGATGTAAATCAGAGAGCAGGCAGCCGATCCACGTGCTTGGCCACACCACTGTTTCCGGGATGTTATGGCTTAATGTTCCAAGCTTTGGGGTCACCCACCAGGAGTTTCAGGCTAGGTAGTTGCAGCTAGTGATGTTTCACACATCATTTATGGTCTTAATTCCCATCTTGGTTTATTTGTTTGTTGAATTATGTAATTGTAGAATTTTTAAAAAGCGCACTTTAAATTCTAAATCGCAAAAGTCTAAGTGATGTGCTGCATGAGAAATGAGTAGACATCTGAATGCTGAGAAGGGTAAAGCCTGCAAAGCACGAGGAGCAGAGAGATGGCATTTTAGTTCAAGCATGTGACTCTGCTGCAGGTGCCTAAAACCAGGCAGCAGGGTAAGAAGATGAAAAGATGGTACTGAGGGCTCTTAAGTCTTCAATGGGATTCTCTAAGAGTACACTTAAAGACAAATGGAGCGCTCCAGGAAGTCAGCTGATGTAGACAATGAGAAGAGGCTGGTTTTGAAGTGTACCTTATATTTTCACAATAGTGTATTAATTACCTTTTAGTCTTTTAAGTTTCAGAGAAAAAATCTAAAAGTATCTCACTGTGGACACATTCTTTTACAGGCAAGAGCTTCCATTGCATTCTGGAAAATTTCCTTTATCTGCCATCATATGTAGAGTATTAAGATTGTTTAGAATAGCCTTGCCATGTGATATGCTTCAGGAGTCAAGAATCACACTTGCCACCTCTGCTCTGTATTTAAATATTTCCTTCCCATCATCACAACCTTCATTTTTGCCTTTACTTATGTCATCATTAAGGTTTTTCACACTTTCCCTTTTTCTGTTTGTAATTATCAGCTGTGTATATAGCCTTAATTTATATCTGGTCTTAAAAATTCAACAAGATACTATTTTTTAGAAGCTTGTTTCTCATTGAGGCCAATAATAAGGACATTGTGTCTAGTGTTGGTGCATGACAGCTCTTGGTAGGTGATAATCTGTATTGATGTTTGCTCTGCAAAAACACAATAAGCCTGTGGCCTGTCAGCATGAAGTACCATTGGAAGTGTCAAGTGTATGGGCAAAGTGTTAGATGTCTCTCTTCATTACAGCACTAAGGCTGGCATTTGTATTGTCTAATTAATCAGCAGTTCACTTGTGAGGGGTGTCCTTCCTCCTCCTCCAGGTAATACTGAAAACCCTTGAAAATCCATAAGCAGGACTTTTTGTTTAGCCTTTTTTTGTATTTCGGTCCAGCTCAAGTGCTTAGGCAAGCTCAGGACTGTCAGAGGCTCTAACCCCCTCACACCTTCTTCCCTGCTTACACACTGCCATTCATTTCAGCGTTATCTACTGTTACTCCCTCCTGCTAAGACCTTTGCCCCTTCTGCAGACCTTGCCTGTAAAAAGGCACATGCAACAGCCCAGTTACAGCACATATGGTAAGGAATATCCCACACCTTTCCACACTGAAGACAGAAGCACAGTCCACTTTCTGCCAAGAGGTAAAACTAGTGCCTTCATCTTTCACCATGCTGCTTGCCTGAGGCACTGCCCTGGGGGAGACAAGCAGCCCACTAGAGGTGCTGAAAGGTGAAAGCCACACTCCTGCAATGTCCACTAGAGGTGCTGAATGGTGAAAGCCACACTCCTGCAATGTCCACTAGAGGTGCTGAAAGATGAAAGCCACACTCCTGCAATGTAGCCGCACTCATGCAATGCCCACTAGAGGTGCTGAATGGTGAAAGCCACACTCCTGCAATGTCCACTAGAGGTGCTGAAAGATGAAAGCCACACTCCTGCAATGTCATAAGTGCCATTCGGATGCCTTGGCAGAAATGAAAGAGTACTTCGGGGCAGAAGCAATAGCTCCCCAGGTTCTGGAACAGCAGCCATCTCAGTTTCACATCAGATGTGTACAGTCCTGTGGCCTTTCACAGATATGTCTGAAAACAGGAGCCTAGACAACTTGAAAAAACAGTCTAAAATCGCATTCTGAATGTTTAGGTACAACAGCATGGTCTTTCCCAGCTCCCAGGTGAGACTGTGCTCATCTCAGCATGCCATTTGTTTCCCCTTCCCCTGGAGTCTAGATCCTGACCACCCTGGTAGCCCAGCACTAGTACTGCTCTGGCAATCAGAGCTTGCCATCAGTGTCAAATGTAGGTGTGGCTCAGCCCTTTCATCCATGCAAAATCTACCATTCTGGCTAGGTTTGGTCACCTACTAACTTGTTTAATCCCCACCCCTGCTTAGAAGAGTTGCCTTCACAGTACGCCAATGAATGGCATTTTGGTGATGGGCAAAGACACCTTTTCTGGATTAAGCAGAAATTTCTCCCCACACATTTTCTTTCCCAACTGCATAGACACCCAGGCAAAAAAGATAGCTGCTTAATCAGCCCAAGTTTTCCTCCATGTGGTAATCTACACAGGAATCTCTGGCCCTTTATCTGCAACTGTCCTTTCCCTTATTTTTCCCAGGGCCAAATGTTTCTCACATAGCAGGGGTTTTCCCTCTTTTCCTCTTAACCTGTCATATCAATAAATAGGGCAGTGAACTGCACAACAGTCTCAGAGGGAATAGTCAGTCCACTCAAATTGCCGATGCTTTGCCAAAATGTATGAACAGGCAGTTCACTGCTATGCCAAATGCCAACCAGGCTGCCAGTTGCTGAGGTTACCATAGCCATGTTCACATGTGCTGTGGCACCTTAAAGACCCCACATGGGACTTCTCCTGGGGCTTAGGAAGAGAAAAAAACACTGATCATTATAAAGATAACATAATGATCATTGATCATTAAAAACAAAAAGTCTGAGTATCAGCAGAATTGTTTCCAGCAGGGAGGTGGCCACAACAAACAGTAGTTGTGAATGCTGCGTTCAGGCACTGCTATCATCAACAAGAGAGTGTAGCAAGGCTTTGAATATGCAGATGTGTAGCTTGGAGCATCAATGCTATAGCAGGAAAATAATGGGGAGTAGAGCATGACCTCAGGGGGAAGGACGCCCATGGAGAGGTGGGGCAGAGTGTACTGTGCAGACAGAGCAGGTTGAAGCCCTGTCCCAGCGGTTGATGGTGGCCTTCTAGTAAACAAGCTGTGTGTTATCACTTTGCTATGTGGTACAGCACTTAACATTTTTGCTTTTAAGTTAGTTCCAATACTTGAAGTCTTGGAGCAGTACTTTAAGATTTTTTTTTTTTTTTTTAAGGTGAGAGTTTTGAGAAGCACTTGATTCTGAATATCCATGTCTCTCTGTCCCCTCTTTTCTCTCAACCAAGACATCATAGTGTATTGAAATTCCTAACTGACTTTTTTTCTTGTACATTTAACTTCAGGCACGTGTTTTGTATATAAGTAATAGTGAAAAATGACCCCACACTCAGAAATCATTCTGGTAACTCTGATAACAGTGAAACAACAAATTTCAAGGATCATCGGCCTCTCCAAACATTCATTTTGTTAACAAACATAACAACAAAGTAATCATCATTAGAATAGTAATTTTGTTTCAGCAACCCTTAAACTCCTGCTGTGCCACTGTATTGCCAGACTCTGTGCTGAGTTGATGGAAGCAGAGGGTGATTGTATTAACTAAGTTTCAGAATAATTGAAGAAGGTCTTTTAAGATACAAACTTTGCTTTGATACAGGAATTTCAAAGGTAAATGGAAGCTTCAAAGGAGACACTGGGAATGCAAGGATAGCAGGATTGAGTTCTTAGTGGTGGGTAGCTCCTGACTTCAAATTATTTCCTGGAAAGATACTGGTTCCTTCTTTTGACACCAAAAATATGTCAAAACAAGAAACTTAATTTATTCAGTTCTCTTGGATGCCATATGTAGCTGTCTTTTTCATGATTTAATGTATAAACATGAGAATGCATCTTTGCCATTAAATTATATTAGCAAATACTGTCTTTTTTTTAAGTACTCCCCTGAAAATTTACTACATCTTTGGAAACCAGAACTACAGAGACTGTGTTAAAACAGTATAGACACTAATGAGAAATGCCTTTGGTCTTGTGTAGTTTCTAGACTGAGCTGTGAAAAGTTGCCCCGTAAAGGTGGAAAACTATCGAAAGTGAAAAAGAAACTAAAAAAATGAAAAGATCTTACATTGCTCTGGATTCTGGGAGCTTAGATATTTAGCAGATTTCTTGTCCTGCAAGCAGCTTTCCTTTGCACCTCTTTTGATGTAGAGATTTATGCTGTGATGGTTTTGGCTGGGGTAGACTTAATTTTCTTCATAGTAGCTAATATGGGGCTTTGTTTTGGATTTGTGCTGGAAACAGTGTTGATAATACAGGCATGTTTTTCATTATTGCTGAGCAGTGCTTACACAGAGTCAAGGCCTCTTCTGCTTCTCACACCACCCCACCAGCGAGTAGGCTGGCGGTGCACGAGAAGTTGGGAGGGGACACAACCAGGACAGCTGACCCAAACTGGCCAAAGGGATATTCCACACCATATGGTGTCATGCTCAGCATATAAAGCTGGGGGAAGAAGAGGGAAGTGGGGGGACATTTGGAGTGATGGCGTTTGTCTTCCCAAGTAACAGTTACGCGTGATGGAGCCCTGCTTTCCTGGAGATGGCTGAACACCTGCCTGCCAATGGGAAGTAGTGAATGAATTCCTTGTTTTGCTTGGCTTGCGTGTGTGGCTTTTGCTTTACTTGTTAAACTGTCTTTATCTCAACCCATGAGTTTTCTCACTTTTACTCTTCCAATACTCTCCCCCATCCCACTGAGGGGGGAGTGAGCGAGCGGCTGTGTGGTGCTTAGTTGCTGGCTGGGGTTAAACCACAAGAAGAAAAGCAGTTGTAGAAAAGCAATACCCAAATATAAGAAGTTTTCTAAGTCACCTCCATGCCAGATCTACTCAGCCTATGTCATTCCTGAGAGAATGATAGAAATCTCACAGTCTCCCCAGCATATCTCTTTGCTATCTTTGTGGTTAAAAATATTATTCCAGGATCTAACCAGAGACTTTCTGTCTTTGATGTTAGCCTGTTCTTGTTCTGTGCTCCTGGATGTGCAGAAAAGATGGTTCATCTTTGCTGTTTCCTCTTTGCAGTTTGCTATGTATGTGGTTAGCATTCCCCCATGATTTTTTTCTTCTTTAGAATAAGCGACTCCAGTTCTAATCTTTCCACATGGATCACAATGTCTAGATTTTTGTTTGTGTTCATTGGTTTGTTTGGACTCTGCTCAGTAGGTTCACATTTTTTGGACATGCAGAGCTAAAGTAAGGCACAACATACTAGCTGTGTATTTATCAATCCTAACTACAGTGGAAGGATTAGCTAACAGTTAGTGTCAGTTATATTCCTTTGAATGTATCTTCCTTTTTTGTGAAGGAATGAAACTGTTGACCCCTGTTCAATTCAATGTTAAGACTAGTGACAGGTTCTTTTCTGCAAAAGTGCTTCCTTGCCAGTTGCTCCTCAGTGCTTATTTCTTCAGACGGTTATTCTTTTTCAGGTGTAGAATTTTGCAGTTCTTTTTTAAGCTACTTTTTAGACTATTTCTCAAGATTTTGAATTCTAATCTTATTCCTTATTGTAGTGAAATCTGCTGGTCTTTCTGGTTATTAAAACAATGTAGTTTTCATTATGACATGAATCACTGATAACTGAGTAGATATGGCTATTCCACTGGTGTTGCCCTCATCCTGTAATTGATTCATCCAGCTAATGTTTGTCAGACTTGTTGGGAAGAATGTCATTGGAGATGTTTTTCTTAATTTTGATCTGCTGAATCTAATGCAATACACCTACACTCAAGACAAATTACTGGTATGACTTGTATGCACCTGGCCATTTGCGTCATACATATGTTGGAAACAGAGACTATAACAAGGACTCTAACAAAGGTTCTAGTCTCTGCTACAGAAGAGTGTTTAATATCCACATTTTAATAAAGTAGCTGTAGAAATCTTTTACTTTATTAAATATCAACTGCCTCACCACACATGAGTATTGGGTACATCCAACTTTTCTTCCTCTAATTCATACGGGTGGATTGAAAAATATTGGCATACGCTGATATTTTTAGTATTCTACACAAAGCTTTTCCACCATTAGTATTGATTTCAGATTTTTTACTTGTCTAGGGAATGGTAAGATTAATGAATAAACTTCGCTCTTTTGTATTACAGCTCAGTCTAACTAGATGATAGGATTAACTAAAGTCAAGCAGCCACTGACCACTGCAATGGTATGTCTTTGACAAGGGTATAAAAAGAAAAGAGTTTTTCTGCATGTTCAGGAAGAGAAGGGATAGTATGTAGCAATGTGTTTTGCTGAGGACAAGAAGAAAATGGTGGTGACTGTGGAAAGAATAGCAGGGATGTGATCAATGTGCGAGGAGTATAACTGAAGGAAGAGGCGGTTGGACAAATGCCACTGTAAGGCATCTGACTTTCTTCAAGAAACTATGGGTAAGAGACCGGAAGTTTTTAGAAGCTCAGTAGCAATCATAAAAGTTGTTCAGTCAAGAGAATAATGATGCTTTTAGTGATCAGGAGTGCAAGATGCTTTTCCACATACTTCAAGTATTGCAAAACTCTCAAATTCATAAACATAATAAAATGCTTTTCCTAAAAGCAAAAGGAGACAACAGTATCAGAAATAAAACATACTAAGTATTTTGCTTCGGAAAGGCAGACTTTTTTTCCCTTTCAGGATGCTTCCTTTTCTGAATGTAAGCCTATATGCAGTACTCTGCATACTAGCCCACAGTTCATCTTTTTTTCTCTTGTGCTTTTCTTGTTTTAACAGATGCCACAAGGGATTAATTGTGCATTCACACAGACTGTTGACTTTTTATTACTCTTTCTTTTTTCTTAGAGATTCTTTTGGTAAATTTGAGGCCTGATGCAAATTCCCCTCTGGGCAACCTCAGGGACCTTTGTTCTTCCATATATAGGGGGCAGTTTGCTGGCCAGTGTGTTGGGAATGTATGCTGTGTTCCTGGTGGGGGGTGGGCATTGAGAGCCCATTCCTGGGCTCTGCGGCTGGGTATGCGCTGCACTGCACCAACAGTGATCACAGAAGAGCTACTACTCCCTGAGCCCTGTTCTTCCTCCACTGTTCCTTCACCCTTCCTCCACTGCCCTGACCTCAGCGAATCCACGCCTGGACTTGTGTCAAGGTAGAGTAATTTAAAATTATTGCTTTTCTAGTCTTCCAGAACCATTTTTAAAAGCTCCTTCAGATTGTCTTTAGTAGTTTAAGTAACTTGGTAAGTATTACCTGGTGTTTTCTTTTTGAGGAAAAGCCATTGTTATCAGAAGCCTGCCCCAGGCCAATGTCAGACAGATGAAAGCTGAATCAGTGCCTCACAGCATTCCCAAGTGTCTGCAGCAGCTGTGTCGTAAAGTAAATGGACTTGTGATAGTTAATGGCAAAATGTTGAGCTATAGAGATGTTACAGCAGCAATATCTGTCAGAGACCTCTTCTGTAACCATTATAGTTCACTTCATAGAGGAACAAATACGGCAAATTCATAGAGGAAACAATAACGGCAAATTCCTTATGTGGAAGAGTTGGTGTGGCAACTGTAAGGCATCTGACTTTCTTCAAGAAACTATGGGTAAGAGACCGGAAGTTTTTAGAAGCTCAGTAGCAATCATAAAAGTTGTTCAGTCAAGAGAATAATGATGCTTTTAGTGATCAGGAGTGCAAGATGCTTTTCCACATACTTCAAGTATTTTATGATTTGCCTGTGGAAGAGTTGGTGTGGCAGGAAATTTAATAGAATCTTTTGTCAAATAGGTATATTTTAAATTACTTTTGTGTATTCATTAGGGAAACCTGCAAGATTGAATCTACAGAATATGTTTAGATAATGTGTCATTATGATCACTTGGCCCCTACTGTTAAATCTCAGTGGATATTGCCATTTATACACAATGAACTTAGGTTTTGCATCCAGAGCTTCATTGGCGTGGTAGGGCTTCAGATCACTGCTGTGAAACTGGCTGAAACAGATATCCAGAATAGAAAGTACCAATATTTTAATGTTGAAATTCTCCTTTGAAACAGCAGGAGAACATAATTAATGCCAATCAAAAGTTTTATGGAAAAAAATATTGTCTCACAAATTCGGGGTAAATTTTCAAGTGATTTCAAGTGATTACAAGTTTAGATGATAAAAGTAATGGCGCTGATGCAGTATATTTGGACTGTTACAAAGTGTACGGCTGAATGATGCACGACATCCCTTTCAGAGATCTGTTCTTAATGCTGTATACTATCTGTATTCATCTTTTTGAATAAAGCATGATGGCATTGCTAATAAATATGCAGATGACAAAAGTTGGTCGATTTTCAGCTAAGTTTAAGCAGCCAGATCTAGTTTGTATAGTTAGAACTAGGTGAATTATATCCTTATACCTTAGAAGTTAGATTTCTTTGGGGATATCACGTCCAGTTCTTGTATCTAAGGGTGATGGCTGAACAGGAGAAAAATTGCAAGACTGAGCTATGCCATACAGTAAAAAGGAAGGAACTATGCCTTTGTAGTTAACCTTAAAATAACAGGTCACAGGCTGTGTCAAGTCACTGGTAATATGAAGGAAACTTAATGGCAGCTGGTTCTCTATTTCAGCTGGGAAAAAAAAAACCAAACCAACAAGCCTTTCTGTCTAGAAATTGAAGTCCTGAAAAAAGTGCTGTATTTTAGAGGTGAGGAAAATTAATTTTAAATTAATTTATCTAGGGGGAGATTCTTCAGGGATGCTGCTGATCTTTCAGAACATCAGTTAGAAAAGATGCAGGATAGCTGATCCTGGGTGGAAAGATGAGTTAGATGGTGTAGCGAAGTCACTCCTAACCCTACAACTCTGTGATGCCACAGATTCTCCAACACTAAAGTGTTGCTGATGGCTTTTTTTAATGGCAAATGCACCTAATTTGATATCCTATAATGTTTCAGATCAGAGCACTTTCGATGTAATGATCAATAAGTCAAACCTTCAAGGGAGCATTTCAAACATATTCATGATGTGCAAAAAATGCCCAAAACTTTTCTTGCAGACTTTGTATTTACTGTCTTTCATTGGACGTCTTGTGCTGTCGGCAGGATTTTCAAATTACAATAGCACATTTTTGTCCCAGAGCTGTATGTCAGCAGTGAGCAAGTCATAACAGTTTGAAGAGATTTGAGACAAACTACTAAATGAATTGAAAAATAGATACGTTCTAGCTGTGAATTCTTATTACCTGCAGATCTGACTTCTCTATATTTCTTGTAATTAAAAATTTAAAGCATAATTCTAAATTCCTAAAGAAATCATTAATAAAGCCTATTAAGCTGAACTACCATTTCCCATGAGAAGTTGAGGTGGTCTTTAGTTGATTTTTCTGATTTAATAGTTTTGTGTCCTTCGCAGGAGATTTGCTGCTTTTAAGCTAGGGTTTTTTTTTTTGTTCGTGTCTCTCTGTGTAGAAGGGGGATTAATAGCAGAGCTGAACTTTGTGTTTCCAAACATGACCAAGTAGTTAGCATTGAAAATAGCCCTGTGTGAGCAGATAGCTTTGAAGTCTCTTTGTATGGTTCTACCAACATCTCACAAATCAGATTCAGTTGTTTTCAACTACATGCAAATATGCTGTGGTGAAATGTGGAGTCTTAATTAACAGGTTTTGTCTGTCTGTCTTGTGGTTTCTACTCTGCAACCAACAAAACCACCATAGAGTTCATATTGTCTTTGTTTCCAGCCATTTGTCTGTTTCAGCTCTTTAAGTGCTATGGGTTAGACACTCTCTGTGTGTTTGTACATAACTAATGCAGCTAGATTCCATCTCAATTAAAGCCTCTGGACGCTAAAACAGAGCGGGTAACAGAATTACCAAGCAGAAATAAGTTGAAACTGTTTATTTTGATACAGACTGTGATGCTTATGGCTTGTGATAACAATGTTTTATTTGCCATAGGTGTGACAACATGATGCCTCTGAACCTTTTTTCTGCAGCGGAGTTGGAATGGAGAAGAAATAAAAAGGATTTTCCTATCCCACCTGCTGCTTCTAAATTGCTATACATACTCTAGATTTCAAAATTTAGCTTTTTTCTCTTGTTCTTCTGTAATTATGTTCTATGGCTGGAATGTAGCTTTCCTAAATTGTTTTGGCTTCTAATAAGATTTGCCTCAGTCTGACTCATGTCTTCTCTAGCAAGTCCTCCACGACAGCTTTGCTGTTCAAAATACCACCTTGCTTTTACTTTGTCCTTGGCAACATCTAGCCCAGTGACAATAACCCTCAAGGAAAGATATGAAGGGAGCAGAAGGAGGCTCTTGTAAAAACACGTTGTGTCTGCTGACTCAGGTGACGTGTCTGTGAAGAAGGAATTGGCTTCCTTGTCTGCACACAGATTGTGTCCTTTGCTCCTGTTTTGGTGGCAACCCCTAAGTAAGAAGTTGGGACTGATGCTTAGAATGCCTCAACTTTTTGCCTAGATAATATATTTCTCTTGCCATGAACAAGTGCCAGTTCATAAACGTATAAGAAAAAGCATATTACTACAGCTATATTTCATACACCAGTAATTGTGTTTCACTCATAAAAATAAATCATAATATTCTTCCTCTTTTCTGTTCTTATATGACCAAGAAATTGAGTGCTTGCTTAGAGGAATGAAAGGGCTCTCAGCATCCATGAAACTCAAATCTCAGGTATATCAAAACACTGCCTCGACTATGAAGGCATTCAGAATTCAAAGGATACCTTGTCAGTTTTGCTCTTTCACTCTCTGCTTTTTCACTTTAGATAGCAAAGGTGAAGATGGAGTATGGCTGGAAGCAACTAAAGAGCAGGCAAGCCAGAAGAAGAGACAAAAAGGAAGATCCTAGTTTGGTCTGGGCACTTGGGTCAATCCTTCCTATGAAGAGCAGGAGCCCTTAGAAAGGAAGGGGTGATGAGGAGGGAAGAAGAACAAAAGTTGAATGAAGTGGTTTCAGGATGGAAGAGAGGAGGAAATTAACTTTGCAAGAAAGGAGGAGCAGTGTGGGGCATCCTAAGGAAAGAACTGCATACTAGGAATACAAGAAACTGTTACATGCGGAACAGAAAGTATAATAATCAAGTAATAGACTCAGTAGCATATGAAAGCAATAGGGAATGAGAAGAAAAGAATGTTTCTGTTCATATAGGAAATGGGACACAGAAAAATAGAAGAGCCCAACAAAGAACGAAACAAATGAACAAGCAGAGAGAGACCTCAAGTCACCCACAGCTTTTGTGTTGGTGAATTCCAGTACAAGTGAAGTGACTGCTGTATGTTCTTAAACAGATGTGTGCTGTGGAGGAAAGCAAGCCCTTCTCAGCAATTCTATTACATTAATCTTGTTGTCTGCTCTTCCCGAACATTTTTATGAGAATGCATCAGCTGCTCCTCTAGACTGAAGAGCCAATTCTCAAGGTTCTTTTCCACGTCTTAGACCTATATTTTGGTCCCCATATGCTCACCTTGCCTTCAATAAACTAAGTGAATGAATAGTACACAGCAGTATTTTCTATCTGAAGACTTTATTAATTGAATGGAGAAAGTTTAGGGCACTAAAATGATTTGCAAATCCAGGATATATTTAGTGAATAGTTCAGATGAAAAAGAAGTAGGCATAAGAGTGGGGATTTTTTTAAAAGATCGTTTGCATTTTGAGATTGACTTAACATTGGAAAAGTGACAAAACAACCACAGAAAACTGAAGAATCTAAAGGTAGACTATTTGGGTTTAAGCTAATATTATGAGTCCAGCTGAGCAAAATTTCTTTTAACTTTTGGATTGGCTATCATCTAAAAATACAGAAATTCTGTGCTCTCACAACACTTTTCTCAAGCTGTTTTCAAAGCTATTGCTTCTCTAGGTAGAATCCTCCATTTAGGAAGTTGGGCATCCTTTTTTTGATCTTTGTTTGAGTTAATATTTGCCTATATTATAAAGCATGCTCTTTCCTTGTCCTCAGCTTACCAAGCCATCCAGGACACTCTCTACCAGTGATCCACTGATATTTGCTGTTCCACCACTGTTTGTGTCAACCTCAAATTTTGTCACTAATTATTATGTCTTTCACCCCCCAAGTCACTGATAATAACACAGAGACAGCATTCAAGCTATGTAAAGTCTCATGGTGATTCCTCTTGATGATAATGGCCTGATGGTCGTCAAAACCATCTGTTTGATGTGGGTGACGATAATTTATTTTCTAATGAGTCTCAGTCACTCACTCTGAAAGAAGTGTTCTCACTGCATGTTGTTGCCCATTTTGGGGTGGGACTGTGCACTGTGTTGCACTAGAGATGTTTAAAATGCTGTACAAACATTCTTTATCTATATTCTTCATTACTCACTTCAGAAAACAATAAACCATGTACGTCTAAAGATTGGAGAGGGGATTCTTTTTTGTCATTTCTTGTCTCCATGCAGTTAAATAAACTTCACAGACAACTGCTTGCTGAATATTCCTAACCATTTACTCTCTCAGCACTTGCATAATAGTGAAAAATATCAAATGTGAAGCTTCTTTTCCCCTTTCCTTTTCTCTTTGTCTTTTTTCTCCTCCAGTTTGTACATACTGTGTTCTTATAACGTGGATCCTTAATTTGTTGCTGCAATGAAGAACATGGAAATAACAAATAGTTTACGAAAACTGTTTACAGGTTTTGTTCCCATTTCCTGACAGGTTGTTCTGAATTATAATAATAATAATGAATTATACTCTAGATTAATGATGTAGGGGGAAGTTTTGTTACTACTGAAGCCAAGGGAAGTTGTTCCATTGACCATTCAGTGCCAGGATTTCATTCTAAGAATTAAATTTAAACTGAATATGGATGTAGAGACTTGGGCAATGGCTTTTGCGATTATTTCTATCAAAATCCTGTGTGCCTAGAATCTCTCCTCAGTGCTAATAGCTAGGGCAAACAATATGTTTTGTGCCAGCAGTATTTTTCAGTGCACTGTCTCTAGTTTTCAGTGCTTTGTGCTCTAGGATCTGTGTTGTTATGTGTCTTATAATTTATTGAAAAACTATATATCCCATAGAAGTGTTCTTCATGTGTGTGCACATCCAAGTTAGCAAATGCTTAAGTTTTTCAGCTCTCAGTATGCCACCGAAGGTATTTGTCTGTCTTGTGAGTTGAGTTGTTGGAAGTAGGAGTTGCTGACGTGCTACTTAAAATACATTTAAACTTTTACAAAGAAGATTATATAAAAGATACTGCTGGAGATTAGAAGAAATTCTTTCTGAAGTCATTTTGAGCCAGTAATTGATAGTGAGCTTGCTTCAATAGCTCTCTTTTTGTGTTTTAGAGTTCAAAAGGATATTGTGTCATTTGTTTAGCAGATGTTGCAGGCAACTAAATAGTTTGTTTAAATATTTTGTGTAGTTAAGCAAATAAATTTTGAACAGATAGCTTCCATTAACAAACTGAGTAGAATATCAAACATGCATCCTATTTCCAGGAGTTCCAACTGTTAAAAATATGCATAACCTAAATTTTAAAGATACCAGTTTTATTTTATTATACATGAAGCTTCTTTAAATAACTACAGTAAGCCTGGAAGACTTGGTGCTGAGCTGGTAATCTGTCCTTGAGAAAGGTGTGATTTATTTGTGCTAATGCTAAAAGAAAAATGATAAGATTCCCTTCTTTTTTTCCTTTGTTACATTTGGTAAATTCTATTTCATTGCAGCTGTGCACATCACAGTTGTGGTACTCCAACACATCCCAAGTCATATTTTAGTCTGCAAAGATTAAAATGAAGTCTTAACTTTGAGTGGCATCCTGTTGTGGCCCTGCTGCCTAGTCAGGCAAAGCAGGCCCTGAACAGCGTGACCAGAAGCCACAGCTTACATGAGGACATCACGCACAATTGCACTGTGGTGCCATCACGTAACAGACTGATGAACTGACTGAAGAAGCAGATCACATTGTAGTCACTTTGCTGTGTTTGCCCTGCTTTTTGTCGTTACCTTAAATGGCAAAATGACTTTCTGGCTCTTAGCGAGTTATTGCAAATTTAATTTAGGATCATTTAGTGGGTTGAAAAATTAATATCTTCATCTTTGAAACCTAGCCACTGGATTTTTTCATAAAATTGAAACATCAAGAAGAGTGTTCACTTAGTGTAATGTGTTATAAAGCAATATCCAGACTAGTCTAAAAAGTGAAAAAGAACTCTACACAACCCCATGAAAAACAAAGGTCTAAGGAAGATTTCCTTCCAAGCTTAATATGGATACTCTGCAAGGCTGGTTTACTGAAGTATATTCTGTTTATCTTGAGATACACAAAAATGTCATGGCTTAGCACGATGGAGGAAAGGGAGAGGAGGCATTCATTTTCTTGACCATTGCCTGAGACTTTACAGACAAGGTGTCTTAGTCCTAGTATTGGCAGGTTGAAGAAATTTGGAAAGAAAAAAAGAGTGAGGGAGGATGCTCAATACATTAATATAAAGTATAAGGAAAATGTACTGACAACGTTAGCAAATAAATCAAACACAGATGTAGAAGTCAAGTTTCTAAATCTGCTCATTAAATATTTACAATTTACACTCTCAAAATTGGAAAATATGTTGACATCTCAATTTGTCTTTTTGAACAAACTGTCATACCTGGCATGGTATAAAATTGATAACAAAGAATAAACTGGTCTGGAAAAGTCAATTACGCTTCTTGAATTAGTGAAAATGACACTTACTGAAAAAATGTAATGTGTCTTTAGACTCTCTTTTTGTTTATCTTTATACCTTGACCATTTTCTTTATATAGGATGATGACAATTGCATGTGCTAGGGTACAAAAAGCTTCCTGAATCTGACTTCTTGAAAAGTTATTAATTAGCATTTTCTACTTTTACTCCAGTGGGGCAAAGGATAAACATGATGAACATTAGCCATGAAAGCATGGAGTCTTGCATTGTTTCCATCTGCATACAGAAGTGAACTGCAGGAGGCTGCAGTGGTCTCGGTT
Organism: Pygoscelis adeliae; assembly: GCF_000699105.1. Lineage (NCBI taxonomy): Eukaryota > Metazoa > Chordata > Aves > Sphenisciformes > Spheniscidae > Pygoscelis > Pygoscelis adeliae. The sequence goes on along the minus strand of NW_008824755.1, from coordinate 93,043 downwards.
TGTTAGTCAATTTTGGAATTAGAAAATGAATTTATTTTTTCTCCAACAGAAAAAGACAAATGTTCAGATAATTAAATGCACCTTAACACTGCATTAATAAATTGATTTATATTTGAGAAGGAAGAGAAAGAGAATTATTTAGACTGTCTGCTTTTCTTCTTTTTAAAATCAATCCCCTTTGAAACTCACATGTTTACACTAACTAGATCCCTTCTTCAGCCAGGATCACTGTATCTGCCATGGGACTTCCCTTCCAAATGTTACAGAAAAGAAAAAATATTCAATGTGGAAAAAAATATAGTCACTATCAGTTGAAATTTTGGTTTTAGGGGAAAGTTGAGGAAATGATGTTTTTGAAGAGGTGGGAATGTATAGAAAACGCATTGGTTGCGTTTGTAAAGGAAGTGGGAGATAGGCGTCCAGGAACTGATAAATTATCCAAATATTTGTTTAACCACCTTAACTTGAGCAGTTCTTTTTCTACCACTGAGGTCAGCCCCAAAGAGGTCCTTTCCGGGTCTTTTCACATGGGATGCATTGCAGGCAAAACAGTCTCAACTCAGGGAACCCCCTGCAATCCCCACAGACGTGCCTCCTCCAGCGCAGAGCACCTCCTTCCACGAGCAGCCACCAGCAATGTCCCCCTCCACACGTCTCCTCACGTTCTCCGCCTGTGCCCCCGGTAGCTCCCACCATCTCTTACCTCAGCAATAGCACCACAGACTCCTCTGATTGGCCGGAGCACAGAGGTGCCCTTCTCTGATTGGCTGGAGTGCCGCAGGCTGGTGCCATCTGGCACCCAGCCGGCTGGAACTGGCTGTGACAGGCTCAGGGCGGATCACAGTTGCCTCCCTTGCAGCTCACGCTGTCTTTAAAGTCTCTCCGTTTATGCCTAGCACAGGATGAAATTTACTTCGAAATATGCTCTTCCTTCTTCAGTTTCCCTCAGCAGGGACCCCCTCGCTGTGGAGAAGCAGGTAGATGTCTGCTCGCAGAAATGGCTGTGGAAATGGGGCAGCGTGTGTGGGCCACAGTCATCTGGTATGTCGAAAGGCAGCTCTTGCGCCTTGTAACTCGTCTCTTACATGAGGTTGGAAGGGGGCTTTGTTTTTATTACGTGGATTTTGGCATATGGAAAGTGCATTTCTTCCAGCAGAATGATGTTTCTAATCAGATCAGTTCTGTATTAACAGTTTTTAAAGTGCATTTCTTTTTCTTTTATTTAGTGGGCTGGAGCCACAAAATTTATGTGGAATGGCATGAAACGTAAGGAGGTATCAAAATACTTTGCCCTTTATAAGTCTGTGATGTTATATTCATTACAGGTTTTATAAATCACCGAGTTCAGGAATGAGACAAATCTGATATTCAGTCCATTTTCATATGCCATTTGGCTCTTTCTGCCATAGTGTCACATTTGTATTGATTTTAGTATTGACTCACTGAAAAACAGGACAATCTGAGTTGCATCATCCTCATACAGGCGATGTGATGATAACAGAGCAAGATACTCTTTAAGAACAAAAATATTCATAGGGAAAATGTATGCTGTGAAATAGAGTATCTTTTTGGACACTTACCTGTGCGTATATGCATTAATGACTTGGTGATGGTCACAGACTGTGCAAATAAGTGAGGAAAAGTAGATAATCAAAATTGCTGCCTCA
>NW_008824755.1:78302-91305 GCF_000699105.1 Pygoscelis adeliae | reverse complement strand
AAAAGAACTTAACCCATAAACCAGCTCAGCTGGGCACTTTAAAGAGAAAGGACTGCAAAGAGGCAAGCAATAGTATCACAAGAGAAAGGGGAGCAGCTGAAACTCACTCTTTCAGAAAGCAAGAAGAAGGATGAGGATCCTGTGGTGAGGGTTGTGTGGTTGTTTTCCCTTTTCATTCTGATTTGCTGTAGTTAGGGCCTTTCATTAGGATGTACAGCTCTTGCTATTGCAAATGTCTGGGTAGAAAGAAACCAAAGTATTTTACATATCTGAAACTAAAGTTTGAGAGTCTTGTTTGTCAAGCTACGGAGGGTAACAGAGCATAAAATAAAGGCGAGATAGACAGTTGCATTGCACTGCAGGAAGGTTGGGGAAAAAAAAGACTGCAGTGGAGGTTATTTAAACCTTTTGTAACAGAAAATTGGCTGCAGTCAAGATGTAAATAGGTATGATCATTGTTAACAAAAAGGAAAAATGTCTGTGAAAGATTTTGAAGGGGAGGGTGAGAATGGCAGTATTTTATAAAAGTGACTTTAAAAGTGACTTTAGAAATATGTAAAATAAGTGCTGAGAACAGGGGATCTCAAGTAGAAGGGGGTGACATTCTTGGACAGTTTGTCAATTTGTGATGAAACTGCTCTAGTTAGACACAGTACCCAGCTATACACTGAAGCCTGGATTTTAAATATTAAAAATACTAGATCATGGAACTGTATAATGAAATGCAACTCTTCAGAACAATGTTAAGAGTATGTTGTGGATGTGATTCATTAGGATGAGCTGAATAGTTTGGCTGTTATGCTGAGTTTGACTAGTACAAGGTACAGCAGCAATCACAGGGAGCTCCCAGAAGGTGCATGAATAATGATCTGAATCACTAATTTACCCTATGTCAGGCCTAGATATGGAAGCATGGCTATGAAAAAACATAGTGAGCATGTTCCAGAAGGTGTTAGTGAGGGGTTAGCTAATTTTCTAATAAACAGGCAGTCTGCAGAGGAAGGAGCCAAGCAGCAGTATCTCCTGATGTCAGATTCTTTGGTTGTCCCAAAGAGGGAAGAAGGGTGGAGGACACTCTTGATTAATAGACTGGAGGAAACTCCCTCCAGGTCTTTAATGTAGCCCTGTTCCTTAACCCTGAAGCAGTGAGCAGGTGGAGAGAGCAGGCAATGGGATGTGGGCAGTGAGCATGCATGTATTTTGTCGAGGTAGGTGAACAAGGGAGTACTTGCTGCCTTTGGCCAAATGGTTACAAGGAAACTATGAACTCTCACATAGGGGTTATCACAGGTACTAACAGATGAGTCGTATTAATAAAACTGTGGCTTCAGCAAGATGCAAAAGCATAAAGATTAATTAGCTGTCCACCTGATTCTGGCACATATTTGGTTGGCTCGTTCAGCCCCAGTAATACAGACTTTACCTGTCCTCCCACACACATGCAGGATTTTTTACTTCCCTGAGCACTGTCACATGCTGACCCAAAGGCCTGCTCTGGAGAGACAGGTTGTGTGTCACCTCTGAGAGGAACATCCTCAGTCAGTGACAGCTCTTAGTCATGTTGCTCTAATGCAGTAATAACCACGTAACTTTAGCTTGTGCAGTCTTGAAAAGGTCTCAGCCTGGGATCTCAAAAACCTTTATGGCTGCTTTGTATCTGCACAGAAATTACCACTTGGAAGGAGAATACTAATCCATCGAGCACTGAACAGCATGCAAAACGAATGAAGTAAGCTCGCGTCTCCTTGTTTTTTAGGCTTAGACTTAATAAACTTATATACTGTAATGGCACTGGGATTCTGTGACCTTTTAACTGTGAATAATTCTAATAGGTATAGCAAATAAAAAGTTGTAATGTTTAAATTAGTGAAAATGTGTATTTTCTTAATTAGCTTGTGAACTGCTTTCATGAAATCTGTACCTGTTTGTAAGTTATTGCTTGGGCTCACTGTCATTCATGAAAAATATTTCCATTTTAAATGGGATTTTGCCAGTCTCTTGAAACAAAATGGGATCTCAAGCCAGAGGTCCATATTTCTTCCTTACAGGAATTGATCACCCCTGCTGCGCCATCTCTCTTTAATCCCAGGAAACAGAGAAAGTAGCATAAATAAGTGTTTTAGAGATGCAAAATTGTTACACCTTCTGGAGAGATTAATTCGCTTTTCAGCGTGGGGGCACTATGTTTTGGCTCTGCTAACAATGAGAAGAAATGGTTGGAATGGGGACTCCTTGGCTTTGAAGCTGTGCCACTGCAAAGAAGAGAATTTAAAATTCACACATGTACTTAAAACAGGAGAAAATGGTTCTGTAACCCAGTGGCTAGGCACCTGCCAGGGAAAGGAGAGAGCTGTGTTGGTTAGGTCACTATTCCCCGCACTTAAATGGGTTGCCAGCTTTTACATATAAGCACCCTTCTTATACCCTGTATGTTCCTTTATAGTTGGTGCTGCCAGGCAGTACAGATGCTGGTCTTAGCAGTGTTGAGAGTTGATACTGATCTGCTTCAGTTGCTTCTGAACATGAGGTAATGTTCCCTACATGTGAACTGGGCTTGTTGTCTTCATCATGTTCCAAGTTACGACCTGAAACTCTTTCTCTCCCTTTGTACTGAGGAATATTTTGCTCTATGTCTGTGAGAATGGGGGAGATGATGGAGGGGAAAGTGTTTTTTGCTCTCTGTTATTTGTAAAATACTAATTGGACCTTTGCCTTCAAATATAACAGGTGACAATGGCATCTGTACTTGCCTGGCAGGATTGCCTCCTGCAGTTAGTTTCTATACCAGTGAGCACTTTGTGCATTGGAAAGGGTACCGTGACAGCCCCAGTCCCTGCCTCAGAGGAGCTATGCGTCTTCCATGCTCACCTCAAGTACGTCCTGTTAAAAACAACATGCATCAAGAATATTTGAGGGTTCTTTGTCATACTTCATTTTTCTTGAGCAGTAACTTAAAATCCTTGAAAGTTATCATAAGCCTTGCTGATTTACAGGTAGATTTTTCAAAAGGCTGTAAATTCTGGTGTTTTTATTGGAGCACCCGAGCCAGGTGTAGGGGAATTCCAAGCAGAGAAGTCTACCAAGACATGTCTTTTTCCTTACTGGCTTTCTCAAGAGAATGAATTAGTTTAATGACATTTTCCATTCTTCTTTCATCTTTGTCACAGGAATGGATTGGATATTCCTTCTGCTTTTTTGGTGCTTGAGAGGCTTGTTCTGGGCTATAGCCTGCCTGGAGCCTCGGCTATAAGGCATGATATTAACAAAGCTCAGTCAGCTTTGTTGCTGTGCTGATGTTGTGCATGTGCATCAGCTGTATATTTGATCCAGGTAGCCATGGGAACATGAAGTATGAACTGCTTAGAGCAGGATGGGAGAAAAACCTCAGTTACGTGTTCAGTCTCACTAAAACAATTTATCATGCTCCAGCTTATTGTAGTCATTGCTTCCTGTAAGTCTGTAACAGTCACTATTGCGGTTGATCCGGTACTTTATTAAAAAAAACCCCTCTTTTACCATTTCTGACTTTGTCAATGCAAGTTCAATTAAAACCTTTCACCAAGTGGATTCTTGTTCAACCAAGTAACCCTTTCCCATTCATTGGAGCTGCTCAAATAAATACAAAGTGGGATTAAATTCTGAAGGGTTTTATGTTACAGTATCGACTGCTGAATGTTTTTTCCTCAGCCAAGTGTTTATTTTTCAGTCCCAGAGTCCCAGCTGGGTCTATTTGGGGCAATAGTAAGCGTTATTTGAGGCAGCTAACTTAGTCACTTTCAGTATCCTCCCAGCGAACAGAGAAAGGCAGCATCTTGCACACAGTGTGTTCTGACCCACTGAGTTAGGTGACGCAAGCACTATGTTTAGAGCTGCACTCATAGCACAGATTGCATTCATAGAAATTACAGGAAGGTATCGAAAAAATCATGGATGTTTGCAATCTTGCACAGGAACCTGATGCACACTGAGCTCCAGTATGCATTGACTGAGCAGTGATCTTCAAGTAGTTGCTGTTGTAGCAGGCTGATGGCTGGCTCTGCGTGAGAGTTAATGCACAGATACTTGGTTCTCTTATTATTCCTCACTCTGCATTAACAGTATGACTGAATTCACCGAGTCTGTGGTGAGGCGGCAGCTGTGGCGGGGGCACAACTGGCAAGGTTTTCTATCAAGCTTTCTTAGCAACTGAAGTGTTAATTTTCACTTGAGTGTTTTGCTGAGCTGTTGTTAGGTGCATTATGGCTAATTTGCAGCTATCTCTTAGGCTTATTGTAAAGCTCTAAGAGACTGGGCTTTATATTAATGTTTGCAATTGACAGCTTGTGAAGTTAGAGGGCAGAATGAGTTGCTGTTTAGGATAAATAGGAAGCATTATTTATTAATAGGAAGGAAGAAAATTGACAGCTAGAGCAGCATGAAGAAACCCAAGAAGGGTACTTCTAATAAACTAGCATTAGACTAACCCATTCCAACAGAATAAAATAAAGAGGAAACAACTTGTCAGGAGGTGCTGCTTTTCTGTGGAAGCAGGAGGTTTTGAAATTCAAAGGCAGGAGATCCTACACTTCCTCCTATACCTGAACTGTTAAAATGCAACCAGATTAGGCCTTAAATCCCTGCATTTAGGCATGGTACACTGTGCAAGTAAGCCAGCCAAAGGCTTTTAAACATGCTTCCACCAGGTTCTGTGTAGCAGGACTTTGCAGAGAGCATGGAGTCCTGGTGTTCATTGCTTGTGCCTTGAGAAGGAATGGTTCAGTACCATAACTCTGTCATGGAATGATGAGAGAGCGCTTGAACATGCTTTTGTCATCCCACACCAGGCTAAGCAGTCCCAGTCCTGCTCCTGAACACACATTTTGGACATCCCATATGCCAGATAGAGCGCTTCTCTAACCTTGTCCCTACCCCATTTAGTGCACTAAGCCTGCAGATCGCTAAACTGGCCCCGCTTACAGCTCTGACTCCTAGCAGCTTCTGGGCAAACCTCAGCCTGAGGGAGCGGAGGCTTACTTTCACCTTGTGTAAATGTTTTCACACAGCCAGTCAGTGAGCTGAAGAGAAATAACTTTAATTGGGAAAATGGACAATCTGAATAGATTTTTGCTTCTGCCCACATAACAAAATACTTACTGGCAGATCTCAAAGTGATAGCTGCATTAGGAATGTCTGTAAAGAGAGCTAAAATAAATGTATTGATTTGAGGCTCGTAACGAAGACTTACCCATGCAGCATCTCTTCAATTAACAGAGTGTATAGTATTTTAAGCTCAACAAAGTTTAAATTATATCAGACATTCAGTGCACATCTTTTAATTGGCTGTCTTGATTTATGGTCTAGGTAGAGAATCCTGAGTTCCATTTCATAGTATAATAATGAGACCTGTCCTAAAATACTGCCATTAAATTATCTTTTAGGTACTTACTGAAACTTGTTTGACTTAGGCATTAACTTTATAACAATGCATGGCATTGATTAAATATTTTAACAGTGAAAATTTTTAAGTAGTAATTGCAAGTTTTTCTTTTTCTATTGGGAAGTTATCTGTTCTATGCTATTATTAACATACTTCTAATACAAAAATTACATAAATTGTCTTTTTAGTGAAGGCTCTTAAATATTTTTGTGGCAAGGTTAAGATTTTATAAGAATTTAATTGATTTTGATTGATTTGCCAGTATAAAGAGGAGTGTAACTAAGAGGGGCTGGTGAGTATGCCTGAGAGTACAGAAACTAAGAGGATGTTATGTGAAACTGTTTAATCTGAGACATCATTCACCTGTTCTTCTTTGAAAACAATCCCAGGAAGGGGTACATGTGAATAATTTTAGAGAAGATGTGTTAATTAGAAATAAGACATCTGTTTGAGTCTGTGTCATTAATGAATGGCACGCTGTATTTATTCTGCTTCTGGAACATTTTGTTCTCTAGAAATTATTACCTCAGAAATGTAAATTGTAGATACTAGATTATCAGTAATATTCCAGTACGATTTACCAGCATCACCTGTCATTGTCTTCACCCCCTCACCTGGTTTAAATCTCTCTTCTAACTCCCTTCCCATGTAAAAATACAGTCTCTTTGTCTTCATCTTTACAAGCTGTTGGCATGGATGAGGAATTCTGTAATGTCCTGTCCTGAGATCACTGCTGTGACTATGCCCATACTGTTTGTCTTAATCATTTGATCCCTCCCCACACTTCTCAAACCATCACTTCTGTGGTTTTTTTATATGTAGCTGCTTTGGGAGTGTGAATTTCTGTCCTACACCATCCTTGTTCCATGTCATTCCCTCTCCATTTTGTAGTCCCCCTTTAAAACCTGTCTCTGTCTGATGTCTGCAATTTATTGTTATCCAGCCTTGATATTGGGCTGGTAGCAAGCTGGGGCTAGTTTGAGCACAGTGAGCACTAAATATATTCATACTTATTGCTTCTTTGCTACATACCTCTCTCTCCTCCCTTAATTTGTTTACATACTTGTCATAACTATGGATTTTTATTCCAAAAGCTCCCAGTCTATTTCTTTTTATTTGTTTTTATAGCACCTTCTGTTGCATTCTTTTGGGGTTATTAATGGGAACTCTGAATCAGATTTTATAACTGTTGGGATGCCAAGTCTTGAATTGTAAAAGAGGTAGATATTAACTTCTGCTGGGAGAAAGAGCTTGTAAGGAAAACGAAGATGCTAGGGCTTTTATGTGGCTCAGACATGCTGCAGACTTGAATGTTCCCTCCAACCAACTAGTCCTTGCCAGGATGCTCGAGGGACTGTATCATTTCAAATTATTCAAGGGTCAGTTACCCTTACATCTGCTAGCTTGATGCCCTCACATGTGTTGTAGCTTCTAGCAGCGTGTGTAATTACCCTTCAGCAATACAAGTAATCTTTGTGATACTAAACCAAAAGTTTGGTATCAAAGAAATGCGAGGTGTTCCCTGGATCAGGTTGACCAGCTAGCCAGCCAGACCTCTGCCTGCCTCTACTCCACCATATCTTTATCATAAATCACCCAGGCTGATGTGCTAATGCTGCCTTTGCTGAGTATATTTAAAGGAGCTCACAGTGGTCCCTGAGCACATGGAGAATCCCTATTAAAAAAGAAAAGAAACATGCATATTTTGGAACAAGAAGAAACAATGCCAAAGTATCATTTGTTAGGGAAGCAAAATGAAAATCTGGTCTGAGACAGGTAGGCAGGAAGTTGCCAAGCTGAAACGGTTACAGGGAAGGAAGAAAAACTGGGATGCTGTAGATGGAGCAGAGAAAATGCTACAAATTGACAGGAAAAAAAAAAGCAGACTGGAAAGCCAAGGAACAGATGTCCCACTTTGCCATTCAAGAAGTTCACTTCTTTGGCATTTAATCACTACCTCTCGTATTCTCAAATACTAATTAATTACATGTACCGTCAAAATTCTCAACTCTTCCTATATGTTAAGTGTGTTACAGATACTCATGTAGATGTACACTATGCTGTTGAAAAAGCTCTAAGAAATGTAGAGGTACCATTGTTTACAGCTTTTTAAATTTCTCCAAACACCAAATATGTGCTTTCTGATGCAGAGTTAACCTCTAGCAAAAGCGTGAAGCGATATGATCTTTTTGGTTGTTCTAATATGACCTCAAATTCTCAGGTTTCAATTCTTTTTTTCATCTGGAGAGCAAAACAAAATAAGAGTTTCCATTGCTTGAACCCATTTCGTTTATATTGCTTGAATAATTAAAAAAATTAACATTTACACAAGTCATTGTTAGTGATGGGCTAGGAAATAAAGGAACGCAAAGTAAATGTGTATATTTTCTTGTTTGAAATACAAAATTACACATGCAACTTACTCTCTCCTTACAGTTAAACACACAGTTATCTTATGCAAGTTGCATATGATAACTGTGTGTTTAACTGTAAGGAGAGAGTAAGAGAGAGAAAGTATTGCATCCTGAATGCTGTGCAGGTAGCATTTGCTGAACTTGAGGGTCAGATCAATAGAGACAAAAAATGTAATGGTGTGGCGTGAAATGCGAGGTTATGGATTATGCTGATATGAAGTAATGATGCATACCAGAACAAGGCAAATCCTTGGATCTGTTAGTATTTTCAGGGTCTCCAACTCAGGGTAGTTTCAGAAGGGAAAGCACTTTTAATGCCCAACTGCATGCAACTACTAGGACCTCTTCCTAAATGGTCCTTTGCAGGAGGCAAATTGCTGTCTGCTTTACTGTGTGGTGTTGTATGTTGCAAATGTCTTTTTTTTTTTTCCCCTTCTGTGTTTTTTCGCCCCTTCCTCAATCCCAAATTGAGGGCAATCCTATGCATTCCCTTTCTAAAATTAATTAAGCACGGTGGTATTGGTTTCACTTATGCTATTTATGGCTTTACTCGTGCAATACATTTTGAGCAGCAAGATTTATACAGACTTATTTCTACCTAGCCGCATCTTTTGGCCACTGCCTGTTGATGACCAGGTCTTTCCATCAGATGCTATCCCATGCTGACAGAGTAATGTGTCATGTGTGTTATGAGACAGCCAGTAAGGTAGGAAGATCTTCCTTTAAGAATGGGATCATTACAGCAGTTATAAAACTGCTACAGTTACGAAAATTCATCACTGCATGAAATCAGTATTCACAGAGCCTTCATTAGCTAAACAAAGACTTGATTATGGGCTACTGTTTATTTTGGGTAATGATATTTAAACTTGAGTCGCTGGGTTTTTCTTTTGTAATAAAAAAAAAGTACCTAGAATCTCTTTTTCTGAAAACGTATTCCTTGTGGTTAGCACAGAGGGGAGATAGTGTAGAACTTTTTAGCAAAGCTTGTCCGTATTAAATTCATTGAGGTGATCAGTCCTGCGTTTGTGAATATGAGAGGCTTTCATTCTGTGATTTTGCTTCGGAAAGGTTAAGATGTCTGAATACCTTTGCTAGAGATTGTTGACTGGTTAGTCATGCCTTAGAACGCATGCTGGTTGCTCATCTGTTTTCATAGGTTTTGTGCTATGGCTGGAGCTCTGCTTCTGGTCTTTTCTGAGCTAGTCCATACTGAAAGCTTTTGCCTGGTTTCCTCATGAGTCACAGTATTTTGGTGAGATCAAAACTAGATCAACAGAAACACAAGATTATCAAGTATAAGTGTTATGTCATGGTAACAGTGGAGAAGCCATATTTCTCTCCCATGACTAGGGAGTTTCGACTAGCTTGTTTATACAGAAAAAAAACACAAAACTGTGTCATCTGCTCATCTTTTGATAAATATAGGTTTACCATGCTTCTCCCTAGGAGTGCCGTAGCAACAGCAAGGTGTTTCTTCCACCTTCCACTATTGACTTGGTGCATTGAGAAGAAGTTACTACTTTCATCAGAACTTATTTCCAGTACCATGATTGTGGGTTAGAGATCAGTATGTCTGATACAGCAGTTCCCATACTTTTAGCCATAACTTTACATTGTGACTGCTTTTGCACTAATAATGAAGTTTTTTAAATTTACTGTATCTATTTGCTCACTAATGCACTTCTCTTTACATTTTATGTGTGACCTTAATCTCCATGAAGAGATTAACGAACAATTTTCAAGGTTGCCTACGTGTTTCTCGCTGCATCCAGCTCAGTGAAGCACCAGTAAACTTTAGAGAAGTTCCAGACTGATTCTTGAAAGCTCTGTAGTATAGACTTTCTCTTCTCAAAACTGCCTGGGTTCAGATTTTAAGAGAAATAGAACATCAATTTGAGCTGTTGTATAGCATAAATTTCATATTTGATGTATTTTCTCTAGAGCCTAGTGAATTAGAGGGCATTAACTTTGCCATCTGGGGGTGCAGCTGATAACTTTACCAACTGCTGCTCAGGTTGTAGTACCGGAGCGCTGAAGTCTTCACATTTACAAACTCAAAATAATTTACACATTTAACAAAAGTTTTAGCAGAGTAAAAAGTGTTCGGCAACGGTATACAAGCTACCCTGTGCCCTTTAATGTTATTACCTTCCAGAAGCTGCCAGTCCTAAATGATTAAACGATAAATCATAACACACTGAGACAACAGCAATCACTGGAGCCATCTGAAAAAGACAGACTTCTTGAATGTTCTTGTATTTCCTGGACACAGTTTGTTCTTTAGAATGGTTTACCAACAAGGGCAGTTGGATTAGAGGTTTTCTGCTGTTCCTAGTAAAATATTTTACCTCTAGTGTGGGAGGGTTTGTTTTGGGTTTTTTTGGGGGAGGGTTGTAATTTGGAAGTTCATATTCCCACATTACTAGAAGAGCTGTAACTTGAATTATCTCATCTGAAGTAGATAGCACAGTTATGGACAGACAGTTCAAACTAAAGGACAGAAACTGTTCTGAATTCAGGAACATGCTTCTCATTGACATAAATGAACTTCCATTCTGATAATGTTACATTTGTGATAACTTTTATATAATAGGAGCATGTGTTGATTACCACCAGGCAAAATACGTTTAAGTTTCTGCTCGTGTATGATTTTGTGGATTTTCAGTCAGAACTGTAAAACTCTGTAAAAATAAACTTCAAAAATTCTTTTAGGCATCAGGATATTAGGATGATTGTAAGTTTTCATAGGAAGGTATTTATTTTTATTAGGTTTTTTTTAAAAAAAAAAATAGGTTACTGTAGCAGTGTTTGTTGGATGAAGTGTCCAGTACTTGACTTTGTTTCTCCACTTGTTAAATCTTGTGCATTCTTAAAGGCGGTGCTTATATTACAAGTGCTGTCTCTGAAACTGAGATAATGGTCATGGCAAGGAACAGTTTTCAGTACTTACGCTGCAGTCTGTATGTTGTGGCATAGTGTAATTAGAAGAGAAACTTGCATATTTTATGCATGTGTGTACCCATGAATGCATACATTAAAGTGCAACCAAATCAATTCAAAATTTTATTGGGTGGGTACCTATGAGTCCCCACAGTCAAATACTAGGGAATTAATTTATATACGTACAAACTAAGAATAAGAAGAAGCATATGGAGCATATTTGTGTCTTGTCTGCAGAAAATGGCATATGTGGCTGCCAGGGGTTGAATGGGTATAATAGCATTTTAATGCTTTTCTGGGATTTGTTTCTGGATAACATACTGGACTCTGGAGCACTGAATGCACTTCAGCTGCTGAAACACTGTGAATCCTATCCCCTTTGGAGTTGTGGTACAGCCTGACTCGTGGCTTTCAGTGCTCTATGACTTGTCTCTCTGAGCCATTCCTCCCAAGTTGCCCCAACATCCTCTCTTTCTAGACCGCGCCCCCCCCACCTCCATCCCAGGAAGCCACAGGTGCAAGAGTGTCCTCTGTTATTTCTCTCTCCGGCCAGGTCTTTCTAGGTGACTTTTGCTGGAAATGCGAGAGGAAATTGCATGTGGCTATCTCTACACTCTACGCCACCACCTCTGCATGCTTCTGCTGCTTATAGTGAAGTATGTGGGTGGGTGGCAGGCAAAAGGAACATGCATGAAAATAATAAAAACTCCCTTTCTGTGCCAGTGTTGCTAAGCTCATCTGTTGAAGTAGTCTTCATTGAAACACTGAATGTATAACATCACAAAAAAGTACCAAAATTCCACCCATGGGAGATGTTATAATCCCGTCTGCCAAAATATATTTGCTCTTTATAATTTCTCGAAGGAGGGTTTTGACTGCCAAAAACCCGTTTGATCTAAGTTTTGTAATACTGTTTGACATTATGCTAATAAAAATTAACTTTGTCTAATTCCATTGCTTGTGAAACAAATTGCCAAATTTTCCATGCACAGGAAAGCTGTGATGGTGACAATAGTGTTAAGACACTACTGACGACAGACTAAATTTTTGGCAAACATAATTTTTTAAATAACTTTCTTCCAAGACCAAAGTCAGCATTTTCACAAAGGCTAATTTTTTTAGTAGGCAAAATATTGCTTATAGTATATTTTGGTACACCCACAAATCTGGCTCAATTTCTTTGCCTCTCCTTGAAGTGCAATGGAAGAACTCCCTCCAAATGGGCAGTGAATATACATTTTATTCAGACAGCTATTTGACTCTTTCTTTTGTACAGTGATGCAGCTTCAGTATACCTGCAGAAACTGTCCGTTTTGACTATGCTTATCCTCTGAAGTCATACTATAAGGGGTCCACAGCTGAAAGCTGTGGACAGTCAAAATTTCCCTAGGCAGAGAACGTTCAACCTTTGTATGTTATGGTGAGTGATTAATTTCTACACTCTAACGTAGTTTAACAAGAGTGGGGCCAGTGCTTGAAAATTGCTGTGGAATGTGTGTCTTCGTTTTAGGCAGATTTCCTGTATTTTACAAGTTACCAAGCCTACCAGTCTTGATCCTCACAGGATTTAGCTGTAGGAATGCTTAGGCTGCGTATTGTAAGTGATCTTCGCTGAGACATTTACACCCTCTAAGCTGGGGTTATGGCAGTTCGGGATATGAGCAACAGTTTTGTAGGCATACAGGGAACTTTGGTGGCCAAAATTTAGAATCATAGAATATCTCAAGTTGGAAGGGACCCATAAGGATCATCAAGTCCAACTTAAGAAGTTAGATTACAGAATGAACAGACATGGACACCTTTTGTAGGTCTGGACAGTTAAATACAGACCTTTTTCTTTGCTGTTTTCCTTCTCTATGTTGCTGTCCTATAAAGCATGATTTGTCCTCCCCTATGCCCAATAGGCATGGTTTCTTGCTTACATTTTTCATCTAGGTATGTGATCTTCTCTGAGTTAAATGAGCGTATCCAAGTTCACAGCTGTATGAGTGACCAGATCAAAAACTTGAGGGGTCGGTCTTTACCTGATGCAGATCAGCTGTGCATCTCAATTTTTTTTTTCATTTCATAGAATCATAGAATAGAATCATAGAATCATTAAAGGTTGGAAGAGACCTCCAAGATCATCGAGTCCAACCATCAACCCAACAACACCATGCCCACTAAACCATGTCCCTAAGCGCCTCATCTACCCGTCTTTTAAATACTTCCAGGGATGGTGACTCAACCA
>NW_008824755.1:72801-76964 GCF_000699105.1 Pygoscelis adeliae | reverse complement strand
GGCCCCATAGACTTGTGAGTATCCAGATGACGTAGCAGGTCGTTGACCGCTTCCTCTTGGATTATGGGGGGTTCATCCTGCTCGCCATCCCTGTTTTCCAGCTCAGGGCGCCGAGTACCCTGAGGATAACTAGTCTGATTGCTAAAGACTGAGGCAAAGAAGGCATTAAGTACCTCAGCCTTTTCCTCATCCTCGGTGACAATGTTCCCCCCCGCATCCAATAAAGGATGGAGATTCTCCCTGGCTCTCTTCTTGTCATTAATATATTTGTAAAAACTTTTTTTGTTGTCTTTAACGACAGCGGCCAGGTTGCGTTCTAGCTGGGCTTTTGCCTTTCTCATTTCCTCTCTGCACGACCTAACGAGATCCCTGTACTCTTCTTGAGTCGCCTGCCCCTTCTTCCACAAGCGATAAACTCTCCTTTTTTTCCTGAGTCCCAGCAAAAGCTCCCCGTTCAGCCAGGCCGGTCGTCTTCTCCGCCCGTTCTTCTTGCGGCGTACAGGGACAGCCTGCTCCTGCGCCTTTAAGACTTCCTTCTTGAAGATCGTCCAGCCATTTGACCAAAGTTAAAACAGAGTTGTGTAGAAGGAAAACGTAGGACATGCAGAACTGTTTTAAAATGCAGTACATACGTGACAGACTCTTTTTATTGGATTATTTGCAATACACTGCTCTTTTAGTATAAACAACCCAGAGGGTGTGAAAAGACTTCCTAGTAAATACTTCAGTAAGATCACTATTGCACTAAGAAGAGCAAAGATCATTTTTCAAGCAAATATCAGCAAAACATCTAGCAAATATCAGCAAAGCTTTCATTAGGTTAATGCAATATTTGAATTTTTTATATTTTTTCATATTTCACATCAGATAGCAAAATAAGCTCTACATATTAAAACAATATCAGCTGGTTTGTGTTAGCAAAACCCACTAGGGAAAAAATAATAAAATTTTGATTTGTTCAATTTAAAAGTGTTGTTAAAATGAGCCTTAAAAAACACAAAAGAACATGTGAATGACCTCTGGGAGGTGGAAAAAAATGTAAAATGCTGCTTAAAATTTTGTACATTTTAAACCCACATTCAAGAAAAAGATTCCCAAGAAACTGTGTATACAGAAGAAATATAGATCATTCTACATTTGAAAAAAAACCAAACCCACAAACAAGTGAGTGAGACCAATTTAAAAAAAAAAAAAAGTTGCTTTAAGATACTACATATCTGCAAAACCTGTCTTCAGTTAAACTGAACAGCAAATAGAAGAACCTTGACATCTTTGATATTTTTCTGTTCAGCCCCACTCTTTCTGCTGCAATTGATTTGATTTGGGTACTTACTACCCAGTTCGGCTATCCACATAGCTAAAGTAGAAAAAGTCGGAGGAGTAGCTGGATATCCAGTGGGCTTTCACGTGATGGTTGTTGCCAGGGAAACCACTCCCCTGGTACCCATGCAGCGAGCATGGCTCGCAGACGCAGAAGCATCAGTCTGTCAGTTGATGGAAAGAAAGCAAAACAGCTGTGGAGGAAACAATATGGAGAAGTAATTAAAGCGTTTAGATAGTACAAATTTAAAAATTATGATATTTTTCTTAAGGGGTTCACCAAGGGGACTGCACTAGTGTGCTGGGAAGGAAGCTCTCACCATCATGCTGAAGGCCTTGAAGGGAGTTACACTTCTGTTCTGCGCGGGGATAGTTGTCAGCTCAGCCAGTACTAGACAGTCACTCTGATGTGTGTGTGGTGCAACCTCCAAAGAGAAATGGAAATCACAAGGCTGTAGCTGTGTCAAAACTTATCTAAGTGCCTACGTCTTTGGAGGGCATTAACACTACACTAAGCACAAGCAGACTTCCGAGTTGCAGGTGTCCCTTAAAATGTATCCCACTGGATGGTATCACTTGCTTGTCCATAAACTATTGGGAAAGGGAGGATTTTCTTCTCACTGAGTGTGCAATTAAAACCAATGCATTGCCAGGAGTATACTTGAAAACTCTCAGAAACAAATGATCCCCAGGACTACCAGCCATGGAAGATCTTGTTACTGGCAGCTGTGCCTTTGAGGGACATCTTTTCCTCCGGTGAGTTGATGGTTTCAAAGGCCTATGGGGTGTCTTTCACTAGAGGTAAAATGTCACAAGGGATATGAGTCTGAAAGAAATAGTCTCCTCTAAGCATTATTTAAACTCAAGAGAATTTAGAAGCTGAGACCTGTTACTTGGTTATATACTTCAGTAGAAATGCCCATTAAGAATATAGATTAATTTCTTAGTCGCTGGAGAGCTCTTGAAGCATATTTCCCCTTCTCTGAAAGCATCTGCCTAACAGCTGATCTGAGGCCAAGGTATAGGCATTTCTTAGTTCTCTAGCATCAAAGGAGATGTTAATATTTCATATTTTGTAATGTGTTGACTCAGATGATTCGTATATTATGTTTTTTGTATTGTAGGGAACGCTAAATGCCTGATTTTTGCAAATTTTCTGGAAAACAGGATGGAAACAGTAAGAGAGCTCTTTTGTCAGACCCAAAGCTTTACTTTGACCAAATTATCTCACCAAACTCTTTTCAATGGAAGAGAAGTCATCCTATGCCCACCTATGAAGCCTTCTTGCTCTAGAAATCTTCACAAAAGGAAGAAAAGGAACTCATTAAGCACTTTCTTGCCAACATCCTCTGAGTAAGTGATGATTTAGAATTACAAGGAAACTTGGGATAATAATTTGGAGGCTGATACAGCCATTTGTGTCTTGTTTTCCGTAAGTTGTTCCTCTGCTTCACATGTTCCCTGTTTTTTCACTTGTGCATATTGCATATAAAAGATGGGAAAAGGATATATTTGGTTTTGCTGTATTGGTGTTACCCAAGCTAAGTAATTGAAGAATATTAACTTCATTATTTTGGTCCAATTCTAGTTTTGATAGTTATGCTGTACACTTACAACTCTCTTGGCAATTCCAAATGCGTCATCTTTCTCTCACTTCTTACTACCTTTTCTATATCGCTGTTGTGTATAGTAAACTTTAGCTGTCTTTCTCCCATGACGGGCTGTAAGTGATTCCTGTAAGGCATGTACTTAGCAAATCCATATGTAAAGTACATTTGGAAAACTCATGAATGTGTCAGGGGGTACCGTATAAATGGAAGATTATTCATTCAGTGTGAATTTAGTTACACATTTTCTATGCAGTATAGATTTCCCTCCTTGGAAATAACCCATAAAATTTCTATTGGGGGGAGGGGGAAAACCCACCTAAACTGGGGTGTGTTTTTTTTTTTTCATGTATTCATAGAAATATGGATTGCTGAATGGATAATCATTATTTTCTCACAGCATGCCATTTCTTGAATGATGCTAATACCTTGATGATTGATAGTCAATGTAGATGGGAGGGCATTAATAGTAAATACAATTGTTCTATTTCCCTGTCTATACATATATATTGTGTTTTGCCAAAAACACACATTCCTATAGCCTTGCTGTTTTTAAATGCTACCACACTACAGCACGTCTTGAATAATTTTTTTTAGAAATGTAATTTGAGCTAAGTAATTTATAAATTAAAAAAATACCTATATCTATGGCCTAATAAAATTTGCTAAATTCATTAAAAATTTTATGAGTAATCATAGGTAGGTGCATACATTATATTTTGAAATGGCAGTAATTTAATGAAATACCTGTTTACATAGACAAATGTTAAAATATGCTAAGTAATTGCCTTTGGACCTTCAGTCTTAAACAACATCCTCTATGAACAAAAGATAAGTCTTATTAATTCTTGTTTTTCATGTTCACAGGCTGTGTTAGTCCTTTTTCCATTTTTCTCTCTTTTCCTCTTATGAACTTCACTTCTTCATGCTATTTTCTGTTGCCTATAGGTCTTCCCTATGAATGTTAAAAATAAACTAACAATGGCATGCTTTTCATTTATAAATTAAATTTCCCCTTTAGTGTATAACTGTTTATTAGCCAGCGTGTAATTAGTTCTGCAAGAGTTGATCTAAAACTTGCATACCTTGACGCACAGTTCATTTTGTTCTTCTCAATTAATGTGTTCGTAGAGAAACTACTGCAGGCCACTGCTGGCTTATAGCAAGCCTAAACGTAAAGTAAACTCCAGTGTGGATACCCAGAGAAAAGGACACTGAGCCTTACAGGACTGGCAT
>NW_008824755.1:55487-72776 GCF_000699105.1 Pygoscelis adeliae | reverse complement strand
TCCGATCTCTGGACTACCACTAAACTTTGCAGAGCTTGAAATTCTTGGTGGCCTTCTTAACTGGTCCAGGACTTACCTTGCTTTATACTTACATGAGAGTCAGTATGCTGAAATAAATACTGCTCAGCCCACCTGGTCTCTGCATTGCAAACAGCTTTAGATCACCTTGAATTAGTCCCACTGAAATTATCCATAAGGTTACTTGCATGAACAACGTACAGGAATTCGCTTGATTTTTTAAGTAGGCATTTGCTATTTCAGTGCTTTATTAGTTACAGATGGAGGTTACTTTTAAGGATTGGTGATGGTACTTGTGTTATTTAAGAAAAATATTTTATTGTCTACAGTTGTCTTTATAGGTATCAAGCTGCAGAGCAGAGATGTGACTGTACAACTCAGCATGGATTCCAATTCTGTTCTAAATTAAAACTATTTGAGTTTAGTATTTCTAGGCCATAGTATTTCTGACACTACCTTTCAATACCTAAGTAAGTACAGATGGCAACCTGTCTGAATGTCCGAAAGGATGTGTTAAATTGCTCTTCAACATCATTGCTAAATATTGGGTTGATTATTGTGCTGGCTAATTTGAAAATACTGACTTCATTCAGAACATGTTGTAGCTTCATTTATTTAGGAGAAAAGGAAAATTTCCCCTAACTTTCCCTTCAGGGAAGTTTCCACACTGAATGAATACTACCCCTAATTTCCCTCCTGCCAAACCCACAAATTACTGGAAGACTTTGAAGCCAGAAGCAAAAGGAGATCATGGGATGCCACTGAATTAATGAAAATGGAAGGGCTATTGTAATCTTATCTGTAATAAGCCAGAGCAGCGTGGAGTGAAGTAGGAGCTCTTCTGTGCTGACATTGTGATGATGACAGCATCTTCTGAAACTGGGATATTTTGCCTCTTAGGGCAGCTATGGGACTGTCAGGGCTCAGGGTTCCTTTTCATTTTTTTAACGGGAATTTCTATTTCTGTCTGTATAGCTCTAAACTCAGTGACTACTCCTTCATCCTTTCTTTCCACAGTGAGTATACACTGCAGCTGGTGTATCATAAAGGATCCAGGGCATGAAGAGGTACATGGAAGAATTTGATCACCAAAGTGCTCAGCATGACCAGGGAAATAGCTTCCATGGGGGTTCCTCATGTATTTGAATCAGCCCTGGCCATGCCCTGAGCTGTCCTGACCCACAGCAGCTGAGCCAAGCTGATGCTGGCAGAGGCTCTCCTGCTTAACTGCACTTGGATGTCCTTTTTGGGTGGGCTGCTGCAGCGCTCAGGATGTGTGCAGGTTAATTCTAACTTCTCACAGACTAAATGACAGCCCCATGAAGGCAGAGAATCATTTAGGATTATGAGGGCTAAAATTAACCTCTACACCCAGCCAGCAGGCTGTCTGTCAGGAAGCCCTGCAGAACAAGAATATCACTTGTTCTCCTACTGGTTGGAGGACGTGAACACGATTTAGTGAACAGCTGCAATGAAGAGAACAAATAGGTCTGGTAGAAAAGATTTCTGTTTGGGTTACAGAAAAATAGAAATTATTAAAAAGTGGTTTAATTACTTACAGATTAGGTTCAGTGAGTCAGTTCTTTCGCTAACATTCAACCCCCTTTACCCACTGAGGTTCAATAAAGGTAATTGATAATGGTGTTTGGCCCAAGATATTAATTCAGTCCAGCAAGTCTCACTTGATGTATTTGAATCTGATCATTCAGTTGGCATTCTGGGTTACATAGTAAGCAAAAATGTATTTCGCCCAACACAGAGAGACCTCAATAAAAATTTATCATTGAGGTCTGTAAGCTTTCAGACTGAGAAGGCTGTAAATAGTTATTAAAAGCCTTATTTGGTCAAATGAGGAGAGAGTTAATCAGAGCAATGGAAGGTGGCCTGGAGTACTGGGAAGTACTGTCTCTTGTCCAAATGGCTGTGTCTGTTGCTGTACAAAAAAAGATTTTATTTTTGTTATTAAGATATTTCAAAAGGTCTCATTCTCAAAACAACTGTTAATTGTACCTTAGCAGGCTGACTGTGTCAGGCAACAGCTTAGGCATGCCATAAACAAACAGTTGGATCTATTGATACTTGCCCATCAGTATCAACTTCTCTGAGGATGAACAATACATTTAAGAGTTAGATGGACCAAACCTGGGATGGACAGCTTTAAAATGGGATAAGAAGGACGTGGCAATTTGGAATGTATTTCCTGCCCAAGTTTGGTTTTTTTTCTGTCTCTGTGGACTTTAGAGCACTGCTGATTATTTTATCCCATTTTATATATTAATTTTTACTCAGATTTTTCTACACGTGTTTTTAGTGGATAATAAATGCTTCTATTGATTTATCAAACTCAATAAACTAGATTTTGATCGACATACTTGATTGAACTTACAGATGCTGTCAGGGAGCAAAATGTTAAGCTCTTCCCAAGAAGAGCAAGACAAATGAACAGGACTGCCTTGCAAGAGATCTCCAAGAGTGCAGAGACTGCTGAAAACTTCCTCTGAAGCTGGGCCGGTTGCCTTAGAATTAGAAATTACCATTAAATAAATTAACACTATGGAAGAGGTAGGATGCAGTATGGATATTGTTGTGAGGAAAGAGAGCTGTGTAAACATTTCCCTGTTGTGAGATAGTACTGATGGACTGGGGGAAGCACTGGACTTTTCCCTCTGTATAAACTAGTAAACCCATGCTAAAAAGAAAGCCAGATTCCTGTTGGAAGCATCTTCAAACTAGTGAAGTTATCAGTAACCAAATAAGCAAAGGCAACTTGGCTGGAGTATATTGGAGAGGAAGGATTTTTTTGTTGTATAAATCTTATTACAAATAATCTACTAGTGGCCCTTTTTGTTGAGTTTTATATTCTTTGTATAGTATAATGCTACCTTTATTTTCTGTGTGGCATTATTAGTATTTATTTAATGCTTACACATAGACATGGAAAAATTACTTACCATATACTTCCTTACAATATTTATGTGCCTAATTTCACTGAAGCCTATGAGAGTATTTTCTTAAAAGTTAACAGGTTTTGTTCCTCCTAGATAATAAAACATCACATTTCTAAATAGATAAGAACTTCACATTTCCACATAGACTGAAACATACTGAGTCCTAGTGAGTGTTTGATGTTCTAGAGATACAGCTACTAAGCTTGAATGAAAACATGAAAAAATCCAATGTTAAATTACAGTAATGTAAGTTCGATGCTCAAAATAGATAAACTGTAGCTGTAATCTCTGATTAGTAGACCCAGCATGGTACATGAAAGTAGTATGGTTATTTCAAATGTGTATTGTACGACTATGGTTTTTAGTGATTAATATAGCTAAAATAATAAAACCAAACATAACTGATGACTATAAGCAATAAATACCATTTCAAGCATCACAGGCTGAAAAGAAGCCATACATTCTGGACTGAAACATCCTCCTCTTCAGAGGCAAACGTATCTGTAGCTGTCTGGCTAGATTTATTGACTACAACACAAGTCTTTAATGAACCTTAACAAAACAGCCAATTAGCAAAGAGCTTACCACTGTATTAGAGCAGTTTTTTATAAAAGCGTGTTGCTCTAAATTTTGAATCCCTATTATGTTTTGGGGTTTTTTTTAATTGACTTTTCAGTTCAATTTCCTGATTTTGAGTGGTTCTTCCCAATTACCCAACTTCTAGGCCTCATCACATACCCTACTTAGTTTTGGGCTACTGCCACACTCATCATTCAGCAAGTTAGCATTGCAGTAAGAACTATTCCATTGGCATAGTGTAAATGTCTTGCTTAATTTAAAAAATAAATAGAATTGCATGCCTTGCCCATCAAGTATAACAACATGGAGGAAAATGTTTCTGAGTGAATATAACTGCTCGTATTTCACAGTTAAGGTACTTCTCGTTTTGGGCTCAAATTATCAAAAGTAAGAATTTAGGAATTGTCCTATTATATCGGACTAACAGTTCGTCTAGTCCAGAATCCTGTCTCAGGCAATTTGCTGAATCACTTGCATTTAAGAGAGATGCTGAAAGTCCCCCCCCTATGTAATTTATCCATTCATCCAGTTTCTACTTGGTGGTACTTGGTTTACTTCCTGGAGCATGAAGATTTGTGTCCTCATGTTTGCAATTTTATTATCATCTGATGTAACTTCATTTTCATATAAATGTAATTTAAACAAAAGAATTGGCTAACTTGTTTTCAAGAATGTCTTTCAGCTGTGAAATCTCCAGATTCACTTTTTGTTATATAAAATTATGTTCTCTTATACCACTTTCAAATGAATTGCTTCCAGTGATCCCTTGCTCTCCTGTCATGAGAACGGTATCTTGCTATGACCAATTTTGGTTTTGTATCATTCATTAGCTTACGTATCTTTGTTTCCCCTGTATTTGTCTCTTCTTTTAGCTAAATATTTCTAATCCATCATTCTTCCTTCATTATGTCTGTGATAAGTTTTACTGCTGTATCATTTCCCGCTTTTTTTTTTAATAGGGAATGACCAGAAATTATGACAATAATTAAACCATCTTCATGAGTTTAATCAGTGTCTTACCAAGGCTGGAATTCTTGCAGGTGGTCAACATTATTTCATTTCACAAGCAAGCCAAAGCCCTTGGAGGACACACTTGTGAACAGTAAGGAAACAGCTATAGGAAGAGAGAACTGTGAGTTAGGCTTTCTAGATTGCTGTTCTATGGACTTATTTTTAGCACTTCACATTGAACAGGAATTGTAATAACTGTTCCTGGGTCAGGGACTACAATGCAGGGCTTTTCACCAGTTTAGTGAGCAGTGTACTTCCTTACATGTTGTTGTTCTCTGTGAATCAGTCAATCTTAAATTCCCCCCCCCCTTTTTTTTTTTTTTTTTTTTTTTTTTTTTTTTTTGCTAACATCTTGGAAAGTGGCATGACTTCAACATGAAGATCTGGAAGATACTGTCTCCCGTAGGACAGTTGTGTAGCCTCTGTTTAAGGGAAGTGGAAGATGTCATTTTGGACCCTTTCAGAATAAGTTGGGCAGAGAGCTATGTTCTCCCATAAGCCTCTTTCATAAAAAAGAGCTTACCATCACCACCAACACTTACATATATATATTTACATGAAAGTGGCTGCGAGTGATGCATGTATGCAAACTTGGTCTTGTCAGCACTGAACCTGTTGAACAGATTCAGAATACAACTTTCAGGAAGTTTAAATATGGGGACGCCCTAGTTTGAATAGACCAACTGGATTCTCATACAACACTGAACTTCTTAGTCCCATTGAGGTGTAGCAGAACTTCAGGTCTGTAATACCAAACACCTTGAACAGGACCCTTATGATTAATTGTGACAACTCCTTTCACTCTCTCGGAACCAGCATCTTGTTTTAATTTTTAAGTAGAGTTAACTACTACTGCCAGATTTATTTTGTTTTCCAGAAAAGGTGAGCGAAGAGGCAGAGACTGGAGTGGGTGCTCTACTGGTGATATAGATAAAGTGTTCAGACACTACATAACTGCTTTTCCCTTTTCTCAGGTGAGCTGATAATGCTGACTATAATAGTGAGGTTCAAGGCATGAAAGCCCAAGGACAGTGAAGGAGAACAAATGTTCAGTGAAGAAATAGAGCTGTCATAGTGCCTACATCTGCATGCTCTTCTCTGCATTTGTGTGCTGTTACCAGGGTTCAGGAGATGTGTGGCACCTCACACCAAGAAGAGTCAGCATTGTCTCTGAGAGAAAGGATGACTTGCGTTGCATTTTTAGAAGGCTCTCATGCACTATAAGGCAAAGTAAGTTTGCCCCATCGTGTGTGTAAATATTTTTCTACCTGTGCTAAACAGTGGGTGATTTTCTATCTAATCTGTCTGTAAAAGAAATGCAGTTAACAGTAATGTTTTTGTCTTATCCTCAAATTTCTATTTAAGTTTTGCTTACACTTCCATGTGCTTTATTCTTGTCTCTTGTTTGTTCCTAGACCAAAACAACTATTTTATACTCAGACAGTAATACTGCATGCAAACAGCCATTCCCTAACAATTTCCGCCAGTCGAAACTTACCTGAGACAGGCTGAGCTGATTATTTGAATTGAGCTTGTCCAAATACCTTAGTGCATTGGTGAGACACTGGATACTTCAATAAGTTAAGATTTAGCCAATTCTTGACATCCAGCTTTGTGACTCATCAGTACATAATGTAAGTCTTCAAAGGTCAATCCGATAACATTGAAAATCTATCTCCTCATGTTGCAAATACACAAGTGACCCAAATACACATGCCAGCCTAGTAGGCATTAGGGACAATGGCGCAGTTAGTTTAAGAAGATTCTTGAATAAGCGTTCTTCAGGGAGGTAGTTGGTTGTCAATGGTAGTGATAAAAGATTCTTAAAGACTGCAAAAAGTAGTTTCAAAAATGAATTAATTGTTTACATTGTTTTATCCTCCTAAAATCCTATCTCTGTTTCTCCCGATTAAGAAAAATAAATGACCTGTTTAGATTTTTGTTTTGGGCTCTTATCTCTGTTGTGCCCATATAAATCAAGGGTAACTTCAGTGAGGCTATCACGTATTTATACTGATGTAAACAAAGATTAGTATTAATCTGGCCATCAATCTATAAAACGAAAATGCCATGGATTGTGTTTCAAATGTTTATTTCAAGGGTGTTCAGCATTTAATAGTAGAGAAATAATTATGGAAGAAGACAGTAAGTGAATGCTTTTAAAAAATGGCTGGAGTAGAGCAGAGCTAGCATGGTTGGGAGTGATGTGATAAATACCAAAGATTGCTCTTCTCCCTCAGGGTAATGTGAAGAAGTCACCAGAGGAACGACACTCACCTTTTTGGCCATTAAACGTTACACTTTTCTCAGAGTAAAGGTTATTAGTTTCGCGGTCCTGGCAGAATTCCATTTTGTGTAATTGTATTCTAGCTCCTCAGTTGCTTCTGTTAGTGGCTAAGGGAGTCTCCACTTCCTGTCCTAAATGGCTAGGTGGAAACTATTGTGTGATATTTACTGCTAGTGAATAATTGGCTTTGACAAGGTCATCACTGGAATATTTTTGGAAACCTTTTCAACTTTAATGGGATGCCCATTTGTCCATCTAAAAGAATTTGTCCTATATCTGTTAGACCTTTTATAGCTATGCAACATGTGTTTCTTGTCTGTGAAAGTCACTTACCTGACTTTCACCCCTTTGTTAGACCAAAACATTCCAGTAGAGTAAAAACTTGCCTTTATTCCCAGTTGTGCTTTCTCCCTTGTTTCTCACCTTTTTCTAGCTTCCATCAACGGCACAGAAGAGCAGCCTTGTCCACTCAGAGGGTATGCTTTTGAACCATTCACGTATTTTGATTCTGGGAGGAAACAGTAGACTGCCTACCCTAGCAACTTCCCACACGTCCCAGAATGGCCTTTTCTAATGAGTCTCTGTATTGAGACTGCCTGTGGTTTTCTATAAAGCAGTGCAGCAATGAGATTGCATTTGCTTAAGACAGGGGAAGGTTATTACCAAAGCTGCAAGTGCCTCACCTCTGGCATAACTGTAAAGCCCCTGTAGCACAGTTGTCTCTGTGTGTCTTGTTAGGAATGAGGGAGTAGGGCCACAAAACATGTCTAGTCTGTATGTTCACGGTTCTGCTTTTCTTTTACAAAGTGCCTGCCTCAGTTTTTTTCAAGATTATCAAGCTTTATTTCAATTCCTGGAAAAATGCTGGAGCAAGTCATCCATCCTTGTAAGCTCCTAGAATTACAACATCCAGAAGGGATTTGTCTCAAGGAAAAAAATCACAACTAGCTGATCTAATTTTCTCCTGAAAGAGGGAAACGATTCTTGTGGATAAGGCAAACACAGTAGGTGTTCTTTTCTGTCTCATGGGGAAGTATCCTCTAGATGAAACTACCAAAGAATAGATACAAACCTGGTTAGATAGCTATACCTGAGAGGCGTTATCCCCAGTTCACTATCAAAACAGAAGGGTGCTGTGCATGAGATCTGCAGAGCTTTGTGTAGGAGCCAGTTCTGTTCAGTGTTTTCATTACAGACCTGGATGATGGCATAAACATCATGCTTATTATATTTATTTGCTAAGAGGAACTGCAAGTAGGTTGTAAGACAAGGTGAGAATAAGAAATTACTGTATAGATTGAGTGGTTTAATGAAAAATAGGATGAAATTGAACATGGCATAATGTAACACTCAAGTAGGAATAACTAACTGCGCAAAAAGGTATTGGGGGGTATCTGGCCAAATAGCAGGTCTGTAGAAAAGGAATTGAGGGAAACAATCAATCATAAGTTGAACAGGAATCAACAATATCGTGCTCTTCCACAGAAAGAAATTAGAATGGGGTATATAAAAAGAAGTACAGTTTGCAAGATGTGTAAAGTGATCCTCCCAAATTACTCAGCATTGGTAGTATTGTGTCTGATCAGAAAGAAAGAAATTAGGAGGACTAAAAGTGGAATTTGAGGTGCAAATACTTACAAGACCACAATGAAAAAGAATGTGAAATGTAAAGGTAACAAACACTTGATGACATTGTTGAGCAGCTAAGTGGTTTGGATCATCACTCCCTGCTACTGGTAAGTGTAGGCAGGTCCTACTGAAGACTGGCTGTTTTCCAGAAACTGAGGTGCAAGATAAGGAGATACTAGAAAAAAAATGCTGATTTGAAAATGCAGTAAATTGCTCCAGTTCCAGGAGCTGGATTATGAAGTAGATCGGTTAATTAAAAAAAAAAACAACTAGTTGATGGGGGGCAGGTGTCCATTTAAAAAAAGCAACTGTACACTTTTTTTTTTTAAAGTTGTAAAAGTGATTTGGGGAATTAAAAACCTGTAAGATTTACACCTGGACCTGGCAAGCAGGATGAAGTATTAACTCAGAATAGCTGATAGTCCTATGAAAGGTCTAGCCAGAATGGATTCAGCAAAGGCATAACTGTGCCACCCCTCTCTCCAGCCCTGTAAGTGAAGTAGGGGATATAGAAGCAACACCTGACGTAATTACACGAAGTATTCAAGGAGCCCTTCATATGGGCTCCAGAAGGCTATTAGAGATACTATCTAATCACAGTGCAAGGCACAAAGTACTTTTTTGGGCCAGAAACTGTGTAGGAGATGAGAAGTAAGAAGGTACATTTTTGGTTAGGTTTCAGTAGGGAAAAAAATGAGAGCAGGTGTTCTCTTGTCTGATGTAGTTATTAATCTCAAAATACAGATCTGTATTGAAGCAGAAAATTTGTAAAAGTTAGTCAGCTCTCGCCCTGATTGGGCCAGAGTAAGGAATTTAAAAAAAGACATAAACAAAAAGGTGAATAAACAACATGCAGTGTTGACAAATGCATTAGAAAAGGTTCAAAAGGGCAACCATACCTAGCTGCACCTTTTGATTACAGAGATGCCAGTTCTTACAGTTGACAGCACAGGGGAGGAGTGCTCATGTCCTAGCACCTCTGAGTCCCCAACCCAAGTGACTGTGTCCAGTGCCCTTTGAGACAGATTACAGTCTTCAGCAGAGAATAACATACATTTCTCTGTGCCCCTAGTGAGATGGCTTCAGTCTGCTGCCTCACGTAACACTGGTGATGCTGCTAATGCTTTGCTACAGGTATTGGCAGGCCAAAAGATCCCCTCCTGGGATCCAAGTGAGTGCTCCCAGAAAGGAAATTCTTTCTGTTCAGAAAGAATTCCTCCTACACATAGTCTGGAAATGAGAAGAGATGTATACAGGACAGGTGCTACAGTGCATCCATCTCTTCCAGGTGTCTCAAGGGCTCTTACTTAGGCTTGTGTGGGCCTAGTGTTACAAGAAATTCTGCATGAAAAGCAATCATGCCATATTGCTGCTGTTAAATGGTTCTCATGATTATAAACATGCCCCCGACATGGGGGCAGCTACTGGCATCTTCTCACAGAAGTCACCCCTGCAGCCCCCCCACTACCAAAACCTTGCCACATAAACCCAAGACAGTAACCTTTTCAATCTTCTGTATTATAGTGAAGTTTTTTACTTCTCCTCTTTCCTTAATTGAAGATAGTGGCATTCTGGTGATAGCTGATCACCCCCAAATACTGTGCTGGACCTCATATCAAGATTTCTGAGTATTTTGGAGTAAATTATAATGAGCTAAACTCTTTCTTTCCCATTTGTATAGGTCAGGACATACTCTTCAGATTACAAGAAGGAATGATACTCGGGTTACACGGAAGTAAATTCCTTAGGTAAGTGAAAATATGCTTTTAAAATTTGCATCAATTATTGTTCACGTGTCACAACTCAGATAAGTTTTGCTACATTTAAAGGTGGGGGAGATGTGCATGCAGGTTTCTTCCCTGTCCTGAATCTACCTACCTTTGGGTTTGCCAACAGAGAAATCAACAGAAATACGAAAATGCTTATGTTGACATTTCAGCTGTGGCTGTGCTTGTGTTTCCTCCTAGGACTGCTCATTTCCCATCTGCTTAACTCAAGGGGTTAGTCCATATGCCTCAGACAGTGGAAGCTAAACGTGTCTTTCCCAGCCACTGAAAGCATAGACCGTCCTAGGCATGCCCTAGCAGCCTGTCAAGGCTGGTATGGAAGATAGATAGGAAAAAATAACATTCAGCCTATTTTGTAGAAAGTAATGTGTGGAACATTTAACAAGACAGCAAGTCTAGATATACCGTATGCAGGGAACTGCAAAGGTCAAACACCAAACGGATGTATAAAAAGGGCTTCTGAAAGAGAAGATAAAAATTTACATTTTGTGTAAATAATCCTGAAATATTTTCAGACCACTCTGAAATGTATGAACAACCTGGAAGGCAGGTGAGGGTCAACACATTGAAATACATACTGAAACACAGTTCTCTAAATGACCTGTTCTGGTGGCAAGCAAGTGGAAGGCCCCACGTTCAGAGTGTGATGGATAGGAACATGTTTACTCCTCTGTCATCAGATCTGGAGGGTGAAAGTTAGCTGTGTGTCTCTGGGCTTTCCAGGTTTGGCAGAGCTGTGTGGAGGATTAGATGGTGGAAATTATTACTTCAGTATGTGATCTTGAGTGTTTCTAGGCATAGTTTTAAGACGCTGGATACAAATTTCAAAATATTAAATAAACAAGCGGTAATATTTTTCAAAGTTCTTAAATTTTATTTGCAAGTAGGTAATTTAAAAAGCTATACAAAGGTGTTTATGAACCACAGATAGAGAAAAGTTGCCAACTGATAGTAAAATGATGTAAGCACTAAACTTCTATTGACTTTGAAGAGTATATAGGCATTTTAGTTGTTGTTACTATATGCATCCTGCATTTGTGTTTTAACTTTGTAATTTAGTTACTGTTAAGGTGTAATCTCTCTTGGTGGATGCGCTAACAGCTAAGCCCTAAAAAAACTGCTCAGTGTGTTCTGGAAGCTGCTAATTATTCTTAGCTGTTATTAGTTTTAGTACCAGTCAGAGATATTCCGCTCTTGACTCCAGTATTTTCTGTGTGTAAGAACAGAAACCTTATTAGTGTTAACTGAAAAAAGTACACCTGATTTTGACAGCTGTCCCTAGGCACTACAGAAATGTAGGGAAGTAATGGTCACTGCTGCAAATCAGCCCTTTTCCTGGGAGAGGGATCAGAAGCTCTGAGTGAAATGCATCCCATGTGAGATGAGCTTTCCAAAACCTCCCTCTGTGCAGTATCACATTTTGGAAAAGTGGGACTATGCCCTGTACTTGTTAAGAATCATAAATATGTTCTTCCTTCTACAAAAGGCTTTATATTTGCTATTATCCACTCTTATTTTCTGGTTCAAACTATGATGCTTTCTCAGCATAGCATATTTATTTCAGATGATTAGAATTAACCCTTGTAAGAGACTCTGACAATGTTTTTTTAGAGGCTGAAACACCTATGTTGTTTTCCATGATCCTTTGGAACTTGGCAGGGAAGAAAATCTCCAGAACCAGAGAAAAGTATTTATTACTTTATAAAATTCTGTTCAGTTCTGGCTGAGCTCTAAACTTGGTAATTTCCCTTTGTAGCACTTGATTTCTTAGCAAAATGCTGGCAGTTTGTCAAAACATAAATGGTGTAACCTGGTGCACTGTGCTTGCCAGGAATAATGGCATCTCACACTGGCAGAGACACAGTCTCTACAGGGAACAGAGAGAAAGAGTCTTGGGTAGACGGGACTTCTAATGAAATATTATCTTACCTTTTCCAGTGATCAAACCAATGAATAACCTCAATACCCCACTTCCCAGTTAGGACAAAAACCTCTTCTCTTTGGCAGGTGATGTAGTTACTCTTGTTGTGTGGGGTTTGTACACAGCTGGTGATAGATAACTGGGAACTGTTGTGATTTCTCTTCCCCCTTGTTCTCACTTGAAGAAAAGACAGGGAAACCAGCAGCCCTCTCTTCTTCACGTCAGTTTTCTTGAGTTAAAAGCCACTTCAGTTGTGGAGTCAGACACTCAAAAGTTATGAAAAGCCAGAATGACAGTCATCGGTGTAACCTTTTAATTCAACCTCTATGTGCGTATTCATTATGTAATCTTTAATTACGGCACTTAACTCTCTTGCCAGCTCTCTCACATATTAATAACTAGATTTAAGTATATATATGTGTGTGTCAGGAAGATTCTCAGTTCATGTGTAGAAGGTGCATAGAGAAGAGAACAGCAAAGGGGATTTTTGAAAGAGAAAGGATCATCCTGTGATTAAGGCAGAAGAATGAGAAGAATTCTCTTCTATCCCTGTTTCTGCTGCAGTCTTTGTGCGTGTTGCTGAGCAAGCCACTTCAACCAAAATACCTTTTGTGGCTACTCTCTGTGTTTGTCTCATCTCCTAGACCCCTCAGGCCTAATGTGCAGAAGTGCTGAGCACTCACAGCTGCAAATGAAATCAATGGGAAGCGTGGTCACTCAGCATTTCTGGAATTAAGGCAGAGTGGATTGGATATATGGACATGGGGAGGACAGTAGGTTCCAGGTGCCAGCCTTTCCTCTGCAAATGATTTGCAGCATGGCCTCTGGTATGGGTTGTTTGGTTTTTTGGTCTTAGTGTCTCTGTCATGGACACAGTACATCTTGCAGTAAATGTAAGTCAATTAATGTCTGTGAGACACTTCTGGTGAAAAATTCCCCAAATAACACAGCTGAAATTAATGCCTTTTCTGTGCATAGCAGATTTTGGATGGTACTGAGGATACGGTATTCACGCAAGTGTCTACTGTACACAGTATACAAGTCACACACATGTATGTACCTACACACATATGCACAGACATCCCTAGATGAATATATATGTGTACATTTTTAAAAATGTAGATGTAAAGGTAGCTTTCTGTTGATGATAGAAGAGTTCAGAATAGCAACTACTTGGATTGCCTTTACAAAGTTCCAATTATGAGGTGTTACTAATTTTTTTTACAGGACCTCTTCTAACTCAGCACATTTGATGGCTCCCAGTCATCACTGAATACACTGCTTAATGCTTTTATTTTTACATATTTATAAATGTATTTGAAAATGTATTCTTAAGCTTGATTCCCAAATAGGAGCTGGATAATATCTCTTTTTCCTGAATAGATGTCATTCTTAATTGAAGGGTTAAGGTGGAGAATGTTTATTAGCGAACAGGTAGAGTCATTGCCCTTTGCCAGCTCTTTGTGAAGCTGTCAGACCAATTAGTGGAGGCTGCTTCAGCCACTCCTTACTTTACATCTGGGAGTATTTTCAAATGGTTTTAATTAACTTCAGGAACTCAGGATGGGACTCAGATGGTACTAAAGAAAAATAAATAGGAATGCATCATTAAGGGTGAGGGTTGGCATCTTGGAAGATAATGTGTCTTTCTAGTGGACAATTGAATTGTGTCAGTAGAGTTTTTCTGGATTTATACCTGTAAATGTCAGGCAAGAAAATGGCCTGAAATGGACTAGCACACAAAGGAGCTGCACCTGATTTCACTGAAATCAATATCGAAGTTTCCGTTCATCTCAATAGTGCTAGGAGATGATGGATTACGAGAACTTAATTTGGGGCTTTGGGGAATTACATTCACAACTTTAATTGTATTTATATAAAATGCATGTTGATCCTTGAACAAATTCTCAGTACAGCTGGCCATTGAAAACAATGTTGCAAATGCCTCTGCACATTCTTCCCATGATTAACTGTTCTTTAAAAGAGAAGAGAATGTAGGGATGTAATAGTAGGTATTGCCGTGTTTGCAATTATTTTGAGTACTAAAACAGATTAAGCAGAGGCTTATGGCATGAGCTTAGTGAATGTAGCCATATCTAAACAAACAGTGGTGAATCTGCAATTTCACTCTGAATTTTAAGATTAAATAAATGGCAGAGTCATTTAAATTATATGTAAGCCTATGCAAATATTTAATTGATGGGGTCTTGACACTTTAGCTTGTAATTCCTACTCTCTTATTAAAATCATCCATCAAATTTTGAAGTAGAAATTAAATCTTTCTCTAATTAAAAGCATTACTTTTCAAATAAGATTGTGTACAGTGACAAGTACTTCTGAATTCTGCATTAATACAAAAGCTCCTGAGCTCTCAAATTTGTAGGTCTTCTGTATAAGCAAACAAGATTCTCTGCTAAAATCTCTGTGACTCATCTAATAATGGTGGCAAGAAATACCTGGCTACTGCAACAGTTGGCTGGAATGTTGCTATATATTTTCCTCATACTCAACCTCCCTACGCTTCCTTTTCTTCCTCCAGTAGTTAATTTGAAGAATTTGGATGTTTAAGAAGCCTGAGAGAAGGGAAGTATGGCATGGGGGGAGAGAGAATAAAAGTCATCACACAGGTTTTCATTCACCTGTGTCCTTACAAACCATGCTGAGGCATGAACTGTGAGCTTATTTCCATAGTGCACATTGCTATGTAAATATTTATACGATTCCTGTAAAGCACTAGGACATAACAGGGGGTTAAAATTCATGCTCTTATCACTTTTGTAGGGGAGAGGAACGTAAGAAGGCCCCATCTAAATCAATAGGAGTTTTGCTTTTGACTTCAGAGAACAGGTGGCATGAAATTCTGGACTCAGCTGCAGCTGGGGGATTTAATCTGGATTTACACAGGTGAAATTGAGAAGAAGGGATCACAGCATGGCTGAGCAAATTTAACCACTCCTGGCAGGTGAAGGGGATGGTCCTGCACCACCTGTATGGTCTGCTGGTTCCTCACCTGCTCAGCAATGGCTTTGCTGCTTATCTGACTCCTCAGTGATCCCACTTGCCTTGTTAAAGATGAAGGAAACTCTGCTTTTCTCTGCTAGGTTAGTTTTCTACTGATTTAATGAGATGAACTGGCATGCCACAGGGTCAAGCAAAGTTGCTGCAAGGAAAAGAGCAGAAATATGTGATTTGGGAGCTTGAGGAACGTTTGGGTTTGGTAGCAGAGCCACTTTAAATAGCTGCCATCCTATATTCCCACCTATGTCACTTGCTCTTGCTCTCCATAGTTGCACCATTGCAATAGTCTGTCTGTGGGGCCACTGCAAGAAATGAGATCAGGGAACTGATCCATGCTGAACTCAATCCAGAAAAAAAAATAGAATATTTTTAACCTCGGTCAGTTCCCCATGGTGGCATGGGAGACTGACTTTTTAAGCCAGCCCTGAAAAAAGCCAACTGGACAGAACTCATTTTTGGAGCAATGCTCTACTCATGTTTTCACGTGAGCAAGTGTGGTGAGAGCAGAAGCAGCATTCGGGTTGCTGGAGTCTCTGGCCAGCCCCAGTCTTTTTTGCTTTTGACTTCAGAGAACAGGTGGCATGAAATTCTGGACTCAGCTGCAGCTGGGGGATTTAATCTGGATTTACACAGGTGAAATTGAGAAGAAGGGATCACAGCATGGCTGAGCAAATTTAACCACTCCTGGCAGGTGAAGGGGATGGTCCTGCACCACCTGTATGGTCTGCTGGTTCCTCACCTGCTCAGCAATGGCTTTGCTGCTTATCTGACTCCTCAGTGATCCCACTTGCCTTGTTAAAGATGAAGGAAACTCTGCTTTTCTCTGCTAGGTTAGTTTTCTACTGATTTAATGAGATGAACTGGCATGCCACAGGGTCAAGCAAAGTTGCTGCAAGGAAAAGAGCAGAAATATGTGATTTGGGAGCTTGAGGAACGTTTGGGTTTGGTAGCAGAGCCACTTTAAATAGCTGCCATCCTATATTCCCACCTATGTCACTTGCTCTTGCTCTCCATAGTTGCACCATTGCAATAGTCTGTCTGTGGGGCCACTGCAAGAAATGAGATCAGGGAACTGATCCATGCTGAACTCAATCCAGAAAAAAAAAATAGAATATTTTTAACCTCGGTCAGTTCCCCATGGTGGCATGGGAGACTGACTTTTTAAGCCAGCCCTGAAAAAAGCCAACTGGACAGAACTCATTTTTGGAGCAATGCTCTACTCATGTTTTCACGTGAGCAAGTGTGGTGAGAGCAGAAGCAGCATTCGGGTTGCTGGAGTCTCTGGCCAGCCCCAGTCTTCTTGGGATTTTATTGTTAAATAATTGTTCTTTGCATTCTGTACTGAGTGGAGGAGTCTGGCCTGCTCTACTGCATTGATCGTGGGCTCAAGCTAACATTCCCCCAAAGACAGGGGAGAAATTTCAGTGTGTGTGGTTTAGGTCACAAATACTGAAGTAAAATATTAAGAACAGCTGAGCCCCCAATTCCACAGGCTGCTGATCCAGCCTTTTTGAGATTTTTCTTAAGATAGTTCACCAAAAATCTCACATTTAAGCCTGCAAAGCTCACGTATTGTGGAAATGCTCATATTTAAAGCAAATAAACTAATAGGAGAAAGCTCATGGGTCTCTATTGAAGTGCATGAGGATCTTTGCAAATATCTCGTTTGTAAAAACAAATGTGCAAACACAATTGGTGGAAGCCTCAGCAACGCTTCTGGTAATGAACTGACACTATCTTCCCCCTTCAGCTGCTATAATTAATATTCATTTTTACTTCGTGAAAATCATCCCCCTCATTAACTTCCCAGCCCATACCAGCATCCCCAAACTAATCCCACTTATAGAGTTCATGCCTGTGGCATGAGAATAGCTCACCACTATTTCTATTTCAGTTAAGCTTGCATGTTTTTTTTTTCCTCTAACGAGGCAAACTAAAGTAAGTGTGTATCTTTGTGCATTCCCATAAGCGGATCTGCTTCTGAGGTTGGGAAGCATACGTAGCGTCCACGAAGTGTGTTGCTTGCTTAAAAGTCCGCCACGGCCGGTATTTAAAGCCGCGACTGGGGGTGCTGGGGCACAGGGCGCTCCG
>NW_008824755.1:53593-55098 GCF_000699105.1 Pygoscelis adeliae | reverse complement strand
GCGGAGGTGAGGAGCGGGACGGGATCGGATGGGATGGGGGAGCCCCGTGGCGGGTCAGTGGACCTTAATGTTGAGGCTGCCCGACTTGGGGAGCCGGAGCCCCGCGCGGGAAGGAGTAAAGACGTTTGCTCGAGTAGCTTCTGGTACCAGTTTGGGGGCAGCGAGCGCGGCTGGGGTGAGAGGCTCCGATGGGGTGAATACTGCTTAAATGGCGCCGTCCAGGGGAGAAGCACTTAAATGTAGTAATAGTTGACAGCATCCCGTTTGCCGGGGGAGACCTCGCATTAAACTCTTCGCTCCTTTTCTGATATCCAGAATGTTTAAGCTGAGTACTCTAGAAATTTAGTCTGAGTCCTTCTGAAGGCTAGGTTTAGTTAGTAGGATTCCAAACGAATTAGCAGGCTTATCTGAAAATCCTTGGGAAACTCAGATTTTATTCAGCTTCTGTGCAGAAAATTTGTGGTTCATAAATCTACTTTAACGTTTGGATCTGAGATGATATTGAGACAGTACAGATTTACATGGTCATCTTCACTTGAAAGGTCAAGGAGTTATTTTCCTTTTTAAAAGGTTTTGCAGAAAGCTGTTGTTGGTTTAGCTGATGGAGTTGCCTGCAGCAGTTTAATGAGGGAGGAGCGCAGGTGAACCCAATAATGGGATT
The DNA here is from genome assembly GCF_000699105.1 of Pygoscelis adeliae. Taxonomy (NCBI): domain Eukaryota; kingdom Metazoa; phylum Chordata; class Aves; order Sphenisciformes; family Spheniscidae; genus Pygoscelis; species Pygoscelis adeliae. Next base: position 54,437 of record NW_008824755.1, on the reverse strand, counting down.
TGAAGGCAAGAGGGGACGGGAGTTTGGTGTCATTAAAGGAGCAGGCTAGGGTATTGTGTTCACTTGGTTAGCGCTGCTTAGGAAAGCTCTCTTCCGGGTGTGTTGGGGCACAGGAGTGTCTGTCCTGTCCCATCTTGGAGATGAGTAGAGGGGGTACTGTGAAAAATTGAACGTTTGCATTTGAAACCAGCGGTATTTTAGCTGCTGCTGCTCACCTGTGAGGGGTCCTTTCCCTTGCATTGGTGCTAAATGGCTGAATCAATTTGGAGTTTGTTTACTAAGAAATTAACGTATATACTTCTTTAAGGTTACACCCAGAGGTTTGCCATTGCAGAGCCTCTTGTGTTCCTGCAGCAGGTGCAATTTGCCGCAGGTTTATGTGGGACCTTCTCGGGGGCAGAGCGGGAGCCCGCAAGCGGGGCTAACCCTGCGACACCGAGAGCGAACCGGACAGCCAACAGGTCCCCACGGTGTTGATTCACCACCTGAAACTTTTTACGCTGAATTCAGATGGGTGGTAGCTGAGACATTCATCCTCCCAGGAAAAAGGCCTACAGGTGGCATTTGGGGATAAGGCAACGCTAGCAAATACATAGACTTAGAAGCCGAAGCGCGTCGGTCCGGAGTTGGGATCAGTAAGTGCCGAAAGTGGTTTTGACGGAGGGTTTTTTCCTGGTGCCGCGGAGCATCTGCCCGCACGGCCAAGGCGGGGTGCGCCAAAAGGGAGCGAAACGCAGGCGGGCGCAGCGAGAGGGAGCAAGCCCCAGAGCCCGGCGCCGTGCCGAGCCCGTCCGGCGCGGGCGAAGCAGCGCGGTGGACCTGTCTCCCGTGCGCTTGCCTACCC
>NW_008824755.1:48884-53013 GCF_000699105.1 Pygoscelis adeliae | reverse complement strand
GGAAGGGGGTAAGTCGGCGGAGAGGGAGGCGCAGGTGAAATTGCCGCGGGGTGGGCCGGACCTGTGCTGTCGCGGCGCTTTGGGCTGCCCCAGCCCGGAGACTCCCCACCCTCCTGGGGCTGGGTCAGAGCTCCGCGGCCGGAGCTGGGAGAGCCTCCTCCGGCGAGGATAAACACCCATCTCCTCTCCTCCTTCCCCATCGGTCCCCGCCGCCAAGCAGAGGAGAAACGGTGACCTCAAGTATTGTCGTATTGCTTTAAAATGTAGGGTTAATTTGAAAGGGCTGGTGGAAGAAATGCAATGTTTAGACTTTAATATCTGCCTATGGTAATCAGTAAAATAAATGAACCAGTTAGTATTCTGCTCCTGTAATACTTGGCGTGGGGGAGAGGCTGCTGTTACATCTCATTTCCGAGCTCATTTGGGGGAAGCGGAGCGATGCTGGGTGCCTTATCTGCTGCCGTTTCCCGAGTGCCTCAGCCCTTCAGGCATCGGGGAGTCCTACGGAGGGGAGAGGGGAAGCTCCTTGCCTCGTAACTGTAAAGCTGCGGGGAGACACCTTCTCGGGCTCAGAAAGCCCTGTGAATGCTTTAGGAGTGGGATTGCAGCAATGGACTGAGAGTGGAATCAGCAGGGTGACCCTGGTCCCCCGACTCCTGGTAGGTGATGTGACTCTGATGCCTGCCTTTTGCACACCCCAGTGATTTTATCTTTCCCTGTGGCTGATCGGAGCTGTGTGTTTGAAATGTTGCACTAACTTGCGAGATGCAAGGTGAAGTCAGCCTTGTGGGCTGGAGCCTGAGGAATACGACATTACCTTTGGAAGAACAAGATAGGCGTGTGGGTGGTGTCATCTGGGGGCACATGCTGGGAGAGCCAGATGCCTGCTTTCCAGACCCTTTACATGTTTCAGCAGTGGCCACTAATGACCGTTGTGTAGATGTCCATTTAGAGTGAGATGTGCGGTGGTTGGAGGGGAGGTTAGATGTAAGTCAATTCACACTGACTTATTTAGACTCCACCGAGGTGGGGGGGAACCCCCTGTGTTTGCAAGGCAGGTTGCTCCCACCTCCCATCATTAAAAGTTAAGGTGGAAACATTTCCTTGTTTGTTCCCACCCACCCCCCTGATGGGAGGAGGTTCATGACATGTAAAATTCTCAGGCTGCTCTTTGGGGAGTCTGCAAGTTAAGTGAATATGTTTTTCACTTTGAGAACTGTTTTGCATTCTGGTGGTTGGAAACTGAGGAGAAAGAAAGATTTAAAAATAAAATCAGACTGTATAGTTGAAGTGGTAAAGGAAATGTTCTCAAGATCCCACGTAGCAAGCTGGGAATGAATGCAAACTGTTCCTGCTCTGTACTTCTTCCAAATTCAGTTCTCTCTGAAAGATGCTATCTCCTCCTGCTTCCCAGCAAAGCCCAATCTGCATGGCTAGTCAATCATGTAGTGTAAATGACATGCTTTTTCTCAACCTCCTAAAAAGGCAATGGGAACTTGTTGGTACTGCAGCAGGAGTGACAGTCTGGTCACATGCATAACCCAGCGTGTACAGTAATGGTGTGGAAATCCACCCTGCCTTAAACTTTTTGGTGTGTCACAAAGCTTCACAAAATTTGAGGCAGGTTACTTCTGAATCGGGGACTACTGCCTCTACCCTCTTGCTTCAGCTGTTGTTGATCTGGCAAGCCCCATTATGCCACCCTCTGGAAGGTACAGTGACTGTAGTTGGCATATGTAATTTTCAAGAGGAAGACCATGGACCGGTAAAGGAATGCTTAGAGTCAGATCAGGCTTGCTTAAATGACTATCCAAAGTTTAATAGTGCAACTTTGCACATCCTGCTATGATAAGTACTTTTCCCTGTAACTTTCAAATGACAATATGTACATGTATTTGGAAAAGTGTGAGAGTGTCTAATTCCTTTATTAAAATGGGAATAGTTACTGGAGCAACCTCCTAAACACCTTTAAAGGTGAGTACTGATTGAACATGCATTTTGCAGATAAAGAGTTTCAATCAGCTTTTCGAGAACGTAGCTGTTGTTCATTGGTCCACCATCCACCAACTAAGCATCCTACCAGTTGTGTAAATGTGTGTGCGGGTTTCTTAATTCTGGTCTTTAGGCACAGATTTTTCTACACCCTAATGGAATTCTGAAGCACAAAGTCTGCTGAGTTGCTGCATTGTGTATCGGTAATGTGTATGCATTTGTTACTTTGTAGGATAGCTTGGGGTTGTCAGCATGTTGGTGTCTATTTGCAGGGACAGCTACACCACAGTGCTGGATGGGTGCGTGGGAACCATACTGTGGAGTTGTGTTGCACTTCAGAAGCAGATGCAGGACTGAATTAGGGAATGTAGAACTTTACTAGGATTGATTTAAGAGCATGGATATCAGACAGGAGTTGGAAGTTGGCTCAAGTTCTTTTCCCTAAATTTCAAAAATAAACCTTAGGTAAGTTCCTTATGTATCGCTGCTGGGACCTGTACACTTCAGGAGCTACATTTGTACTTAGTGGGGCGCATTCTTAAAAAGTAGGATCCTTCAGGTCTCCCTCGCTTATTGCTCCTTTCCTTCTTCCTATGCCTTAGCAGCCTGATACGCATGGAGATTTACCGCTGAACTCTGTGATTTTAAGTCACTTGTGAACAACTTCAAACATGGGGCATAATTTGTTGCTAAAACTCTGCTCATTGTTAGCAAACAGGTGAAGGAAACAAAACCAGTAGCTTTACACTTTTCCTTTAATGGAGTTAGTCAACTTCTGGAAACAATTTGGCCTTAGTTAAAATGCTCTTAAACAGGAAAACAGTATGAATGTTAGCTTTCCTTTTTTTGTTTTGTTTTTATGTTTGTGCTTGCATCAGAGCCTCTATCCAGCTAAGTATCAAAATCTGAAAATAGGAAAGTGAATTCTGATCTCAGTTCAGCTGTAACAGTAAGTCTGATATAAAACCCATTGGTTTGGCAAACCAAACCTTTTTACCTCATGAAGGTGGCTTTTGGATCTTCATCAGAACTTCAAGTAAACTTAATAGAACTCTGGAAAAATGAGGCATTGCTTTTGTGTGAACCAGCTGGTTTTCTCCTAAACTTAGAGTGCGTAGCTGAAAACTGAACTAATAGCCAATTAACACGTAATTCTCAGTACTTAAAGCATGCCGATGGGTAACTGACTAGTTCAAGCTTGAGATCTGGATATAGCCAAAAGGCTGCTTGAGACTTAAAACCAGGTTTGCTAGTTCTGTCCTATTAATAATTTATGAATTCAGTATGTGAACCACAGAAAACAGTAGTTAACAGTGGAAGGGATTATTGCTCAAAATCTTGCAATCAGAGTTTCCTGTTTTAATTAAAAATAACTGATCAACTGATTGATGAAGGGAAAAAAGTACCTTGCAGGTATATATTGTTCATTTTGCTGCTACTAGAGCATTCTATCTTATACATTTGTTGATATGAAATCTTTTGGGGAAGGACACATGGAGTGCCTAAGGAGCTTGTAAGAGTACAACAGAGCAGGCTTCTGGGAGAGAAGATGCTCCTGCAACTTCGGATGCTTAGGTGGTTTATTATAAAGGACTTTACAATAAATACTAACTCAGCAGTAATTGGATTTGATTTGTCTTTTTGGCAGTTCAGGCAGTTGGTATAATCCTATTGGTGGTGGTTTTATGTGTTTTCTAGCTGTTAGGATTACATGCTGTTCTTTGCATACCTGGCTGAATTTTTTCAAGTTGTAACACAAAAGAAGTTAGAACAAGTGCTTTTTATCACTGGTGACAAATCTCTGAGTAGGACCTAAGGTCATTTAAAATAGTGTCTGTTCTGTATATATAAAATCTATCTGACCTTTGTATGACACCTATACATGCATAAAACATATAGCTTTGGGTGTGGGAGAGAGAAGGGTATTCTTCCTGGATTCACCTGAGGAGGGAAAAGCCATTAGAGCATTGAGAAGGGTGACCTATAGCTGTAGAGTGGCTGCATTTGCTTTGGACCCCTGTAGATTCCCCTGTTGTCACAGACTCGACCTGGTCAGTGTGATTGTCCTGAATCCTTGGCTGATGTTAATAAGCTTTGTTGGAGGTGCCAGAATGCAGCAAAACCCAGCACTGTGAAG